>NC_091643.1:43048206-43365785 GCF_027580195.1 Bos mutus | reverse complement strand
ACCCCTACTCTGGAGCATAACAAGCCAGTCTGGCTGGTTTACTTTAACTGTACTGTTGATGACACACACAAACTAGAGTACGTTGCTTAACTGATAGATTTTTCTATCAGTGAAAGTTATTTGTGTATCTTGGGTTGGAAGGAGAAAGGAGACATTATAATTCTCTCATTAAAATGAATATAATTAAGTGTTCATTTTATGGCTCTTCACTTCACAGCAGAGTGTTTGAGGCTGTCCTAGGTAAGGAATAGATGTATTTGTTTATTGACTCAAATTACATCCTTCCTCATGATTTGTTTTTTTCTCTTGCCTGTGAATTGCGAATGCTATTCCATAGCATTAAATATGCTTCTA
Organism: Bos mutus; assembly: GCF_027580195.1. NCBI lineage: Eukaryota > Metazoa > Chordata > Mammalia > Artiodactyla > Bovidae > Bos > Bos mutus. The sequence continues at coordinate 43,365,431 of NC_091643.1, read as the reverse complement.
AATACCATTTTTAGTGGTTTCATATTATTGCATTGTATTGGTCCACTGTGATTTATTGGATTAAACCCCTTTCATTGGAAATTTAAGCTGTTTCTAATCTTTGTACTAAAATAAATTATGCCTTCATGAATATATTCATAGCTTTATCTGTATGCTCATTCAAGATTGTTTCCTAAGGGTAAATTCTAGAAATCCTAGAAATACAATTGTTAATTCAAAATGTGGTTGTCTCCATAATGAATTCTGCGACACAGAAATGATTTGTAACACAGGCTTCTTTCCCACCCCAAAGGGGAGGGCAGATCCATGCGAGTATGGAAGCTCTGATATTTATTATCCTTCATTCACGATACCTAGGCAGCCTGCTTTTATGAGGCTCCATAGCAGGTGCTCAGGATGTAGGAAGACGTACATGTATCAAGAGGTACATCTTAGTAAATAAGTATATACTGGAGAGATGTACAGTGTTCAAAAGGGAATAGCTCGTTTGGCCAGGCGGCAGGTGGTTTATAGAAAAGGATCGTAAGGAGGTAAGTCGTGAACTTGGTGGTGAAGGGTGTCTGGGTGTGTGCTGGGCTGGTGCACACCTGATGCACACCATCACACCATCACACCTGCTGGTAATCAGGGACAACCCTGGGCTCTTGGGGGGAGCTGAGCTCCGAGGCTCCACCCTCCGCGTCACTCCCTTCATCTTGAACATGGTCAGCACTCGATTTCTTTTCCTACTGCGTGCGGCCCTCAAGGTGGGCACAGCCCTGGCCGAGCTTGAGGCAGAGCACGCCGGACTCAGTCACCAGGTCACATCACAGCCATGGTGGCTGTCTGTCTGCTCCTAGCCTTGGTTCTCCCTGAGCTCACGCACGGTGTCCTCTGCCTCCTCAGGCTGCTGGAGCAAATACTGTACTAGCAAAGTTAAATAATCAGGTCCATGGGTAGGAACATTCAAGAAGGAAAACATTTCCTGAATCTCAGTTAATTTAATGGAGTTCTGGACCAGGTGTCAGGGTGGGGAGGTTGTAGGGGTGGGAGTTGTCAAGCTACATTCTGGACAAACCTATGACTGGGCTTAGTCGGCCTGGTTTGTGGTCTCTTCCCATTCCAGCTTTCAGGAGACATCGCTGATCTAGCTCAGCCAACAGGGGACCTGCTCGGGGCTGCTCGCCTGGAGAAGGGCTGCCTGGCTCTGTCTCTGCCCCAAAGACCTGGCTTACCTCGGACAAGCCACGAGTCCCCAGGTTGTTCACATACAACAGTGAAAAGGAAATCCATACCCCTTGTAAGATCCCTCCAGTTCTAACACCCGATGGTGATGAGGGACAACCCTGGGCTCTGGGGAGCTGAGCTCCCAGGCTCCACCCTCTGCATCGCTCGCTTCATTTTGAACATGGTCAGCGCTTGATTTCTTTTCTTACTGTTAGCTGCAGGAATTAGTGCCAGGAAGAGCAGATGAATTTCAGTACAATGGTATCCTTATGCCAGCTTAAAAATGTAGCCCCATTTTGTTTACTGGTGCTGACAGTAACAGATGATAAATGCCCTGTCTCTGCCCTCTTTATGTTGTATGCATGTTCGGTTATGTTTAGTGAATGAACTGTGTGGTGAAGATCCCTTTGGCAATGAGAGGCTTTAAGTTGTACAAGTGCTCCACTGTTCCTTTGATTAAACTGTGAGCCTTGCTCAGTCTCTCAGAGATGAAGACATTGATGCAAAAGTGTTCTTCATGTTGATAAACCCATGACTGTTAACAGAAGTGATTTCATCCAGTTCAGACTGGGAGAAGGAATATATAGAAAACTAAAAATAATTGGGAGGAAATGAACTTTATTCACCCCAGGGAAGGGAGTTTAACTGCATAAATTTGCAAAGCAAGAACAAAACAAGCAACAAAAGCAAAAATAGCCATGTGGGACTACATCAAACTAAGAAGCTTCTGTGCAGCAGATGAAACTGTGAACAAAATGAAAAGGCAGCCTAGTGAGTGAGAAGAAAAACTTGAAAGCCTTATGTTTGATAAGGGGTTAATATCTAAATATATAAGCAACTCATATAGTCAATAGAAAAAAATTGGAATAAAAATGGGCAGAGAATCTGAATAGATATTTTTTGTTTTAAAGACTATATGAAGATAGCCAGTGGGTACATGAAAAGATGCTCAACATCACTAATCATCAGGGAAATGAAAATCAAAACCACACCTGTCAGATGCCATCGTCAAAAAGAACACAAATCACAAGTATTGGTGAGGATGTGGGAAAAAAGGGAATCCTTGTTCGCTGTCTGTGGGAAAATAAATTGATGCAGCCGTTATGGAAAATTGCTTGGAGGTTCCTCAGAAAAATGAAAACTGCCATATTATCCAGAAAATCCACTCCTGTGTATTTATCCAAAGAAAATTAAATCACTGTCTCAAAGAGATAGTCGTGTCCCCGTGTGCACAGCAGCTAGGATGTGGAAACGGCCTACCTGTCCCTCCGTGGATAAATGAATAAAGAAGACGCAGTGCACACACACACAGCAGTGGTGATTACTGAGGGGACGTGGTGGTAACTAGCCCTACTGCAGTGGTCGTTTCACAGTCTATGTGTATCAAATCGTCCTGTTTTACATCTTAAACTTACACAATTATATCTCACTAAAGCTGAAACACAGAACAAAGCAGTATTTTTTTCTAACTGGTTCAGTTCAGTCCAGTCGCTCGGTCGTGTCCAACTCTTTGTGACCCCATGAATTGCAGCACGCCAGGCCTCCCTGTCCATCACCAACTCCCGGAGTCCACTCAGACTCACGTCCATCGAGTCGGTGATGCCATCCAGCCATCTCATCCTCTGTCGTCCCCTCCTCCTCCTGCCCCCAATCCCTCCCAGCATCAGAGTCTTTTCCAATGAGTCAACTCTTCGCATGAGGTGGCCAAAGTACTGGAGTTTCAGCTTTAGCATCATTCCTTCCAAAGAAATCCCAGGTGGTTGTATGCAATTACTGGTGAGAGGTATAACTCCTGTGGTTTGATAGTCAGACTGTAGCAATTTTACACTAGAATTTCATGATTTCAAAAGTCCTTTGAAAAACAACTTTAAAGTCTGATTCTTTTGATATCAGTCTCTCATTCATTGACTTTACTCTGCAGAATATTCTCCGTCTCAATTCCAGTTCAACAGAATTGTACAAAGCTGGTGCAGACAGGCCCGTTTTGAGCCTTGGTCCCTGTGAACGTGGATGGGTACACGTGATGGCGTCCTAATTGAATATAGCAAGTAGGAGAGTGGACTGTGTTTAGTTTGTGACTCAAGACAGAAGGGTCCTAATCAATATACAAAGAACGCACCTTGGAGGGAGATTGACAATCAAGGCATTTTGGATACTCTATTAGATATTACTGCTGCATAACTACATAACTATTGAGCATGGACTCGGCGGCTGAGAGCAATACACGTTTATCGTGTCACAGTTTCTGTGGGTCTGGGGTCTGGGCTCAGCTGGGTCTCAGGTAAGACTGCAGTTACAGTGTAGTCTCAGCTGCCCTCTCACCTGTCCGGGGTTGGTGGTCCCCATAGAGCGCGCTCCCGGACTCACCGAGCCCCTGGGTCGGTTCATCCCTGAGGACGTGGGGTGCATGCAGCCTCCTTCCTCAGAGCCCCACAGAGCAGTCTTCGGTGCTGGGCCCCCACCCCCAGCTCACAGCCCTCGGCTTGCGTTCTGTGCTGAGGAGTCCCAGGCATGGGGCCTGCAGGGGGGCAAGGGTCCCCGGCACCTGGCGCCACCTCCGCCCCGGGTGAGGAGCAGGGTGAGCAGAGCAGCCGCTGAGAGCCCAGAATGCACGTCTCTGCACGCGCTCACTCAGGGCCTGGCGACCCCCGAGTCCTCTCCATGGCCTGAGTCTCCTCTGAGGTTCCTGGGCTACTTGGCCTCAGAAGCCGTCTCTCACTCAGCCCTCACTCACCTCTGGTTTAGGTGTCCCCAGGCTTCCTCCCCAGGAGCCAGGTCTCCACCCCTTCAGTCTCCTGCCTTGAGAATGGGTGACCCAGGAATGTTTCATTGCGGGAAATCAGAAGGTCCCCCTGAATCAGTGTGGATTCATTTGTGTCCTTTTAGTTGACAAACAGGCACTGGTTTTCCTTGTGTCAGAGAAGCTGACCCCTCTGCCGGCGTTAGAAAGGGACGTGCTGGGAGGGATTCAGGACTGGTCACGGTGGAGCAGGCACTGAAGCAGGGTTGAGCTCAAAGATGGCAGTTCAGGAGAGGTGGATTCTCAGGGTGTGGGGGAGAGGCTGCACAGAGGGGTGTGGCGGGTGGCCACGAGGCCGGGGGGACCCACGTGGACCCCATGCTCCCCGCCCTGCAGACTCCTGAGTGGGGCCGCGAGGGCATCAACTGACTCCCCATGACGCTCAGAGGTTTGCGTGCCCTTTTCTGGAGGCAGGTTCACTGCTTTCCTCTCAGAAGCTGTAGGGGATCCTGGGCTGGAATCTCAGAGGCAACTCTGCGACCTTGGGCAAGAAATGACCTTGCCAAGCGCTCTGCAGAGTTGGCATCATAACAGTTACCAGCTCAAAGAGTGTTGCTGGATTTAAGTGAGATTGTGTGTGTCGAGTTCTTATCACACTGCCCAACACGAAGTAGTAATTAGAAAGGTATCAGCATGAACATCGTGGGTTTTCGATCAGTCCATGTCCTGTACATGGCGAAGCAGTGCTGATCTCACAGCCACCAAAGGTGTGTGCCTACTGAGCATCATGCTTGTGTGTCCTGCTGAGGCCTCTGTGCTGGGTTTGGGTTGAGGCGGCTTGCAGCCAAACTCTTCCTGTCATTGTGACTTTGATGGTTCCCTGCCCTTTCGCCGCCCTAAGCAGCTTAGGGGCTCAGGTCCAGCTGTTGCTTGATCGCTGAGTTGTGTACCTGCTCCCAGTTCGTGGGCCTCCCCGTCTACCACCCAGGGTGGAGGCTGTCATTCATCTCCCTCCCCTGCCCCAGGCAGCCTGTGGGGCCAAGGTCATAGCAGGGTTGAGGGTCACAGCAGGGTTAAGGTCACTGCAGGGCTGAGCTGATGTCAAGAACAGAAGCAGGTATGTGTGGATATAATTGAATCAGTTTGTTGTACAGCAGAAACTAACAACATTGTAAAACAACTACACTGCAATAAATACTATCAAAAAATTTTTAAAGTGCAAAAGAAGAACAGAAGCACATTCTAGGGTTGACTGGTGCTGGGCCTAGCGTTGTTTTCACTGGAGCTTTAAATCAACAGTGGACAGAGCACAGAACCACGTGTTGGTCCTGAGACACAGCCCGGGATCCGTCATCTGAGCAGAGCTGACCCACTGAGGAGCCCCCTCCCACAGCCACTTCCCCGGGGGTCTGGCCGAGGGAGAAGGTAGCGCAGACATAGGGGACCCTCGGGGCCTGTCTCCTTGTTTTCGATCCGCTCTGGGAGGAGCTGTGGAGACGCCGTCCCTGTCATTAGTGGGCACGGGGCATGAGCGCGACCGCATGTCCATGCTCAGGGCCCACCTGCCTCCACGCTTGTCATCACGTTTGCCCAGCCCCTTCCCTTTGACCGAGGAGAAGCACGGTCCTGTGGGGATAACATATGTGTTTTAATTTATCAAATGCAAGTTATTTTAAAATAAAATATATCTCCCTTTACTCCTCTGAAAAGATGAATTATTTTAGTGGCTGCTAAAAGCGGTTTGTTTCAGCCCTGATGCCTGGTTTTACTTTGTTATATTTCTAATTTGCTGTTTGGCACTTTTTTTTAAACTCTCCAAAATAAAGGTGATACTGGGAAGACTTTTATTGAATATTCAGTTCTCTTTTAATAAGAATTCTTTTTGCCACCTAACAGGCATCTTGAGAATGATCCTACACTGTGGACTTAGAATTCTCATTCCAGGACTCTATCTATGGAAATAGGTAAAAGAAAACAATCGCCAGCCACTGAGATCTGATGTAAGGGGTGCTGTTAACCACACAGCCTCCTTACGCCACACATGTCCTTCCAAGGCGGTGCTGAGAGCGTTCATGGGTACGTGGGCTGCTGTATGGTGGACATCTGTTTTCAGCAGCATCACTAAATAATACATGGATGATGTGTAATGAGTAAAAAGTGATTGTCCCTCAGTGAGAAACTTCAGCTTCTTGTGTCTGCTCCTTTCTTCTTTCTTTTATGTTTTTCTATTGTGGTAAAAGTCACACGATATAAAACATACTGTTCTGACCGTATTTAAGTGTACAGTTCTGTGGCACTAAATACATTCACATTGGTGTACAACTCTCGCCATCCATCCATCTCCAAAATTTTACCTTCCTAAACTGAGCCACTGTCCCATTTAACACTAATTTTCTATAATAAGTTCGTGGCTTATTAATGGGAAAACTTGTTTCAAAATCACTATCGCCCAGTTGCTGGGCCAGCAGCGAAGTCAAACTATGCGCGCTGAACTCCAGGACCTTTTCGTCAAGTAGCTGAGTGTCCCAATTTCTATAACAAATGCTAATGGGCACTTAAGCAGCCCCCGGAGGCTTGTGTTTTCAGTAGAGGTTTTCTAAATCGCTTCAAAGAGACCTGATAAAATGATCCTACCACATCACGGAGGCCCACAGGAGAAGGAAGACTCAAGAAGATGCGGGCTTATCCATCTTGGTGCCACTTCAGCATGAGGTCAATGACCTCGAATTCAGTCCAAGATAAAATGGTGCTGTGGGTACGAGCAGAGACCCCCGGCTCGCGTCTCGGGGTCGGCGCGACTCTCAGTCCTGAGACTGCTCTTCTCCCTCCAAGTGGCCGCGTCGCTCCCGCCCATGACCGCACACGCGGCCCGTCGCCTCTGTTTGCCTCCCCATCTCTCTGCACCAGATTCCCAGGGCTCCTCGACCCGCGAGCTGCTTTCGGTCCTTGTGATGTTTGGCCGAAATTCAGCGCCGCTCTGTGTAGCACAGATTCCACCAGATTAGGTAGTTTCCATGTGAATTTAACGATGAGAACTGGCATTCACGTCACAGATTTCATTGATCACCTTCTCAACAGTCTCCATGGTGGAATAAGAATGTAAGCAGATGAAAAAACTATTTTTAGTTAAAACATCTTCATATCTGCTGTATGAATGGTCGGTCCCAGTATTCATTGTTGGAAAAACAGTTGATACATTTCTTTTTTTAAAAAATGCCTTATGATTCATTTTTTCAGCAAGCTCAGTCATATTTCAAAAAAGATACTAACAAGTGAATGTAACATTGTGCATTTAGATTAGCTTCAAAAGATATTTGAAAAGATGCTTATAAATAGAAGCTGCCCTGGAGATGATATAAGATGTGCTTTGACTGCTGCATAAATATTTGGTGTCTTGGTGTCACAGGTAATAATAGCCTCCTGTCCAGTTGCTCAGACATTGAGATGTGACTTTTTGAGGAAATAATTCGCTGATTCATGTAAAAAATGTGGCTTTTTTAAGCTGAGAGAAATAGCTTATAAACAGGGAAGATTTTATAACACCATAAAATGCGCCTTAGATATTTCCATTTTGACTTGTCCACTCACATTATTCTTTTAGAACAAATGCCATATGTAAAAATCAGAGTGAAAGGAGGCTTTGGAAAGAGTCTCTTGGCCCACCAGGAGCCCCACGTGCTCCGTGCCACCCGACAGCTGGACTCGGCCTTAGCGTTCTTGTGTGTGAGGTGGAGAAAGTGGCTTAGACTCAGAGCCTGGAGCTGTGGCTGGAGTGATGCGGGGCTCACGGAAGTGTCAGCCCCGTGGCCTCCAGCCCACACCCCACCGGCCTCTCTGGGGATGGAGTCCTCTGTGCTTCAGCCCCAGTCCTGCTCACACCACGCCACAGGCCGCTCCATCAGTCCCAGCAGAGGCTGCTGTGTTCTGGGGGCCTGAGCTGGAGAGGCTGATTTCCGTCCACGCTGATCTTCACTGTGTGTCTTCTGTGGGCTGTCCTGCACCCCTCCCACATGTCTGTGAATTCACACCGTCTTCACCGTGTGATTAGAGTGCTGTAGACGATGTGGGGAAAGTGCCTTGGCTTACACAAATGTATTCCAGAAGAAAGCCAGTGTCCAGAGTGATGAGAAGGGGGAATAGTCTCGATTGGGGGCTTATGTTTCAAGTAACCCACAGCAACTCACTCTAGACAGCTACTAGCCTCAGTCAGCTGTTTGTAGACAGAAGAGCCAGTGTGTGACACACACTTGTGCCTGTCCCACATGTGTTTGCTGTGTCTGGGCTCAGTGAGTGCACAGGTGTGTGTGCCCCCTACTCTGTTAGTTGTCACTGTTCACTGGGCCTTAACTCGCCAGTGACTTTGGTTGCTTCTTGGCTTCCTTTGTGGAAAATCATGTAAGATTTCCAGCCTCAAGCGCAGGACTTGGAAAATTGTAGTCATCTCTGTGTTATAATTGCTGAACTTAAGAAAATCTCTAAGAGACCAAAACCCCACTGGGTCTGCGCTCTCTTTGACACTGATATTCAGAGCTGCTCTGGCTTCTCTCTGACACTAGAAACACAAATGCTGTTCCTGGTGGGGTGGGGTGGGGGAAGGGTGCGGTGGATCCCTGAAGGAGTCCTGGACCATTCCCGTCTGAAGGAAGCTCCTTCTGGGAGTAAGGATGCTTGTGTCTTAGTGACTTATGGGAGCCAAGTTTGCTGGGAGACACTTAAAAGATTGGGTGAGATAAAGTGAGCAGGAAGTTTTTGTAGAATTGCTGATGAATGGAAGCATCTACTTTTTTTAATGAATTGGAAAGAATAAAATGATTAGTATCTTATGACATGGAGAAGTCCTATGTAACAGATGATGAGTGTTGCCATGGCTCAGAGGAGCCATGATGACTCTGCCGTTGGCTGTCAGTGGGTCTGTGTGCGTGGCTCCCTCTGCACCCTGGCTGGCCTGGGACGTCCCTTGTGGAGCCGTCACAGTTCGTTTCTGTGCGCTTAGAGCCAGGGTGTGCCAGCATCAACTCTGTCACGTCACCCCCGGCCTCTGGTGTGTCCTGGGGGTCGCTGCTCCTGGTGTGTCCCAGGGGGATTGTCCCTGCTCCTGGTGTGTCCCGGGAGTCGCTGCTCCTGGTGTGTCCCAGGAGGATTGTCCCTGCTCCTGGTGTGTCCCGGTGGAGGATCCCTGCTCCTGGTGTGTCCGGGGGTGTGGGGGGCGGTGAGGATCCCTGCTCCTGGTGTGTCCCAGGGGTCCTGTTCCTGGTGGGTCCCGGGGGGCCCCTCCCTGCCCCTGGTGTGCCCCAGGGTCCCGGAATGTGGTCTGTCGTGGTCAGTGTGCCCTGTGACCTTGAGAAGAAGCTGTGTCTGCTCCGGTGGGAGGACAGGTGTCAGTCAGACCTCCTTGGCTGGTGATGGTGTCACGTTCTGCTCTCTCCTGCTGGTTCTCTGTCTGCTCTGTCTTTCCATCACAGACAGAGGTGTTGAGGTCTCCAGCATCGATAGTGGGTTCATCTGTTTTTCTTTGCCATTATATCCATCTTGCTTCGCATGGTTGGACAGAGCTCTGTGGTTAGGTGTGTGCGTGTTGAGAATTGCTATGTCTTCTTGGAGAATATGTAATGACCCTCTTTATCCCTGATGGCTTTCCTGGCTTTGAAGTCTGTTCTGTCTGAAAGGAATAAGGCTACTCCTGCTTTGCTCCAATTAGTGGTAACATGGTGTATTTTCCTCCATCCATTTTCTTTTAACCTACACATGTCTTTGGAGAGGGCATGGCTACCCACTCCAGTATTCTTGCCTGGAGAATCCCATGGACAGAGGAGGCTGGCAGGCTACAGTCCATGTGGTCACAAAGAATCAGACATTACTGAGTGCCTATAATTTACACATGTCTTTGTATTTAAGTGGGTTTCTTACATACAACACATATGTTTTTTGATTCACTCTGACAATCTCAGTATTTTAATCTGTGCATTTAGACCGTTGGCATTCAAAGTGAAAGCTGACATAGTTGGGTTAGTATCTATCTAACTGATGCGTTTAGGCTGTTGGTGTTCAAAATGATTATTGATGTAGTTAGATTCATCCACCATATTTCTTATCATTTTCTATTTGTTCTCCTTGTTCTTTGTTCCTGTTTTTGTCCTCCTTAAATCGCATTTAAGCACACACCAGTACTTGATCATTACCATCCCCATTTCGTAGACATGAACAGTGAGGCTCAGGAGCACTTGATCCCGTGCCTCAGTATGCGCGTCAGTCACTGGTGACAGTTGACTAGTGAGTCTGTGCTCCCCGCTCCCCACAAAACTGCTTCCCAGACCTTCATCTCATTTTAAAGTTTTCAATCCCTATTCGGGGACTACAACCACATACGGCTCTAAACCATTTACAGTGGGCTAGAGTTTAGTCACCACAGGAAGAGAGTCACCATGTAGTCAGCATCTGTGAGGGCAAGGAGACAGGCTCAGAGACAGGATGTCAGTGACCTTGGGGCAAGACCCGGGCTCCTCTGGGCTCTCCGGTGTCTGAGGCGACGCACACAGACTTTACATGCAAGGAGACACACGATTAAACAGTGGCGCTGTCTGAAGACACTCCGCTGCACTCAGTATGCCAGCAGATTTCAATGGCCACAGGACTGCAAAAGTCAGTTTTCATTCCAGTTCCAAAGAAAGGCAGTGCCAAAGAATACTCAGGCTACTGTATGACTGCACTTATCTCACATGCTAGCAAAGTAATGCTCAAAATTCTCCAAGCCAGGCTTCAACAGTATGTGAACCGTGAACATCCAGATGTTCAAGCTGGATTTTAAAAAGGCAGAGGAACCAGAGATCAAATTGACAACATCTATTGAATCATCAAAAAAGCAAGAGAGTTCCAGAAAAACATCTACTTCTATTGATTATGCCAAAGCCTTTGACTGTTTGGATCATAACAAACTGTGGAAAATCTTTAAAGAGATGGGACTACCAGACCACCTGACCTGCCTCCAACAGTTAGAATTGGACATGGAACAACAGATTGGTTTCAAATAGGGAAAGGAGTATGTCAAGGCTGTATGTTGTCACCCTGCTTATTTAACTTATATGCAGAGTACATCCTGAGAAACCCTGGGCTTTATGAAGCACAAGCTGGAATCAAGATTTCCAGGAGAAATAGCAGTAACCTCAGATATGCAGATGATACCACCCTTATGGCAGAAAGTGAAGAACTAAACAGCCTCTTGATGAAAGTAAAAGAAGAGAGAGAAAAAGCTGACTTAAAGCTCAACATTCAGAAAACTAAGATCATGGCATCTAGGCTCATCACTTCATGGCAAATAGATGGAGAAACAGTGGAAACAGTGTCAGATTTTATTTTTTTGGGTCTCCAAAGTCACTGCAGATAGTGACTGCAGCCATGAAATTAAAAGATGCTTAACTCCTTGGAAGAAAAATTATGACCAACCTAGACAGCATATTGAAAAGTAGAGATATTTCTTTGCCAACAAAGGTCCGTCTAGTTAAAGCTATGATTTTTCCAGTAGTCATGTATGGATGTGAGAGTTGGGCCATAAAGAAAGCTGAGTGCTGAAGAATTGATGCTTTTGAACTGTGGTGTTGGAAAAGGCTCTTGAGAGTCCTTTGGACTGCAAGAAGATCCAAGCAGTCCATCCTAAAGGAAATCAGTCCTGAATATTCATTGAAAGGACTGATGCTGAAGCTGAAACTCCAATTCTTTGGCCACCTGATGTGAAGAACTGACTCATTTGAAAAGACCCTGAAAGATTGAAGGCAGGAGGAGAAGGGGACAACAGAGAATGAGATGGTTGGATGGCATTACCGATTCAGTGGACATGAGCTTGAGTAAACTCTGGGAGTTGGCAATGGACAGGGAGGCCTGATGTGCTGTAGTCCATGGGGTCATAAAGAGTCAGACACGACTGAGCGACTGAACTGAACCAAACTGAAGACACTGCAGCTGGAAGGCTTGGAGCAGTCCACACATACATAATTGCATGAGGCGAGGTTTCAAAGACATAACATGTCTTTTTATCATGGTAAAGTGTATAAATGTAAAATTTGCCTTTGTAACCATTTTTAGTGTACAGTTCAAAATGTTGCACAGCCACCACCACAGAAAGAACCCCCCTCCCTCCGTCCAAGGTAGAGAAGGACAGCGTGAGCAGATGACAGGTCGAGCCACCGACTCCTTCTGACAGCGCAGTCTGTGTGAGCCGTTCGGTGCAGGGTCTCCCCAGCGAGGGGGCATCCCGTCAGCAGACGCTGTGAACTCCACACTTCTGCCCTGGGCAGCTGGCAGCACGCTAAGTCGGCTTCAGTTCTTGAGTGAAGTGGTAGCTCTCGCCTTTTTCCATATATTTTCTTTGTCTATGTTTATTTTGACAACCTCTGTACATATGTGGTGTGTGTGTGCTAAGTCACTTCAGTGGTGTCCGACTAAGTGCAACCCTGTGGACTGTAGCCCTCCAGGCTCCTCTGTCCATGGGAATCTCCAGGCAGGCATACCAGAGTGGGTTGCCATGCCCTCCTCCAGGGGATCTTCCCGACCCAGGGATCAAACCCGCGTCTCTTCCGTCTCCTGCATTGGCAGGCAGATTCTTTACCACTAGTGCCACCAGGGAAGCCTGCAAATATGTGGTATTTTATTTTAAATATTTCCCCAAATATGCTTGAAAGTAAATGAACAAAAAATTTGATAAGTAACCTGTTACCAAGTGTAATGGCAGGTGTTGTTTGAACACTTAATTAGCTGAGGAATGCAACATAAATATGAGCCCAGGTTTTGCTCCAAAGGAGTGAATTATTTGGAGTTTGTCAGATACACACTTCTGCCTCTAGCTTACCTTTTCTCTCCCTGTGAGTCGTCGCTTTCCTTTAAAGCCCCTTCCTTTCACTCCTGCTCGCCTGTGTCTCCAGGTCACTTGTCGCCTTTTGAGGAGCACTGTCCGTTACCACCCAGCTTCTGCGTGAGAGTGTCTGTCCCCAGCAGCGTGCCCTTGCTTGGCCATCTTCCCTCAGGCAGCGACCAGCCCTGTTTGCTGTGGGTCTTTTCCAGTAGCTTATTGTACGTAGGTGCTTAGCACAGGGTTTTGTGCCAAACCAGCTAGAGCCAAGGTTGCACTGAGGCACTGACTTCGCCTCCATCATGTTAAGGGACAGAAGAGAGTTGTGTGGGCGGACACGCCACCTTCCTCTCTCTGTCTGTCTGACTCTGTGTCCGCAGCCTTCTCTCTCTGCGTCTCTTTGTCTCTCTGTCTCTCTGACTGTCTCACACACACACCCTCGTCCCCACCTCCTCTCAGGAGCGGCCTCCCTCGCCCTCCTCCCTTGCTCCCCTGCCTCCCGCCTTCCGCCATCTCGTGCAGTGCACCTCAGTGGGGTCAGTGGCACAGGAGATTTCCTCATCATGTTCCTTTGGGTCTGGAGTTTTTCCTGAAATAATCTCACATTTTATTCTGTGCTGAAATTTACTTGTCATGGCCTCAGCTACTCATCCCCATTTGAACAGAAAATATCCTCGTGCCTCTTGTCTGTGGAATTTCTCAGAATCACCCCCACCCTATCCTTATGAAAACAAACAGAGTCATGAAACATCGTGGACAGAGAAGAACCAAATCTCTGAGTGTCTTTCTCCAATTCTTGGCAACTTTCTTTTTATTAGATGTTGCTACTGTTTCTCTCTGGTGCTGGTATTGATCAGCATATTTTAATAGTTTATTTTTTTCTGAAACAGATACTCAGAGGACCTATGTCAGGTTGATTTGATGCAAAACAAATATCAGGTTTGAGGGGGTGGGACACTGCATTGGAAGGAAAGGTCACGCCCTTTTCTGAGGGCTCCAGAGGGCAGCTCACTAATCCCAAGCCGCCCTGCCCAGTGCAAGGGGGATGGGGACAGGTTATTTACTCACCACTGTTTCCCAGACTCAAACAGAACCACAGTGAGATGTCCGCCATGCCTGGATCGAGGCTCTCCCCTCCCTCCCTCCGGCTGGTTGGTGCAATAAAGACTTTTCACAAGCACTGGATTTTCTGATCACATCACACCTGGCTCAGTGAATGTTGTCTTGTTATGGCAGAAAATGCTATCTTTCCACCAGAACATCATGGAAACACGGCCATGACCTGTGTTGCGTAGCAGTGACTCATGATGTCCTGTGCTTTATGGGAACCATTTCCCCCTGTCTTTCTAGTCACTGAGACCATGTGTTAGAGGAGTTGTACCGTGTCCACCTACCTCGGGGCCCTTGTGATGGCACACAGCCTCCCAGGCTCTGTGTGTCCTGATGGCCCGGGTCCCAGGGCCAAGAGTGCATCCTGCAGCAGGGGAGCCCCCGGGTCAAGGCTGAGTTGAGTTTCTTAAGTCAAGAGGGTCAACCAGCTCCTTATATTCATCACCATCTGACCATCTTCAGAAGTGATCTTTATACACACCTCTGTGTGGTACGGACAGGTGGACTTACGTGTATGTAGTGTACACACCTGTGTGAGGCTTCTCAGGCAGCTCAGAGGTAAAGAATCTGCCTGCAGTGCAGGAGACTTAAGAGACCTGGGTTCAGGCCCTGGTCGGGAAGATCTCCTGGACAAGAAGTTGACAACCCACCCAGTATTCTTGCCTGGAGAATCCCGTGGATGAAGGAGCCTGGCAGGCTACAGTCCTTGGGGTCACAAAGAGTCGGACACAACTTACTGACCAATCAACACCACCACATATAGAATATACACAAAGCACACACATGTGTTCAGTGTGTGTATATTTGTGTGTGTGTGTGTGTGTGTGTGTGTTTATCTCACTAAGGAGTGAAATGTTTTTGTGAAAGGCACGATCCCTTGACAACTCCAAGGAGCCTTCTGGGAACACCCGGGCGGTGGTCCCTCTACTCCACAGAGAGGGGAGAGAGGTACTGTTTTGCTTAAAGCGAAATCTGTGCTTTGCATGCCTTCCCCAGCACATGCCTAGGGATTTGAAATCACTTCAGGAACTGTGATTAGTGCACACTTGTGTCTGGAGGAGAAACCCCACCACCGTGCTGCTGGTATGCAGGGACGGCCTCTGACCGTCACCGTGAGCTGCCGGAATCCTGGATGTGTCTGTCCGCAGTCCGGTCTGTGTCTGCAGTCAGCCCGCTGGTTCTCAGATCCTGGCCGTGTCTGCTCACAGCCTGCCTGTGTCTGCTGTCAGCTGCCGCCTCTCAGCCTCACCCTGAGCACTGGTTTTAAGCATGCTCTGGGGCGTGGAGCCCATGTGGCCACTGGGCTGTGCTTCCTGCTTGCTGCTGGTAGGCTGGGCCTTTGTGGCTGAGTGCTGAAGAATAAACGTACACGAAATCTAATCTGACACTTTCTTGAGTATGTCTTATCCTTGTAGTCCTGGGCTACCTTGAGCTCCTTCCCAGAACCTCAGTTATAACTTTGTGAATAAATTGCAATGTGTGCTTGAAAGAATTGTGCAAGGCGCCTTTAATCTCTGTGGAATTCTGGTTGCTTATGCTTCGTGACTTTCAAAAATGTTCTTAATGATCATCAGGATCAGATGCAGGTGTCGTCACTCGGATTTGCCCAGCCCTCCGTGTATACACAGCGTGTCTTAGGAAGGAGAGCAACAGGTCGTGGGCTGATCTTGGCTGTGGACTCTCTGCCTTTTAGTAAATTCTTTTTGAGACTCTACATGAATAAACATGCCTGCAGAAGGATAAAGGCTGGTTTCAAAATCTGTATGAAGTCTTACTGAGTTTTGAGTGTTGGCAAGTCCTGTGAACAAGGAACACAGGCTTCTCATTCTTCACTTTGAACTGGAAGCACCTAGAGTCCAGCACCCTCGGGTTCATGCCGAGGGTCTGGTGCAGTGGATCCAGTGAGCCTCAAACGTTGTGTCGATGACATAGGGAAAGGCGGCCTGCACCCCAGACAGTGCAGCTCGCAGGGCGCAGGGCTGGGGCTCGCGGGGGCCCTTCTCAGGGTCTGCTTCCTGTTGCCTCCAGGACACGGGGGGTGGGGGGTGTTCCCCCCCCCACCGCCAGAGTTCATTCTCTGTGTGCAGAACGAGCAAGACAGGACAGCTAGGGTGAGGACGGGGTGAGGGAAACGTGTGAAAACCCGGCGCTGTGCTGACGCGGGGCACACGCGCTGGACCGCCGACCCCCTCCTCCGTCTGCTGCGCAGTCTCCGTGGGGCTGAGAAGGAAGATGGCCCCCGGGGTCCACGGCAACTGTAAGGACAGGGAAGTTCAGATGACAGGGACTCATAGGTGTCTGCAGAAAGATACGTATTTGTCTCTATAAATAGATGTTAATATATGTGTGTAAAACATATGTTAGAAAGCCACACATCTCCCCTCGCATTTAGGATGAGGGTGCTCAAGAGGTCGCCAGCCATGCCCTCCGAGAACTGGAGCTTCCGTCGGGAACTTTAAATCGTACGTTTCATGGATGAGAGGTGTGGTGCAGAACATATACCACATAAGAGGGAACACAGAGAAAATAATAGGTAATGAGAATCCTTGGGCATAATTTTATTTCAATATTTTTATAAATGATCAGGTAGAATTTAAATTCTTTAAATCCATATACCACAACTCATTCACGTCCCCACCAATCTGTCCACCCACCAATCCACTCAGTCACCACCCCCCACCCACCCACCTATCCATCCACCCACCCATCCACCCACCCATCCACCCACTCACTCTTCCATCCACCCACCCCATCCTGCAGAGGCTGAGCAAGGCTCCATGACAGACACCATCAGCAACCAGCTTGGAGACCCCCAGAAGGACACTTCAGGCTGTGGTAAACTCAAGTGTGGGAAGGCTTTGTAGGACATAGAGGCCAGAACTGAGCTGAAATTGTGGCCCCAGAGACCAGTAATACAGGACATCTCCCAGCCTGTGACTGATGTAACCACGAGGAAGAAATTCGAGAGGACGTCCGTAGAGAAGACCCTGCTGCAAGTCAACCTCACAGTTAGTCAGCTCACCCTGTGCCGGGACGAGGGTCCTCTCATGTCAGAGAGTTGTTCAGTGAGTTATTGAAAGTGCTGAAGGGTTTCTTTATAGGAATTTCTTAACGAAAACCTTTTGCAAAGATGAAAGATGAGAGGCACTGTGGTTCTAACTGGCGAGCTCACAAGAAGCGGTGGTCACTTAACCAGGCCACTGGGGCACAAGCAAACCTTCCAGAAGCCTGGGCAGGACTGAGGGGCCCCTTCCCGAGCTGGTGGTTGAGCTGTATCCTGGGCCTAAACCCCAAGGGGCCCTGGAGAGAGGAGGTGGTGAGTGTCCTGGGGATGGACATGCAGACGAGAGCTGCCAGTGAAGAGAGGCCATGAGCCCTGTGAAGACAGCCTTTCCAGTAGCCGTGGGTAGAAGGAAGAGGTACATGTGGTCAATTTGGCTCAGCTATGTCTCAAGCACGCAGAGTGGCCAGTGTGCTGTTGGGATGACACTCTCTGACCTTTGAACCAGCTGCCACGGGGCACCCGCGCTCCCTGAGACCCCTGGAGACCCCCGGCCGGGCAGGCAGGACCAGGGCCGGAGGGTCACCAGCCCGGCCTTTGATCAGCAAGGCCTTCCCATTGCACACCTGAGAAACAGACGAACAAGCACAAAACCCAGAAATGAACTCACAGGCTTTTTCACACGTGGATTTCATCTAATGTTTTACTGCAGAATTATAAGGATGTACAGAGTTACACAGGTTTCACAGAAAATCGTATGAAGCAAGTATTCCATAGTAACAGAAACGCTGTTACGAGAGGTAGATTTTGCATATGACAGAAAAGCATACAGTACATATGCACACACTCATGTGCTCAGTGTCTTCAGTCGTGTCCAACTCTGTGCAACCCCATGGACTGTAGCTCGCCAGGCTCCTCTGTCCATGGGGTTCTCCAGGCAAGAATTGCCATTTCCTCCTCCAGAATACATACACACACGCACACACACACGTGCGTGCACACACACTGGAATGCTACTCAGCCACGAAGAAGAGAATGTTACCACTTGCAGCAGCGTGGACGGACAAGAGGGCATTGTGCCTCGTGAAACAGATCAGAGAGAGAAGGACAGATGCTGTATGATCCCACTCACACGTGGAATCTAAAAAATGCAGCACACTAGTGAATGTAGCAAAAAAGAATCCAACTCACAGCCCTAGAGAACAAGCCAGTGGTTACCAGTAAGGGGAGCGACATAGGGGTGGGAGCGAAAGACACGAAGAATCGGGTGTAAGACAGACTGGAGGCGGGATTGCACAGCACAAGAAGTGCAGCCAATGTTCTGTGATAACTGTAAGTGGAAAGCAACTTTTAAAATTGTATTAACAATTTTTAATTAAATAAATGTTTTAAAAGAGAATTAGGTTTTACTATGTAAGTCTTGACTCAGAAACTACCCAATTAGTTTGAATTAAGATACTCAATTTAGAAGTCTGTCTTCTGAGGTTGGTTGCAATTAGGACCAATAATGCTCATCCCCACTTCATATTTTTAAATTATTTTTTAAAAAGTGCTGTGAACTGCCCAGAAGAAAAGTACTTCATGAAACCAGAATGATATAATTATTATCATTTACAGTTCCCTGGGCTGCACTGTGGAAGTAGGTCAGCATTCGGTTTAAAGCAACTTCCTTGTGTAAGTAAAAATTTAAAACAACTGGAATGACTTTTGTCCTGATTAGCTCAGGCTGACACACAAGAGGCCACAGACAGGCCCCGTCCCAGCAGACGTGGTTTCCCACCGTCTGGAGCCTGGGGTCCAGCGCCTTCAGCCCTGGTGCGGACCCTCCCCGGGGTGTGGTGCCGTTTCTGCAGTGCGTCCTCACCTGGCAGGCAGAGAGCCACCTCGTGGTCTTCGCAGGTAGGGGCGCTGGTCCCATGGGAGCAGGACCCTACCTCTGTGGCCTCATGTAACCTCGGTCACCTCCTTACTCCATGTATAGTCACACTGGGGCTCAGCCTGGATGCGTGAATTTGGGAGCAGGTCAGGGCACAGCTCAGTCCAGAAGCAACTTTCAGAGCAGTACCACCAGATCGTGCATGGGCTGGCCCTGGACTTAAAGCAGAAGGGGAGAGGGCCTGGAACCGGATGGTGGCCCCCAAGAGTGCCCTGCTCCCCTGGCTTTTCTGAGATTCAGACTCGGTGTCTGGAAGATAGAGCCGTGTTTCAGCCACAGCCCCCAAGTGCCCGGGTGGGAGGATATCAGTGTCACCGCGCGACCAGCATCAGTTTAATAAATCAGAGAGCTGGGGCCAGGTGTAGGGTTTCTCTGAGAGATGGAGAGTGACTCTGCCTGCGCCGGGGACACGAGAAAGGCTACCGTCACCTACTCAGGGGTGCTGGCAGGTGCTGGGCCGCTCTGCTTGGGGACAGCACCGTGGCCAAGACGGGCGTCAGGTTTGGGGAGACAGAAAGTAAAGCTCCAGAACAGCCCCAGAAACTCTAGTGGGCAAAACCCGACCTGGTTCGCTTGCTCCTCGCGCGGCTGCATCCTCCTTGGATCTGTGTTGTCCGGGGGCTGAATTTGGGGAAGCACACAGCTGGCTTTGCTGTTTGCACCCAGCCCGCTCTCTCGTGGCTTTGTCCTGAGGATGTAACCAAGTGGGCGCTCGTCCTGCCATTGGGCCCGCGTCCAGAGGGGCGAGGACTTCCTTGGAAATGAGAACCGCCAGCAGGACGAGGAGAGGGAGCCCAGTGGGTGATGTTTTTACTCCACGTTTTCATGGAATGGAAAGGACCCATGATCTTGAAAAACAGTGATTGTCCTGCAACTGATACATGGTGTTGAATCCCTAGTCCAATCCATAAGCTTTAGTAATTTATTTGTTCCTTCATAATACCAGCTTTTCTTGATGGAGAATCAGTAGTTGTTCTGTGTGTTCACTGAAACCTGAACAAGCCCAGGGGGCCTCTTTCTGCCTGCAGTGGGGCCCCAGCCCCGCAGATGCCGAGCTCAGTGGGAAGCCACAGCGGACGGTGTCGGGAAGGAAGGGCTGGGCTGACGCTGCTGCCCTGGGGGTCGCTGCAGCCCTTCCCTCATCTCCCAGCTTGGGGCCGTGTCTTACATAAGCTGGTTCTGTCCTCCGTCTGCTTCTGACTTCATCACTGACAGTGCCGGCCGTCCTGGGGGGCCCCCTCTGTCCCCACATTGCAGCGTCCTCTCTCCTGGACCAGAATCACAAGGGAAGTCAAGAGAGATGGGCTTTTAGGGCGTGTTTTTCTCCCCAGTAAATGGAGCAGCTAATGCACTCCTAAAGACAAGTGGTGATTTTCTCCCTGTGAGGAGAGAGGGCTCCCAGAGGATGCCTGCACCACTCAGCCCATCCGGGCGGCTTACTCCCACTTCTCTGAGGTCACGGGTGGAATCAGAGTGGGGGGAGAGTCCCTAATGGCCTTCCCACACAAAGGCCCTTCAGCACTCAGACCATCCGGGCGGCTTACTCCCTCTTCACTAAGGTCACAGGTGGAATCAGAGTGGAGGGAGAGTCCCTAATGGCCTTCCCACACAGAGGCCCTGCACTGCTCAGACCATCCAAGAGGCTTATTCCCTCTTCAGTAAGGTCATGGGTGGAATCGGGGCTGGGGAGATAGTTCTTAATGGCCTTCCCCACACAGAGGTCCTTTCCATACCCGTGACATTGCAGCTGGAGGCAGGGGAAAGCTGCATGGGTAGCCGGTCAGCGTGTCCTTAAAGGGACTGAAACACGTCTGAGAACTTCCGGCTTGATGTCTGGACCTGCCCACAGGGTCAGGCACTGTTGAGCTGCAGCGTCACACGTGTTGGCTAGCCGGAGCCCGAGGCCGCTGCAGCAGGTGGTGTAGATGCTGCCTGGGGCAGATGGGGTGGCGAGGCCACCACGGTGGAAGCCAGGACCCTTGTGTGCAGAGCTCTCTGGGCAGGACTGAACGGGGAGAAACCTGAGGCTCCCCAGCTTTCCCTTATGAGGAAAGCAGTGAATGAGACGCTAAAAATAAGGATACTCTCACCGCCGAAACAATGAAACGCTTATAGTAAAAGCAGAGTATCCAAGGACAAGGACTACAATGATAGCTGGTTAAAAATCAAGATTATTAACCCGGTTTTCCTTTTAAAAGAAGAAAACAGAGTAAGGAAAGGACGAAGTAGTGATTGTTTTTCTTAATGCAATGAAGTAAATTGAATTTATGTGATTATACTTAAAGTTTTCTTAAAGTTTCTCTCAGAGTTTCAGGAGAGAGAATGAGTCCAGTGTTAGGAAGACTCAGGGGCAGTAGTTTCCCAGAAGCTGAGTGTTTGTGCTGCACAGACATTCGGGCACTGAGCCCGCTCGTCAGTGTTCCGTGTCTCACCGTTCTCACTAACTGATGTACGGCACTCAGCCTCTGACACCACGAGATTAAGCTGGAAAGGCACAGCTCTGAAGTCACATCTGGTGCCGTCGTCTGTCATCCACACAGAGGCGGATCGTAAGGTAAAGACCAGACGTCCCTGCAGATGGAATAAAGCAAGTGAAAATCAGGAAACGGGGAAGCATGGCAGGTACCCCCCAGGTGAGCCCGCGGTGGACGGGCAGCACCGCAGGTGCAGGGGGAGGTCCGAGGGCACTGGGTAAAGTTTCCAGCTCACTTCCCATGCTGCCCTCATGCTCTGCGACTGAATGACCCCAAGGGCGGCCTTCTTTACAAGACGAAAGTGGAGTCTACCTCAAACATTTGCAGAAATCAGAAATAGCCCACATGAAGTGTGAGGTCCCAGGGAATCTCAGCACATGGTGGCAGATGCTTCTGTGGTTTCATGAGCCCCAGAACCTCTGGATCTTTAGTGCTGCCCTGTTTGTTTTACACAAACCACATGTTTGTTTTGCATTTTCCTTAACAGTCACACAACTTCCTTCAAAACTGTGATGTGGTCAGAAGAATCGGTTAAATACTGGCTTAGTTCTAGACTAGTTCTGTTGGTACTTCCCTCGTTTTCCCTTTGGACAACAGCACCCACACAGGATCCCCATGAACAAGACCCAAATAAAGAAGCTGCAGTGTCCAGGACAGACCATGACCACAGCTCCTGGTGGCATGCGCTGCACATAGCTTTCTGTATGGATGTCCCAAAGAGCATTTTCATTCTTTTAAATAAGGTGCATTCCTTTTCTTCACTGTTCTTCACAGTAGTTCAGTTGCTCAGTCATGTCCAAGTCTTTGTGACCCCATAGACTGCAGCACCCAAGGCCTCCCTGTCCATCACCAACTCCCGGAGTTTACTCAAACTCATGTCCATTGAGTCGGTGATGCCTTCCAACCATCTCAAACTCTGTCATCCCTTTCTCCTGCTGCCTTCAGTCTTTCCCAGCATAAGGTCTTTTCAAATGAGTCAGTTCTTTGCATCAAGTGGCCAAAGTATTGGAGTTTCAGCTTCAGTCCTTCCAGTGAATATTCAGGACTGATTTCCTTTAGGATGGACTGGTTGGATCTCCTTGCTGTCGAAGGGACTCTCGAAAGCCTCCTCCAGCACCACAGTTCAAAAGCATCAATTCTTCAGTGCTCAACTTCTTTATGGTCCAACTCTCACATCCATACACATACATGGACCACTGGAAAAATCATAGCTTTAACCAGGCGGACCTTTGTTGCAAAGAAATGTCTCTGCTTTTTAATATGCTGTCTAGGTTGGTCATAACTTTTCCTCCAAGGAGTAAGCATCTTTTAATTTCATGGCTGCAGTCACCATCTGCAGTGATTTTGGAGCCCAAAAAAATAGTCAGCCACTGTTTCCCCATCTATTTGCCATGATGTGATGGGACCTGATGCCATGATCTTAGTTTTCTGAGTGTTGAGTTTTAAGCCAGCTTTTCACTCTCCTCTTTCACTTTCATCAAGAGGCTTTTTAGTTCTTCTTTGCTTTCTTCCATAAGGGTGACGTCATCTGCATATCTGAGGTTATTGATATTTCTCCCAGCAATTTTGATTCCAGCCTGTGCTTAATCCAGCCCAGCATTTCTCATGATGTACTCTGCATTTAGGTTAAATAATCAGGGTGACAGTATACAGCCTTGACGTACTCCTTTCCCTATTTGGAACCAATCTGTTGTTCCATGTCCAGTTCTAACTGTTGATTCCTGATCTGCATACAGATTTCTCAAGAGGCAGGTCAGGTGGTCTGTTACTCCCATTTCTTAAAGAATTTTCCACAGTTTGTTGTGATCCACACAGTCAAAGGCTTTGGCATAGTCAGTAAAGTAGAAGTAGACATTTCTGGACCTCTCTTGCTTTTTTGATGATCCACTGGATGTTGGCAATTTGATCTCAGCCTTTTATGAATACAGCTTGAACATCTGAAAGTTCACGGTTCACATACTGCTGAAGCCTGGCTTGGAGAACTTTGAGCATTACTTTGCTAGGGTGTGAAATGAGTGCACTTGTGCAGTAGTTTGAGCATTCTTTGGCATTGCTTTTCCTTGAGATCAGAATGAAAACTGACCATTTGCAGTCCTGTGGCCACTGCTGAGTTTTCCAAATTTGCTGGCATATTGAGTGCAACACTTTCACAGCATCATCTTTCAGGATTTGAAATAGCTCAACTGGTATTCCATCACTTCCACTAGCTTTGTTCATAGTGATGCTTCCTAAGGCCCACTTGACTTGCATTCCAGGATGTCTGTCTGTAGGTGAGCCAGACACCATCATGGTTATATAACACCATCGTGGTTATATGGGGCATGAAGATCTTTTTGTATAGTTCTTTTGTGTATTCTTGCCACCTCTTCTTAATATCTTCTGCTTCTGTTAGGTCCATACAATTTCTGTCCTTTATTGTGCCCATCTTTGCATGAAATGTTCCCTTGGTATCTCTAATTTTCTTGAAGAGATCTCTAGTCTTCCCATTCTATTGTTTTCCTCTATTTCTTTGCACTGATCACTGAGGAAGGCTTTCTTATCTCTCCTTTCTATTCTTTGGAACTCTGCATTCAAACAGGTATGTCTTTCCTTTTCTCCTTTGCTTTTTGCTTCTCTTTTTCTCACAACTATTTGTAAGGCCTCCTCAGACAGCCATTTTGCTTGTTTGCATTTCTTTTTCTTGGGGATGGTCTTGATCCCTGTCTCCTATATAGTGTCATGAACCTCCTTCCATAGTTCTTCAGGCACTCTGTCTATCAGGTCTAATCCCTTGAATCTATTTCTCACTTCTACTGTATAATTGTAAAGGATTTGATTTAGGTCATCCCTAAATGGTCTAGTGGTTTTCCCTACTTTCTTCAATTTAAGTCTGAGTTTGGCAATAAGGAGTTCATGACCTGAGCCACAGTCATCTCCTGGTATTGTTTTTGCTGACTGTATAGAGTTTCTCCATCTTTGGCTGAAAAGAATATAATCAATCTGATTTTGGTATTGACCATCTGGTGATGTCCATGTATAGAGTCTTCTCCTGTGTTGTTGGAAGAGGGTGTTTGCTGTGACCAGTGCATTTTCTTGGCAAAACTCTATTAGCCTTTGCCCTGCTTCATTCTGTACTCCAAGGCCAAATTCCAGGTGTTTCTTGACTTCCTACTTTTGCATTCCAGTCCCCTATAATGATAAGGACATCTTTTTTGGGTGTTAGTTCTAGAAGGTCTTTTAGGCCTTCATAGAACTGTTCAACTTCAGCTTCTTCAGTGTTACTGGTTGGGGCATAGACTTGGATTACTGTGATGTTGAATGGTTTGCCTTCAAAACGAACAGAGATCATTCTGTCATTTTTGAGATTGCATCCAAGTACTGCATTTCGGACTCTTTTGTTGACTATGATGGCTACTCCATTTCTTCTAAGGGATTCTTGCCCACAGTAGTAGATAAAATGGTCATCTGAGTTAAATTCACCCATTCCAGTCCATTTTATTAGTTCGCTGATTCTTAAAGTGTCGATGTTCACTCTTGCCATCTCCTGTTTGACCACTTCCAATTTGCCTTGATTCATGGACCTAACATTCCAGGTTCCTATGCAATATTGCTCTTTACAGCATTGGACTTTGCTTCTACACCAGTCACATCCACAACTGGGTGTTGTTTCTGCTTTGGCTCCATCTCTTCATTCTTTCTGGAGTTAATTTCTCCACTGATCTCCAGGAGCATATTGTTCTTCACAGACTCAAACAAAGCAACACACAATTAATTGGTGTTCAAAACTATTTTAGTAATGTATTTTTCTAATTCTAAAGTTTCTGGATTATAATCAGCAAGTTAGCAAATTACCCATGAATTTACTCTTCTTTCCTGGCACAAAGATTGTTTTATGTGTTTTTTTTGTTTATACGGCCAGTAGCTGTTTCACTAGGAATGGGATTTAGATTGAATGTTGGTTTGGACCTTGCAAAATGAATCATTTCCCCCAAGATTTACTCCTTACCTCCCAAGGATAATTGCGATGTAAAAGCGCTCATTTAATTGGCTTGAAGCCCGTAATGGGAGCTGCGCCTGCACTCCCTGCCAAGGTGGTGCCGCAGTCCTGCGACTGCAGACAGCATGGGAGTAGGGGTGGGGGGTGGCGCGTGGTCAGCCGAGCACAGTCTCCTTGGAGCACAACCCGCTGTGTCCTGAGGGTGAGTCCCCAGCTGTCTGCAAGGACACGGAAGCCCTGCTTTCCTTACCTGAGGAGCAGACAGCCTCCCTGGGACGTAACCTCTGTGTCCTGAGGGTGGGTCCCCTGCTGTCCTTTCCCAAGGGAGCGGCTCTGAGCAAGGACGCTCTCCCCTCCTTGTTGTGTGGTGATGTTTGCTTCCATTCACCACAATTCTGAACTGGAGGGAGGGTAGTACAAAATTGACCGCAGTGAGTTGTTTCTGCCTTTATATATCCCTTTTACAGTTTCTAGCTAAAGAAGCTTTTTAAAAAGAAAAGTCAGATGAAACAGAGAGGAGAAAGGACATGTGGGAAAGCAGTCAGTCTAGATCGCCTTGACTGCGTGTGCCGTGTCCTGTGGGCTTTGATGCCCTGCCTCCTCTGCATGGCCGTGCCTCCACCCTCCTGAGTGTCCCCCACCGCCTGCATACCCCTCTCTGAGTTAGAGCCATGGGTGCCCGAGTCCTGCATCACTTGCTGGGTGAGGCACCGTGGCTCGTCTTGCGTATTTACTTGCTTTACTAGGTGGCTGGGTAGTGCATGTCTCACTGTATAAGTACACATTAGCGACTTCCAAACGTAGAAGAAGGTGCTCAGCCTCTTTTAATGACAAAGGAAACGTTTTTCATGAAGTGTTTTATTTTTTCTCATCAAAATGACAAAGATGAAAACATAGCTTACTGCCCAACGCTGGTGAAGGCCTCAGACGCTCGGTCCCATGAGCAACACTTCTATAAAGGGAAATTCAAGGTGAACGGAAGTGGCGTTGGCTCAGTGGAGGAGAAGGCGGCTCCAAGTCCAGTCCTGCCAGTCCTTCACATCGAGGGAGAAACAGAGACGGTCAGAAACGACTCTTTTGTAAGAGTCCCAGGGTGCTGGGAAATGGTCAGAGGTCACAGCAACCACAGACAGGCTCAGTCAATAAAAAAGCGGCTTAAAAACGGTAAGAAGGGCTGGTAGAGTTTTCATTTTCCTTGCCTCCAGCCACTTGTCAGATTTTATGTGTGTATCTTACCAGCGTATAGAAAGTGCCACCTGTGTGCACGAGGGAGTTTAGGCAGCCACACATGTGTCCAGGTCAGTGTGCACGTTCAGAGAAGCCTGAGAAGGTGCTGGGCTTGCTTCAGGCTGGAGTCTGCGCTCCCACAAGCCTGCTCACACTTGGGAGGCAGCTCAGCACAGGGAAAGTCTGGAAGGACTGGGAGAACTGTTCTGCTTATTCTTTGTTTTTTCTATTTTTAGCTCCTGGCATTCAAAGAAATTTCTTTCAAAACACTAGCTGGTCTAAGATAAGGAACAGTGACCTTAGTGACCACATACTGGAGCAAATACAATTTTGTTCAAAAAAAAGTTTGAAAAGTTACTAGACTACAGTAGCCTTCAACAATGCAAAAAGTCAATCCTGGGAAGAGTTTTCATAATTACCACAGTATAATATCACATTTTTGTTCAAATGTCCAGTTTACAATAAAAAATATAAGGTATATAGGAAAGTTTTAAATTTTTAATTTTTTAAAAAAGTAAAAGAAACAGGAAAGTATGGCCCATTCAGAGCAACAAAGTTGAAAGAAACCATTCCTAAGGAAGTTCCAGACATAGTGCTTACTAAGTGAATATTTTATTTTATTTTTTTTTTCCCCTCATTATTTTTTTTTCTTTTTTTTATTAATTTTAAAAAAATCACATGCTCCCCATCCTGAACCCTCCTCCCTCCCAACCTCCCCATACCATCCCCCTGGGCCTTCCCAGCGCACCAGCCCCAAGCATCCAGCATCGTGCACTGAACCTGGACTGGCATCTCGTTTCATACATGACATTTCACATGTTTCAATGACATTCTCCCAAATCTTCCCACCCTCTCCCACAGAGTCCATAAGACTGTTCTATACATCAGTGTCTCCTTTGCTGTCTCGTACACAGGGTTATCGTTACCATCTTTCTAAATTCCATATACATGCGTTAGTATACTGTATTTATGTCTTTCCTTCTGGCTTACTTCACTCTGTATAATAGTCTCCAGTTTCATCCACCTCATTAGAACTGATTCAAATGTATTCTTTTTAATGGCTGAGTAATACTCCATTGTGTATATGTACCACAGCTTTCTTATCCATTCATCTGCTGATGGACATCTAGGTTGCTTCCATGTCCTGGCTATTATAAACAGTGCTGCGATGAACATTGGGGTACACGTGTCTCTTTCCCTTCTGGTTTCCTCAGTGTGTATGCCCAGCAGTGGGATTGCTGGATCATAAGGCAGTTCTATTTCCAGTTTTTTAGGAATCTCCACACTGTTCTCCATAGTGGCTGTACTAATTTGCATTCCCACCAACAGTGTAAGAGGGTTCCCTTTTCTCCACACCCTCTCCAGCATTTATTATTTGTAGACTTTTGGATCGCAGCCATTCTGACTGGTGTGAAATGGTACCTCATAGTGGTTTTGATTTGCATTTCTCTGATAAAGAGTGATGTTGAACATCTTTTCAAGTGTTTGTTAGCCATCTGTATGTCTTCTTTGGAGAAATGTCTATTTAGATCTTTGGCCCATTTTTTGATTGGGTCATTTATTTTTCTGGAGTTGAGCTGTAGGAGTTGCTTGTATATTTTTGAGATTAGTTGTTTGTCGGTTTGCTTCATTTGCTATTATTTTCTCCCATTCTGAAGGCTGTCTTTTCACCTTGCTAATAGTTTCCTTTGATGTGCAGAAGCTTTTAAGTTTAATTAGGTCCCATTTGTTTATTTTTGCTTTTATTTCAATATTCTGGGAGGTGGGTCATAGAGGATCCTGCTGTGATGTATGTCAGAGAGTGTTTTGCCTATGTTCTCCTCTAGGAGTTTTATAGTTTCTGGTCTTATGTTGAGATCTTTAATCCATTTTGAGTTTATTTTTGTATATGGTGTTAGAAAGTGTTCTAGTTTCATTCTTTTTACAAGTGGTTGACCAGATTTCCCAGCACCACTTGTTAAAGAGATTGTCTTTAATCCACTGTATATTCTTGCCTCCTTTGTCAAAGATAAGGTGTCCATATGTGCGTGGATTTATCTCTGGGCTTTCTATTTTGTTCCATTGATCTATATTTCTGTCTTTGTGCCAGTACCATACTGTCTTGATAACTGTGGCTTTGTAGTAGAGCCTGAAGTCAGGTAGGTTGATTCCTCCAGTTCCATTTTTCTTTCTCAAGATCGCTTTGGCTATTCGAGGTTTTTTGTATTTCCATACAAATTGTGAAATTATTTGTTCTAGCTCTGTGAAGAATACTGTTGGTAGCTTGATAGGGATTGCATTGAATCTATAAATTGCTTTGGGTAGTATACTCATTTTCACTATATTGATTCTTCCAATCCATGAACATGGTATATTTCTCCATCTATTAGTGTCCTCTTTGATTTCTTTCACCAGTGTTTTATAGTTTTCTATATATAGGTCTTTAGTTTCTTTAGGTAGATATATTCCTAAGTATTTTATTCTCTTCGTTGCAATGGTGAATGGAATTGTTTCCTTAATTTCTCTTTCTGTTTTCTCATTATTAGTGTATAGGAATGCAAGGGATTTCTGTGTGTTGATTTTATATCCTGCAACTTTACTATAATCATTGATTAGTTCTAGTAATTTTCTGGTGGAGTCTTTAGGGTTTTCTATGTAGAGGATCATGTCATCTGCAAATAGTGAGAGTTTTACTTCTTCTTTTCCAATTTGGATTCCTTTTATTTCTTTTTCTGCTCTGATTGCTGTAGCCAAAACTTCCAAAACTATGTTGAATAGTAATGGTGAAAGTGGGCACCCTTGTTTTGTTCCTGACTTTAGAGGAAATGCTTTCAATTTTTCACCATTGAGGATAATGTTTGCTGTGGGTTTGTCATATATAGCTTTTATTATGTTGAGGTATGTTCCTTCTATTCCTGCTTTCTGGAGAGTTTTTATCATAAATGGGTGTTGAATTTTGTCAAAGGCTTTCTCTGCATCTATTGAGATAATCATATGGTTTTGTTTTTCAATTTGTTAATGTGGTGTATTACATTGATTGATTTATGGATATTGAAGAATCCTTGCATCCCTGGGATAAAGCCCACTTGGTCATGGTGTATGATCTTTTAATGTGTTGTTGGATTCTGATTGCTAGAATTTTGTTTAGGATTTTTGCATCTATGTTCATCAGTGATATTGGCCTATAGTTTTCTTTTTTTGTGGCATCTTTGTCAGGTTTTGGTATTAGGGTGATGGTGGCCTCATAAAATGAGTTTGGAAGTTTACCTTCCTCTGCAATTTTCTGGAAGAGTTTGAGCAGGATAGGTGTCAGCTCTTCTCTAAATTTTTGGTAGAATTCAGCTGTGAAGCCGTCTGGACCTGGGCTTTTGTTTGCTGGAAGATTTTTGATTACAGTTTCAATTTCCATGCTTGTGATGGGTCTGTTAAGGTTTTCTATTTCTTCCTGGTCGAGTTTTGGAAAGTTGTACTTTTCTAAGAATTTGTCCATTTCTTCCTCGTTGTCCATTTTATTGGCATATAATTGTTGATAATAGTCTCTTATGATCCTTTGTATTTCTATATTGTCTGTTGTGATCTCTCCACTGTCATTTCTAATTTTATTGATTTGATTTTTCTCCCTTTGTTTCTTGATGAGTCTGGCTAATGGTTTGCCAATTTTATTTATCCTTTCAAAGAACCAGCTTTTGGCTTTGTTGATTTTTTGCTATGGTCTCTTTTGTTTCTTTTGCATTTATTTCTGCTCTAATTTTTAAGATTTCTTTCCTTCTACTAACCCTGGGGTTCTTCATTTCTTCCTTTTCTAGTTGTTTGAGGTGTAGAGTTAGGTTATTTATTTGACTTTTTCTTGTTTCTTGAGGTGTGCCTGTATTGCTATGAACTTTCCCCTTAGGACTGCTTTTACTGTGTCCCACAGGTTTTGGGTTGTTGTGTTTTCATTTTCATTCGTTTCTATGCAAATTTTGATTTCTTTTTGATTTCTTCTGTGATTTGTTGGTTATTCAGCAGCGTGTTGTTCAGCCTCCATATGTTGGAATTTTTAATAGTTTTTCTCCTGTAATTGAGATCTAATCTTACTGCATTGTGGTCAGAAAAGATGCTTGGAATGATTTCTATTTTTTTGAATTTACCAAGGCTAGCTTTATGGCCCAGGATGTGATCTATCCTGGAGAAGGTTCCATGTGCGCTTGAGAAAAAGGTGAAATTCATTGTTTTGGGATGAAATGTCCTATAGATATCAATTAGGTCTAACTGGTCTATTGTATCGTTTAAAGTTTGTGTTTCCTTATTAATTTTCTGTTTAGTTGATCTATCCTTAGGTGTGAGTGGGGTATTAAAGTCTCCCACTATTATTGTGTTATTGTTAATTTCTCCTTTCATACTTGTTAGCATTTGTCTTACATACTGCGGTGCTCCCGTGTTGGGTGCATATATATTTATAATTGTTATATCTTCTTCTTGGATTGATCCTTTGATCATTATGTAGTGACCTTCTTTGTCTCTTTTCACAGCCTTTGTTTTAAAGTCTATTTTATCTGATATGAGTATTGCTACTCCTGCTTTCTTTTGGTCCCTATTTGCATGGAAAATCTTTTTCCAGCCCTTCACTTTCAGTCTGTATGTGTCCCCTGTTTTGAGGTGGGTCTCCTGTAGACAACATATGTAGGGTCTTGTTTTTGTATCCATTCAGCCAGTCTTTGTCTTTTTGGTTGGGGCATTCAACCCATTTACGTTTAAGGTAATTACTGATAAGTATGATCCCGTTGCCATTTACTTTATTGTTTGGGGTTGAATTTATACACCATTTTTGTGTTTCCTGTCTAGAGAATATCCTTTAGTATTTGTTGTAGAGCTGGTTTGGTGGTGCAGAATTCTCTCAGCTTTTGCTTATCTGAGAAGCTTTTGATTTCTCCTTCATACTTGAATGAAATCCTTGCTGGGTACAATAATCTGGGCTGTAGGTTATTTTCTTTCATCATTTTAAGTATGTCTTGCCATTCCCTCCTGGCTTGAAGAGTTTCTATTGAAAGATCAGCTGTTATCCTTATGGGAATTCCCTGTGTGTTATTTGTTGTTTTTCCCTTGCTGCTTTTAATATTTGTTCTTTGTGTTTGATCTTTGTTAATTTGAGTAATATGTGTCTTGGGGTGTTTCACCTTGGGTTTATCCTGTTTGGGATTCTCTGGGTTTCTTGGACTTGGGTGATTATTTCCTTCCCCAGTTTAGGAAGTTTTCAACTATTATCTCCTCAAGTATTTTCTCATGGTCTTTCTTTTTGTCTTCTTCTTCTGGAACCCCTATGATTCAATGTTGTAGCGTTTAATATTGTCCTGGAGGTCTCTGAGATTGTCCTCATTTCTTTTAATTCGTTTTTCTTTATTCTCTCTGATTCATTTATTTCTACCATTCTATCTTCTAATTCACTAATCCTATCTTCTGCCTCTGTTATTCTACTATTTGTTGCCTCCAGAGTGTTTTTTAATTTCATTTATTGCATTATTCATTGTATATTGACTCTTTTTATTTCTTCTAGGTCCTTGTTAAACCTTTCTTGCATCTTCTCAATCCTTGTCTCCAAGCTATTTATCTGTGATTCCATTTTAATTTCTAGATTTTGGATCAATTTCACTATCATTATTCGAATTCTTTATCAGGTAGATTCCCTATCTCTTCCTCTTTTTGTTTGGTTTGGTGGGCATTTATCCTGTTCCTTTATGTGCTGGCTATTCCTCTGTCTCTTCATCTTGTTTAAATTGCTGAGTATGGGGTGTCCTTTCTGTATTCTGGCAGTTTGTGGAGTTCTCTTTATTGTGGCTATTCCTCACTGTGTGTGGGTTTGTACAGGTGGCTTGTCAAGGTTTCCTGGTTAGGGAAGCTTGTGTCAGTGTTCTGATGGGTGGAACTGTATTTCTTCTCTTTGTTCAGTCGCGCTGTGGGGAGGGAGGGAGGGATGCTGCAAGCAAATAACACTGGCGTGCGCGCCGCAGTGCCTCAGCCACACTGGGTCTGCCCCCGCTCACTGCGCGTGTAGCCTCCCTGCCCACACTGCTCGGGCTCTAGGTTGTTCTGCCGGGAACAATCCGAGGCTGGCCCTGGGTTGCATGTACCTCCCAGGTCCAAGCCGCTCAGGTTCAGGCACTCGGATAGTCCTCAGAGGCGCAGACTCAGTTGGGCCTGAGTATTGTGCTCTTCCCAGGTCCGAGCAGCTCAAGTGATGAGGTGTTTGGCGAGCGCCAATGCTGCGACTTATCGCCTCCCCGCCACTCGGTTATCTGGGCGCAAAACCGGCGCACCTTCTTAGGCAGATGTTAACCGTCCAGACCCCCAAGAAGTTTTAGTTAGCAAAGAAGCCTGCTTACAGTTTTATAGATAATGTCTCTCTGGGGCTGCGATTGCCCCCTTCCGCTCTGGCTGCCTATCACCGGAGGGAAGGTCTGCAGCCGGCTATCTCTGTTCAATTCTTTGTTCCGTCTGCGGGCCTGGCGGTCTTAGGTTGGGGCTGGCTTTTCGCGTAGTAGATATCCCACAGTCTGGTTTGTTAGCCCAAATTATTTCGCTCAGATAGTGCTCAGGTATTCAGGCCAGATTCTTACTCTAAGCGATGCAGCCCGCGCTGCGCCCCCCTGCCCAGCCCCGCTTGTTAATGGCGCCTGCAGGCGCTCTGCGCTGCTTCTCCACTGGGGGAGTTACCGTAGGACTCGCAATCTTCGAGTTTTAATTGTTTATTTATTTTTTTTTCCTGTTATGTTGCCCTCTGTGCTTCCAAAGCTCGGCACAGATTCGGCAGTGAGAAGGTTTCCTGGTGTTTGGAAACTTCTCTCTTTTTAAGACTCCCTTCCCGGGACGGAGCTCCGTCCCTCCCTCTTTTGTCTTTTTTTTTGTCTTTTATATTTTTTCCTACCTCCTTTCGAAGAGTTGGATTGCTTTTCTGGGTGCCTGATGTCCTCTGCCGGCATTCAGAAGTTGTTTTGTGGAATTCACTCGACGTTTAAATGCTCTTTTGATGAATTTGTGGGGGAGAAAGTGTTCTCCCTGTCCTACTCCTCCGCCATCTT
Source organism: Bos mutus (assembly GCF_027580195.1). Taxonomy (NCBI): domain Eukaryota; kingdom Metazoa; phylum Chordata; class Mammalia; order Artiodactyla; family Bovidae; genus Bos; species Bos mutus. The sequence continues at coordinate 43,331,888 of NC_091643.1, read as the reverse complement.
GGCTCCTCCTCTAAGTGAATATTTTAAAGATAATTGTCTTTAATATGCTCAAGGAGCTAAACCATCTATGGGCAAAGTGAGAATATAAATAGATAGAAAATTACAGCAATCCAACAGAAATTCTGGAGAAGAAAAGTATGGTGACTGAAGTGAAAATTGAACACACAGAGGAAGGAATTCACAAACTTTTAATACAAGACAACTGAAATTAGAGGCTGAAAAACAGAGAGAAAAAAGAGTGAAGAACGTTGAGGGAGCCTAAAGGGCCACTGACGTCAGAGAGAGCCCAGGATACTCAGAAGAGACTGGGCTGATGCCTAAAGGCCTGGAGAAAACTGCCACGTAAATCTGTATTCACTGAACCTTCCCTTCAAAATGAAGGCAAAATTAAGACATTCCCATAAAACACACAATTGAAAGAGGTTGGTACCTGTAGACCCACTCTGAAAGAAGTGCTGAGGGGAGCTCAGACTGAAACAAAAGAATGGAAGGCAGCAGCTCAGAGCTCTGTGAGGAAAGGGGTCTTCGGGAAGTTCGCTACACGAGCAGTATGAAAGCTGACATTGCTGTATTTACGGTTTATAATCCCACTTTCTATTCCTACAGTAATTATAGCAATTGAGACAACTGCATAAAAGATAATTATACATCTATGTTATTGGGCACAGGTACCAAGGTATGATTTGTGGAAATCAATAAGAGGAATGGAGCTGTCAGAAGCAGAGTTTTTGTTTGCTATCGAAGTTAGTATTGCATCAGTTGAACTAGATTGTTATAATTTTGGACCTCCCTGGTGGCTCAGACAGTAAAGAATCTGCCTGCAGTGCAGCAGGAGAACCCGAATTTGATCCCTGGGTCAGGAAGATCCCCTGGAGAAGGGCATGGCAACCCACTCCAGGAGTCTTGCCTAGAGAATTCCTTTAGGAAGATAAATGTAATTCTAACATCCTAAATTGATCTACAAAAAAATCTAAAAATATATACACATCACTTCACGGCAATTAGACAAGGAAACAATGGAAACAGTGACAGACTTTATTTTCTTGGACTCCAAAATTACTGCAGATGGTGACTCCAGTCATGAAATTAAAAGACACTTGCTCCTTGGAAGAAAAGTTATGACAAATCTAGACAGTGTATTAAGAAGCAGAGACATCACTTTTCTGATAAATGTCCGTATAGTCAAAGCTGTGGTTTTTCCAGTATCCATGTACAGATGTGAGAGTTGGACCATAAAGAAGGCTGAGTGCCAAAGAATTGATCCCTCCGAACTGTGGTGCGAGAAGACTCTTTAAGAGTCCCTTGGACAGCAAGGAGATCAAACCAATCAATCCTAAAGGAAATCAACCCTGACCATTCATTGGAAGGACTGATGCTGATGCTGAAGCTCCAATACTTTGGCCACCTGATGGGAAGATCCAACTCATTAGAAAAGAACCCTGATTCTGGGAAAGATTGAAGGCAGGAGGAGAAGGGGATAAAAGAGGATGAGATGGTTGGATGTCATCACCGACTCAATGGACATGCGTTTGAGCAAGCTCCAGGACATAGTGAAGGACGGAAAAGCCTGGCGTGCTGCAGTCCATGGGGACACAACTGAGTGACTGAACAACAATATACACAAAAGGAAATGAAAGGAAAATCAAAATGGTTCACTACAAATAAAGAAACACAAAAGGAAGTAATGGAACAAATGAGGGACAAAAGATATTTATATGCTGATAAAAGTGTCGATGCGCCAAGAAAATATAACTGTTAAAAATATGCACCAAATAGTGTCCTAACATATATGAAGCAAATATTGGTAGAAGAAAGAAATAGGCAACTTAACAATAATACTTGGAGATTTGAAGCACTTTCAGTAATGGATAGAATGTCTAGATAGAAGGTCAGGAAAAACAGAGTACTTGAACAACACTGTAAACCATCTAGAAGGAAGGACATAATCAATAGTAGAGAAAATTTAAAAAAAATAAAGTGTATGAAGAGGTTTGTGTTTTAGCACAGTAAAGATATTCACAAAAATTTTAACATACACAAAGCTTGTAACAACTGATTAAACTGAAGCTGATTACCTGGAAATGTGCATAGGATCACATCAATAGAAGTAGAGTTGCTTATTGCAAGAGAGTTCATAGGAATGAAAGACTGGAAGCGAACACAGTTGTCCATCTCTAGGAAAAGGTCACTTCTGGTGCATCTATTTAATAGAATAGGGGGAGTCCAACCAAGTGAGTGAAGTCAAGCCCAGTCTACAGTATGTTCTGATCTCAAAGACACTGCGCATCATTAAAAGCAAGGCACATTCAGAACCATATGTGTCTTGTGCTTTGTTAGTACAAGTAGGGCCTCAGTTAGAACTGAAGGAAAATGCTCCCCAGTGTCCACAGCAGATCCACAATGGAGAGCAGTTCACCTTTATCACGTGCGTGCACACGTATATGATACAGGTTTATGTACACGCACGCACACACACGCACACACACGCCGAGTCCGCTTGGGTTACTGCCCGAGAACTCGGGGTAGCAGATACAGTACTGTCATGAAGGGTGCTGGGAGCCCTGTCCTGCATCCAGTGATTCAACCTGAAATGGTCAGTCGTGTAAATGATTTTCCAATCAGAGGGTATGAAAAGATTGAAAGTAACAAATACGTATGAAAAGAAAAAGCCTGCGTCCTGTGGCAGGGGGTGCAGAGGGAGGCCCAGCTCCAGCTGAGCTGAACTGAGCCCAAAATGCCTCCTTCCCCAGATTCACCAGTTACTCCAAAGACCAGGGTCTGTAAACCCTGTCATTCAGAAACCACCAAACAGGTGTTTCCCGCATAAGACAATGAAACATAACTGCTTGTTTATAGATTTTAGAAATTATGATAATATCCCATGAAAACGTGTTGTAAGAAACATATTTATTTGCTCTAGAGTTTACAGCCCCACCAGCTTTTCGATTTTCCACTGTGATTACTATTAGGTCAGCTACACATGGGACGAATTTCTGGTAAACAAGCCTTAGGAAACAGAGGTTTTCTCCCCACCCTGATTTTCTCCCCACATTCTCTCCCCCAGCTTTTCTCGATCGCTTCTTTCTAAAGCTGCTGAAATGAGTCGTCATGGGGCTTCTGGCCTTAAAAGCGCAGTATGTTTTAGACCAGTCGGAAGCTTAGGCTCATGTAATACTTGCTTTTAAATCTGTTAAAATCACTACACTGTAGATCTGTCTGTTGTTGGATCAAGTCTTTGGGAATTCTCCGTCAGAAACTACAGCTGAGTTCCTCTCACGTCATCAGCTGCTTGTCTGAGCTCAGTCTTCTGTGCCCACCTCCCAGGATTATCCTGCCAGGAGGGAGAGAATAGCCCGAGGGCAACTCTTTGCCCAGCCTGGGGTGCAGCAGACGCTCCGCTCTGAGTGCCCTCCCTGCGCCCGTGGGACACCCCCAGCCCTGGGCCCGGAATTGGGAACTCTCCTTGGCCTCCCCATCACGGCGTCCTGTCTCCTGCAGGCCTTCTTTTCCCTGTTCTGCGTAGTGGACTCGGGGAGTGGAGCTTGTCACCAGCTCCTCGCAGTGTCCCCGAGGTCCCAGGTGAACTCCCAGCCTGGGCAGACAAGGGCCGTGAGTCTCCTTTCCTGTCTGCCGCCTCTGCAGAGGGTGCAGAGGACGGGCAATGCAGGACATCCACTGGGAGGTGGTTACAAGGAGCAGTTACCGTTCTTGAAATTAGTAACGTGATTTCCAGAATATCACTTCATTATGATATTTTTCTAATGCTTTCGCTGGAGGGTTGTTTACAGATAATGAAAAGACACTTAATGGTAGTGTTTTGGGAAGATGACACTTCCTGGAGAAAGTCAGAAAATAGCTGGGGGTGATCATCCTCACTAGAGAAAGTTGACGCGCTCTAAAAGTAGAGCCTTTCCAGGACCCAGGGCCTTGTACAGCATCTAGCACTGGGTTTCCTTCTCCTTCCTTTCTTTCTGTCTTCTGCGAACTCTTGAGCAGCCCCGTCTCAGTCTTGAATTTCTCAAAACCAAAGCAGCAGCAGCTCCAGAGGAAGCTTATCCGGGAGCACGTGGTTGTCACTTCAGTCCCGCTTTCTTGACTCTTCACCCTTCACCTCCCAGCACCGCCATCCCATCCACCACGGGCACCTGCTGTGCTACAACTCCAGCTCCCAGCTCCCGGGAGCCAGCTTGTGCCTCAGCAGAACTGCAGCCTTCGGCGCCTTCGATTCTGTAAAAGTCTGTCTCTCACATGGATGTTCAGTTTCCCTGCGTGACAGACACATCCCCTGATGCGGGTCGTAGGTCACCTCCGTTGATGCAAAAAGCAACACCCCCCTGTCATCAGAACGGGGCCTGAGGCTATAAATTAGACACTGTCAAGCGATATATTAATTTATTACATTTTAGATGAAAATCAAGGGACTCATATCAAAATTTAATATAATTTTGCTCTGTTTTAATTTTCCATGCAAACATGCAGAGTGGGCGCCCACTCAGCAGCTGGAAAGCTACTGACATGAGCGTTTGTGTTGTGCACCTGGAACTGCACCAGACTGCATCTGTCTCCTGACGGTTCTCGTCTCAGCTAGGTCTTCACTAACTCCGAGCCACAGGTGGGAGGTCCGGGCGGGACTGAAAACCCACTGTGCTCTACGGAAGTCAGGGTCCCTCGGCATGCAGGTGCCAGCACGCCCCAGGGCTGGAGTGTGGTCTGAGAGCAGGGAGCGACGTCCTACCTGTGCCCACCCCGTGCTGTCCTGACGGGCGGGCAGGTCCATCCATCCCTCCCTCCTGTCAATAGCACAGCAGCCGCAAGAGAGGAAATTCCTCTTGCTGAAGCCACCCAGTCCTGTGGTGGTTTGATTTGGCAAACTCTAGCAAACTAATACAAGGACTTCTAACAGAAGTTGTTTGTAAAAGTCATATTTTTACCATTGCTTTAAGCTTTGTAAGTCTGAATCAGTTTTACTTTTCCTTGATAGATCTTTCTGGTCTGTGCACAAGGACAAGACTGTCCTAACCATCTGATTCAATTTAACTAGAGGCAGGGCACTCGGCTTGACCTTTGCCTGAGTTGATGAACAGACCAGTGAATGAACCACAGGGACAGTGACCACCCGCAGCCAGGATATGTGGGACCAGGAGGAGAGCTGTCTGAAGGCATAGTGGTCAGAGAGGTGCTCAGGTTGCCAGCAAGGATGTTATTTTTCTCAGAATCTGTAACTCATGATGAATTGATGTACAGATACAAAAAAAAAAAAAAAAAAACAATTTAGAGTCTCTAGCTTTAATTATCTACATAAGGATGTCACTTTTTCTATGGGGTTGCTAAATGTGTTCACCTTGATTAAACAACACAAACCATGTAATCCCAACACTCCATTCTTGCCGCATCAGATGCTGACTTGTTACCACAGGCGTGAAGTCATTAGTGAGCTGATACACAGTGAAGGACAGACAGTGGTGACAGGTGACGTGGGGAGTCCCTGCTGTGTGAGTGTCCCTGATGGCTCCCACACGGCAGACCAGACTTGTCTGTGGAGGAGCTGTCCTCAGGCCAGTATCCGTCCCTGGTTTTGGTGATGCCGAGAAATTAGCACATACTGCATGCTTAACTGGGGCTTCCCTGGTGGCTCAGTTAGTGAGGAATCCGCCTGCAATGCAGGAGACCTGGGTTCGGTCCCTGGGTCAGGAAGATCCCCTGGAGAAGGAAATGACAACCCACTCCAGTATTCTTGCCTGGAAAATCCATGGACAGAGGAGCCTAGTGGCCACAGTCCAGGGGGTTGCAAGAGTCGGACATGACTTAGCAACTAAAACCGCCACAACCGCATGTTTAATTATGGTGTTTTTCCTGGTGAAATAGTTTGTTACTAGATTGACAAGTGTGAACCTTATTCAGCTTGTGTGTAAGTGTACAAGCATGTGAATCGAGATGGCTTTCTTAGCCACTGTTCTGATTTCTTTGTTAGCAATCAGTTCCCGTCTCTCTAAGACCCTCCAATGGCTGCTGGAGCATACATTCCGAAACACAAAATCAATTATGTCCTTTTACTACAGATTAGGGCTCAGTGGGTCCCGTAGATTTTAGGATGAAGTCAGAACTCATCACCCTGGCTTTAGTGTGGATGTTTCTCACCTGGAGGGTGGGAATCGACTGGTGTCTATCTCCTTGGTGGTTTTTAGGAGGCTAGCTGGTGTGTTGATGAAGGCTCAGCTGTAACAGTGGCTCCTATTTTCTCGTTTATGTGGAGAGGGGAAGCAGGGGTGACGGGGCATTCGGGCTGTCGCTGGGCCTGGAGGGCAGGCTTGGGCCCGCGCCATGGGCGCCCTCGTCTCTGCCATAGCCGGAAGCCCTGTGGCCCCTGCCCCTGAGCCCACGGCCTCCGGCAGACCACTCAGCTGTGAGGTCATCGCCCTGGAACCGTTTTCACCGTCTCTGCCACAATTTTGCTGGGAAAATAGATTCCCTGAACCTGGACACTGGTCTCCTCTCACTCTCACTCACACCAAAGATTCATGCAAGGTCAGCTGGTTGGTAAACAGAAATCATGTCATGTTTGGAATCCTTGTTATAGGAAGAGGAAATGCATTTAGTTATCTATCATCTATTTATCATTTATCAATCACCTCTTGTTTATCTGCCATCCATCATTTATCTATGTTTCCCAATTCTGGTTAGGAGTGGGATGGGTGTGTATTAAGCTGAGAACTGACAAAATGTTTATTCCTTGTAGGAATATAACAATAGGAAAGGTCAGACTCGCTGACTTCATGGAGCTTACCTTCTCCTGGGGAGGGTAGGTGCTTCAGAAGTGGTCATGTCAGCAAACAGCGTCATGGTGCTGAGGTCAGAAAGGGCCGGGCTTGGAGGAGGTGGCTGCCTGAGGTCAGGCCCAGCTCTCTGAGGAACTGACCTCCCAGTGGACACGGACAGAGGGGAGGGAGGAGATGGGGAGCTTTGGGGGAAGAACATTCCAGGCAGTGAAATGCTGGGTGTGAGGACTGAAATGAGGAAACCTGGATGGCGAGAAACAGGCCGGTGTTGCTGGTGGGATGTGATCAAGATGGGAACCGCGGCAGGTGAGGTCAACAGGAGGGAGGGGACGCGAGGATCTTCAGAACATGTTGTGGACGTCACTTCTGCTCTGGACAAGCTTGGATGCTCTTGGCGGTGCTGATGCTGGTTGGCGTGACCTCTGGTCTCCAAGAGTGGGGAGGGTGACATCTGGAAGGTTTGTGTCAAGGCCGGGGATGCTGCGGCCTGAACTGAGGGGCTTCGCTCACAGGAGTTTGGATTCTGGGCGAACTTAGAAGGCAAAGACGACAGTATTTTCTGTCGGATTTATTTTGAGGTGAGAGAGAAAAATGAGATCAAACATGCCCAGTTCATTTTTAAGCTGAGCTTCTGAGTGGTTTAGTAATCACGGTGTCATTTACCAAGAAGGGGACCCTAGGGGAGGGAAAGATCTGTGGTAGAAAATCACGGTTCTCTGAGCCAGGCTGAGCGTGGTGGAGACCAGGCAGAGGTGTTGAGTGGGCAGCTGTCCACAGAGGCCCAGGTTCAGGAGAGCGGCCGGGACGATGACCTCCAGGGGCAGCAGCACACAGGTGGGATTGAAGCCCCAGAGCAGCCTCAGATCAGCAGGGAGGAGGCCTGGGGCACGGCGGGAGGCCCCACAGAGCCGCGTGCCGGCCCTGCCAGGTGGCCGGGAACCACCCTGGTCACCTCCAGGTTCATGCTCATCCCGAGCCTTGTCTGTCTCCTGCGCGAGCTCCACCCCGCGTCCCCGAGTCCCCACAGGAACACTGTCCTGCCTCCCCTCACTCTGCTGCAAAAAGCTGCCCTCAGCACCTAGTCCCCCAACCTCAGGCCCTTACGTGGCCCCCACGTTGCTGTGGTCCTTCCCCAGGCAGACCAGGAGCTGCCTAGTTAGTGGGGTCCACCCACAGCCCAAGGCTGTTGCCTGATTCCATATTCACTTCTTGTGTTAGAAATTGCGAGCTCTTTTCATAATGTCTAAAAATACCCACAAACCTAGAGGCAGAGGAACCAGAGATCAAATTGCCAACATCCGTTGGATCACAGAAAAAAGCAAGATAATTCCAGAAAAACATGTACTTCTGCTTCATTTACTACACTAAAGCCTTTGACTGTGTGGATCACAACAAACTGTGGAAAATTCTTCAAGAGATGGGAATACCAGACCACCTGACCTGCCTCCTGAGAAATCTGTATGCAGGTCAAGAAGCAACAGTTAGAACCGAACATGGAACAACGGACTGGTTCAAAATTGGGAGAGGACTACATCAAGGCTGTATATTGTCACCTTGCTTATTTAACTTATATGCAGAGTACATCATGAGAAATGCTGGGCTGGATGAATCACAAGCTGGAATCAGGATTGCCGGGAGAAATAACAATAACCTCAGATATGTAGATGACACCACCCTTATGGCAGAAAGTGAAGAGGAACTAAAGAGCCTGTTGATGAAAGTGAAAGAGGAGGGTGAAAAACCTGGCTTAAAACTCAACATGCAAAAAACAAAGATCACGGCATCCGGTCCCATCACTTCATGGCAAATAGATGGGGAAACAGTGGAAATAGTGACAGACTTTATTTTCTTAAAGTCTTTTCTTAAAGTCACTGCAGATGGTGACTGCAGCCATGAAATTAAAAGACTCTTCCTCCTTGGAAGAAAACCTATGACCAACCTAGACAACATATTAAAAACCAAAGATACTACTTTGCAGACGAAGATCCATGTAGTCAAAGCTATGGTTTTTCCAGTGATCATGTATGGATGTGAGAGTTGGACCATAAAGAAAACTGAGCACTGAAGAATTGATGCTTTTGAACTGTGGTATTGGAGAAGACTCTTGAGAGTCCCTTGGACTGCAAGGAGATCCAACCAGTCCATCCTAAAGGAAATCAGTCCTGAATATTCATTGGAAGGACTGATGCTGAAGCTGAAGCTCCAGTTCTTTGGCCACCTGATGCAAAGAGATGACTCATTGGGAAAGACCCTGATGCTGGGAAAGATTCAAGGCAGGAGGCTAAGGGGACGACAGAGGACAAGAAGGTTGGGTGGATATGAGTTTGAGTGAGCTCGGTGGATATGAGTTTGAGTGAGCTCCAGGAGATGGTGATGGACAGGGAAGCCTCGTGTGCTGTTGTTCATGGGGTCACAAAGAGTCAGACACGACTGAGTGACTGAACAACAAACAACAGCAGCAAACCCAGTGGCTTCCCTGGTCTGTAAAACCTAAAATTCACTGGTTTTCAGAATTTTGGGAGAGAAAAGACATGGTTAGTTGTACTCCATAATTGCTCGGTTCTGGTGAGTAGGAGCTCTTTTTTTTTTTTTTTTCCAATTTATAGAGTCAGTTTTCTTAGACCCATTCTTTAGTTTCCAAACTAACTCAGCAAATGAACACAATAAATGCAGGCATTTTAATTTTATTTCGTGGCATAAAATTTAGCAAACTGCACTCTGACTCTGTTAAGTGGAACGTGTGATGGCCCTGTCTCTGAGGGGCTTCCTCTGGAGACAGCCTCCAGGTTGGCAGAGGCCTTGGGTAACCACAGCTAGTGACAGACACCTGACTAATACTGGGTGAGCCTTGAATGTTGAATCCATTTATAGCCAGTAAATATTTTAGATGTATATAATTTAACAGGAGCTTAGAATAGTTCCTATTTTATAAAATAGAATTCCAGTTAAAAGCCAAGCATAATGAAAAACATTGGCATGCCAGACTTAAAATATACATTCTTCACCAGGACAAATACAACTGAAGCACATCGGGATGCTGCATGATAATAGTCCAGGGACCCACGTGCATTTGGGGCCCAGCTCACCCTGTTCCTTCACGTCTTCCCACACCTTCTACCATGACAGACGCCTCTTCTTCACTGAATGTGAGGATCACATGTCACTATGTTAGGATCTTCTCTGATAAGCTGAGTTCATTGCTTCCTCTTTAACTGTCATCAAACAGATATACATGCTATTTCCTTTGTCAGAATGCATAATGATAAGTACTATTTACTATTATTTTTCATGTCTATGAATAATGAACTCATTGAAAGTAGGGGGTATTTTAATTTTATTTTTAATGACTCAGCCATAAAGAATCTGCCTGCAGTGCAAGAGACTTGCAGGAGACATAGGTTCGATCCCTGGGTTGGGAAGATCCCCTGGAGGAGGGCATGGCAACCACTCCAGCATTCTTGCCTGGAGAGTCCCATGGACAGAGGAGCCCAGCAGGTACAGTCCATGAGGTCACAAGAGTTGTACACAACTGAGCGACTAAACAGCATCAGTAGCAGTGTTCGTTCACACAGCCTCTCCCCTGGTGAGGGGTCAGCCAGGTCCCTCTTGTAAGTCTGGTGCTCACAGCTCTCCAAGTGGAGAGCGTGGCTCTGTCCTGTCACCACTTACCTATAAGGCAGAGATGCTATCCTGTAGTTACCGACTGTGTTTATGGTGCTGCTTTCTGGAATATTCACAAACCTCTCTCTGAAACCCAGCCTCCTGCCTCTGGCCAGCGACAAAGTTGCTGCCTGGAAACCTGGGGCAGCTTTTGATTGTACACATTTCCGCCCCAATCATGCGGGTCTGTATCTCACGGCTGCTGGGGATACTCTGCCTCCTTCCAGAAAGCCCAGTTGTTACCTCATGGGATGAGCAGTGTCAGTAGAGTGGAGAACTTGCCGGGTGTTTATGTGGGTCAGTTCTGTGTGTGCGGATGTCTCATCACCCCCACAGGAGAACTGGACATGGCCTCAGGGCCACGCGGGAGCTCCAGCTTCGTCAGACAGGAAGGGCCATGAGGACACGGACACGGCTCCTATCTCTGGAGTGAGCGCAGTCTGTGTTATGCTGCTGTAGAGCCTCATTTAACCTTCTCCAAATCAGGACAAACTGCTGTCTGGGCCCCATAACAACAGATGGACACTTGTAATTCCATGACATCAGAGTTTCAGTGGAGTGGCAGACCCTTTTTCTTAGAGACTGTGCCATAGACTGTCCCCTGCTTGTTTGCACTGACCGTGAACTTAGCTCTGCGGGAACTTTACAAAACTACGAGAGAATCGAGTTGTTCTCACAGTTGCCCTTCTAAAATCAAATGTGATTCTGTGTCCCCAGTGTGGTCTATAGTTATGCCTTGGCATTCGTTCTGCATGTTTTAGTAAGTATGGCAAGCACTTTCTTCTAATGTCACTTTATGGCATTAACATTGCTCCAGATGTAAAATTATTTAAGGCACAATATTATATCCATTTTCCATTGAAGTTTTCTTTTTCAGTATTATAACATGGGAAACAAATAGTGTTATTCTTTCAAAAATTCCTCTTGATGGGGATTGATAACCTGTTTGCTTAGCTACATTTTTTTAGCCTCTTATCAATGCTATAATTATTGAGAATTAATATGTACAAGGGAGAAGGACATGGCAACCCCCTCCAGTGGAGAATCGCATGGACAGAGAAGCCTGGCAGCTACAGTCCATAGGATCACAAAGAGTCAGACACCACTGAAGTGACTCAGCACACATGCAACTTCACTTGTCCCTCAGCTGGTAAAGAATCCTCCTGCAATGTGGGAGACCAGGTTTGATCCCTGGGTTGGGAAGATCCCCTGGAAAAGGGAAAGGTTACCCACTCCAGTATTCTGCGCTCGAGAATCCCATGGACTGTATAGTACATGGGGTCACGAAGAGCTGGACACGACTGAGTGACTTTCACTTTCAGCATATACAGGACACTCGAGTAAGTAGATTTCTTTTTTTCTATCTTTCCTAAAATACCAGTGAAGAGAGGTAGGCACTGTGTTGTAAAACCTAAAACAAAACGTTTCCTGGCAGTCCCCTGCCTGAGGGGCTGACCTACTCCCTCTCCACAGAGAGCAGAAGTATAAATGGTCTCAGATCTCGGCGGTGACCACATAGCTTCCAGATCAAACCCAGCCTGAACCCAGACTTCACTTATGGCTGGACATTCTCCTCCTCTCCTTGGAGCCAGCCCTGCAACAGTGTAGCTGGGCACTGCAGGAAACGCCAGCACGCTCTGTCATTTAAGGGAGATTTCATCATTTTTGTCATTTCAGGATTTGGGGAGCTTGACTAACTTGTCTTTGTGCAGACTTCATGTGCATAAACTACTAGCTCAGCCCAGATTAAAACCTTAATTGCCATTTTCTTTTCTATCTTTGGAGTGTGGTGGGCATCTCTCCCTAAATGGACCAGGAAGACCCATGAGCATAAAATGTCCTGAACAGGGCAGCCCCGAGTGGAGGCTTCTTCATTGTCCCTGTGGTAGGTGGGCACATGTCATCTAGAAAGTATATAGCAGCCTTGGTGGGTACATATGCTAACAAAAAATGCCAAACTGAGATGTGTTTTCTTAAGAAAGATTAAAATGTAGAGTTACGGCCTCTCTGAGCTTTCCCCAAGGATCCTCCATAGACTCAGCTCCAGTTCCACCACGGACACGCTACCTGCCATTTCCTGTGGCTTTTCACAGTTTAAGTTGAAATTTGTCATTGTCTTCCCCAGTGAGCACCCAGACCCCAAGAGCATGAGCATCTGCCCCCCTAGTGCTCAGGGCCCTGGGCAGGGCCACTTGCTTAATAAGCACGGAAAAATCCCCGTTAAAAGTACTGAGGCATCGAGCTTTGCCTTTTTCCTGGTCACCTGAGTTGTCATCAAATTGTTTACTTGCTCTTTTATGTCATCATAAGTGAAGATGCAGAGTACATCATACGAAATGCCAGGTTGGATGAATCACAAGCTGGAATCAAGATGGCGGGAAGAAATACCAACAGCCTCAGATAGGCAGATGATACCACGTTAATAGCAGAAAGTGAAGAGGAAATAAAGAGCCTCTTGATGAGGGTGAAAGAGGAGAGTGAAAAGGCTGGTTTAAAACTCAGCATTCAAAAAACTAAGATCATGGCATCCAGTCCCATCACTTTATAGCAAATAGAAGGGGAAAAAGTGGAAGCAGTAACAGATATGGGGGGACTTCAAAATCACCGGGGACAGTGACTGCAGCCACAAAATTAAACAATGCTCACTTCTTGGAGGAAAGCTATGACCAACCTAGACAGCGGATTAAAAAGCAGAGATGTCACTTTGCTGACAAAAGTCTGTATAGTCAAAGCTATGGTTTTTCCAGTAGTCATGTATGGATGTGAGAGTTGGACCATGGAGGCTGAGTGCCAAAGAATTGATGCTTTCAAAACGTAGTATTGGAGAAGACTCTTGAAAGACCCTTGGACAGCAGGGAGATCAAACCAGTCAATCCTCAATGAAATAAACCCTGAATATTCATTGGAAGGACTGATGCTGCTGCAGCTGAAGCTCCAATACTTCGGTCACCCAACGCAAAGAGCTGACGTGAGTTTGAGCAAACTCTGGGAGATGATGAAGGACAGGGAAGCCTGGAGTGCTGAGTTACAAAGACTCAGACGTGACTTAGCTACTGAACAACAAAAACAAGTGAAGAAAATTTTTAACTTTTATTATCAGCATGGATTTTACCTTTTGTCCTCACACAATGCAGTGCCAGCTTTAAATAAAAGTGAGAGATCATGGAACTCGTTTTCAGATGGTTGGAATCGATTTGTGTCTCCTACTGGTACACTCACAGGCTGCTGTTTTGTTCCTGAGGAGCAGTGGGTCTGTTTTCTTCCTGATGGGCCGCATCAACCTGGACTCTGTTTATGCCCAAGTCATTGTTTGCTGCCAGCCTATCACTGAGTTTCTTAGCACCTGATTCAGTTCTCTCCAACCTACAGGCTGTGAAACGTGGTCCAAAGACGTTGACATCGATGTTCTTGGAAATTTTTAATCTTTTCAGGGTAGTCCATAAAAGCAGCAGAGGACGGGGCCAGGGGCACATTTACACAAGCCGTGTGACCTTCCTTATTCCAGTGTCCAGAACCCTCCAGCTGCATCCACCCTTCGTGAAAGGGAAACCCCGCTTCTGGAAGACTTTGCTGGGACCTCCACCTCAGGATCAGCACCTTCAGAGAACAGAACGCAGTTCACGCTCACAGTCCAGCTGCTGGAGCTCCAGGTGGGGAGGGGCACGCCCCCACTGGCAACCATTCGGGGTCCAGGCTCTGCCACCCCAGGTGTGGCAGCCAAGTCGGGGGGTGCGGGCCAGGCCGCAGGGCACCTGCCAGTTCTGTTCGCGCCTCTGTGGCCAGAACTTGTCAGGACAGGTTCCCTTAGAGGGACTTGACTCCATGTCACTCGCTTGTGCTCATTGTGGTCAGCCACTGACACCCGAGGTTGGTCTGTGGGCTGACCCGTCTCCGGCGGGCATCGCTGGCTGGGATCAGGGTGTCATCGGCAGTGTAGGTCCAGAGCGAGTGTGGCCGGGTGCTGACCAGGGCCGCGTGTCCTGATGTGAGCCCAGCCCTGAGAACTGTGTTGAGCAGCTGGTCCTCCACTCAGAGGCTGACGGCCGACGCGCTTCTGTTTGTTGATAATCCGGGGACCATCGTGGAGCATGGCGGGGCTGGTGCGAAGGCTTAATTCACAATCCACAGGTGAAGACAGCACCCAACGGGTGACACACAGAGGTGTGTTCGTGCCTTAGAGAGGGTCGTGGGTCCCCAGCACAGTGTCCCTGGGGTGAGATGATGTAGAATCCAGTTTCCTGAGGTCACTGCTTTCAGCGGGTGCCCTGTCCTTTTTCGTCACCTGCTCTGCTCCCCCGCCGGCCGTGCATTCGTTCCCCCAGAGCCTGACCTCTGTTCACACCACCTCATACGTGTAAACCTGCCGTCCATCCCTCCCAGAAGCTGTGAAGGGGATCAGCACACTCCCAGCCCCTCTTTCCTGGAGGCTTTCCTGGGGACTTGGAACGTCATGACCTGGACATTTTCTGGGAGCTCTTCCTGTGTTCAGTCCTTGCTCTCCACCCCTCGTCCTCGACGGCAGGACCTGGGTGCACTGTGCTCCGGGTGGTGTTTCTCTGACATCGTCTTGGGCAAATGACGCCTGTAGTAACATCTTCTCCACCTTGGGAAATGACTGCACTTTCCGCAGGGTCCTGACACCGAAGACGTGTGCTTGCTCTGCTCTTGACTCCTGACGTTCAGGCCCCTGTGGGCTCCTCAGGTGTCTGTAAGCAGGTTTATCCACGAGAGAGTTGAGACGAGGTGGTGCCTGGAGTGGGTTCCGCAGGGCTGGGTCCATTCTCAGGTCGCACCCATCCCACGGGACACCTGCCTCCTAGCTGGGTCCCTCATCAGCTCCGAAATCCCTGAGGGCGGATGGAGTGTGGACACAGGGCTTGTTGTCTGGCGAGCTGGGCGGGGGCATGCAGACAGCCAGAACAGAGCATCCTGAAGCCCCCTCCTCATGCCCGCACACTGCAAACCTCCCCCAGCCACCGGCATCCCAGTGTAACGTAGGGTGCGTGTAATCACGTGTGCCTGGGTAGTAGTGTGTGTGTCTCCCTCTGTGTCCACCCCACAAAGGACATGTGCGCATGGCCCTTCCCTCCTGGCCTCATGCTCTGAGCAGCTCCATCACTGGGGTGCCCTTGCCCTCCGGGCCCTGCCAGCCTGGAACCCGATCTACGCTCCCCCCAGAGCCCAGGCCCCTGCGTCTCCCTGAGCAGCCCAGGACCGTTCATGGCTGCAGGGGCGGCTCCCACTGACTGTTAACAGCCAAGCATAAAATCGGCTCCAGGACAAGGCCAGAGTGAGGCCGCAGTGGGCGCAGGGCAGCCGGTGCCCGTGCGGGGAGCAGTGCGGGCTCAGGGACTCGGGGCGGGGGCAGCCCTTTCTGGTGCTCCCAGGAGCCTGCGGTGCTCCTTCCCAGGATGTCTGTGCCCGGAAGCAGCACCCGCTGGCCTGGGTGGTGTCAGGTGCAGTCACACGGTTTCATGGGCGCTGATAAGGCCTTGGCGTGTTGACAGGGGCCGTTCTGCAGCGCTCCCCACCTCTCCTGGAGCATAGCGTCCTGTAAGAGCCGGTCTTCTACCTTCTGAGAGCCCAGCTCCCTGACGAGAAAACCTGTCACGGAAGGTGCATGTGCTACCAGGCTGGGCATGTTGCAGGGGTGCAGAGAACTGGTGGGGTGAGGAGGAAGTCTCCACTGCCTCCAGCCCAGCGCATGCACAGTGCCCAGAGTCGGTGCCAAGCGATGCCCTGTGTTCTGGGTGCCTGTTATTCCAGATGGCATCCCCCAAGCCTCCGCCAGCTGCCTGCTCCCTCGCCTCCCTGACCCCAGGAGCCTGCGAGCCCCTCAGGCTCTCCCCATGTCCCTGCCATCCCTGGGCCCCTGCCCCAAAACCCCGGCTCTGGACACGGGGGCCGAGCACGGGCACCGTTGGTGGACGCAGGCACCCCCAGGAGCTGCAGGTCCAGGGAACTGAGCCTAGAGCCGTGTCACTGGGTCAGGCTTTGGGAGGGCTCGGCCACAGAGCAGGCCAGGGGCACCAGGAACACGAAGGATGCTGCTGACAGTGGTGTCACAGGCGGGTCGACACGTCCAGACTCACCAGACCCTGTGCATCAAGTGTGCACATGTTTTTATAGGTCAGTTATACCAGCTTTAATTGTCAGCTATTGTTTTTCTTAAAGCATGCAGTCAGCTGGGCTGGAATATAAAGAGGAGGCAGTGTTAAAATCAGCTTTGAGAATACATGGAGATTTTATTTTTTATTAAATTGGTTGCACTCAGTGGAGTTGCGAGGGAAAAAGAGACAAACGTGTAGAATCAGAAGCCATTGCAGGCCCTGCCGTCTGAGTCTGAGCCAGCAGTGTGTCGTGGCAGGTGGGGGGCAGGCCCCGTGGATCCAGGACAAGGGCGTGGCATGGGCCACCTTCCCCGAGATGCTCTAGGGGGGAGGAGCAGCACCAGACTCGAGCAGAGAGCTAAAGGTGGAGCAGCTCATGACTTTACAAATGATGAGGCAGAAAGGCTGCCACGGCCTGAATCTTTTTACCTGCAGAGAAAAGTGAAGATCACTGAAGGAGGTGGGGAGATGCTCACAACTCTCATGAAAACTGAATCAGGGCTCCTAGGGGCTGGCCTGTGCACCCCTCCAGCCTCAGGCTGCACTCCTAGGGGTCCAGGACATGTACCCGAGGTGGAATGAGCCCCCCTGGACCCCTCCTCATGCGAGGCTCCAGGCCACCACCCCAGGTTGTGGCAAACAGCCAACATGCTCTGTTTATCCTGAGACCTGACAGAACGCCGGACGTCCAGCCTCATAAACGTGCTTAATTCTCCAGATTGCGCTGTGAAGAAACGGAAGTCAGAGAAGCTGGAAACCCACCTGAGGGCACAGGGTGACAGACTCACAGCAGAATTCAGACCCTGGTCCCTCCCCCTGACCCAGCCCCTGGGGTGTATGCTGGGCAGTGACCTCCACCCCCATTCCTGGAGTCCCTCCTCCTCACCCAGCCCCTGGAGCGTGTGCTGGGCGGTGATCCCCACTTCCCATTCCTGGGGTCCCTCCCCCTGATCTAGGCCCTGGAGTGTGTGCTGGGTTGTGACCTCCACCCCGCTTCCTGGGGCCCCTCCCCCTGACGCAGCCCCTGGAGTGTGTGCTGGGCTGTGACCTCCACCCCCTTCCTAGGGCCCCTCCCCCTGACACGGCCCCTGGAGTGTGTACTGGGTGGTGATCCCCACTTCCCCTTCCTGGGGTCCCTCCTCCTGACCCGGCACCTGGGGTGTGTGCTGGGCGGTGACCTCCACCCCACTTCCTGGGGTCCGCGTGTTTCCGTGAACGGCTCAGTGCTCATCATTGTTCAGAGGTCTTGGTTACAGTGCCAAGCATCCCAGAGCCACATGTTGAAAGCAGACTCTCCCCTGCAGCTCCTGGAAGAGGATGGGGATGCAGAGGGGGTAGAGCCCAGTCCTGACTCAAGTGTCCCAGGCGTCATGGAGGAAGCCCTGGGACATCCTGTGTGATGTCCCCGGGGAGTGGACAGTTAGCCTGGGGCTGGGGGACATCAAGCTTGTCTGCCCCCACGTCCATACATGTCCTGCCTGGTAGACTGGGTGGGGCGCCCAACTCTGGACATGGCTGCACTGGGGAGTGGGCAGTGGTCACAGCTCGAGGAGAGGCTGAGTGATGAGTTTATCTCCGTGCAGATGGCGAGGGTATTTTTAAAGATAACAAGGTCATGTGACAGCAGTCATCTGGTTTCCAGTTGTCTTGGCCCCAAAGTCACCGTGCAAGCACAGGGTTTCCGGAAAGGGCTGCTGACGCTGTCGTTTCGTTTATTCTTCCTGGTGCCCTCGCTGCAGGCATTTCAACCAGAGGCTGAGAGTTTAGGTGAAGGACAAGCTTCTACTGCTCGGTGGAAGGACGTAATCTCACAAGGACTCCCGGGGCTGAAGGGACAGTGGTCCTTGCCCCGGCCTGAGCTTCTGCATGAAGGGCAGGTGGGTTCCTGAGCGACCCCCGTGCGCCAGGCCCCCATGAGCACTTTCCTCCCACTGCTGAGCCCACCACTGTCAGACGCATCCCCTGAGATCCTGAGGACACGAAGGAGCAGCCATGGCCCCATCCTCGTGGGGCTCAGGCTCGTGGGGAGCAGCGGGCCTCCCCCCTGCCTCCTGCAGGGGTTCTCAGCAGCTCAGAGCCCACCGGTGTCCCCTGATGCAGCCCCACCAGCCCCCTGCCCCGCCAGGCGCCTGCATGACAGCATCCCTCGGGATGCAGGCCTGGGCCCAGAGCCCTCAGGCCCTGGCCCCCTGGGTCCTCCCTGCAGACACACCTGAACGGGGCCTTAAGGCCCCCAAGTGTCTGTAGGCAGGGTCGTGTCATCCACAGGACCCTGCGTCACAGGAACCTCCCGGAGCCTGTGCCACATGGTTGTACCTGCAGCAGCAAGGCTGTGCAACCAGAGATGCAGGCCTCAGTCCCCGTGCTCCCCTGCTCACTCCAGGCGGGTCTGCACCCGTGTCCATGGGGCTCGGCTAGATGCTGCTTCAGACAGTTCCCGCCTGCAGCCGCCATGTGAAGCTGGGGTCAGAGCAGGGAGGTGGGTTGTGCCCCAGACTGACAGCAGCAGAGGGGCACAGAAACACAGAGTCTGGGCTTCTTCCCACCCCTCCCACCCAGACTCACGCCTCCTGACCCACGAGGCCGGGGGTTCTGCCAGCGGAGGGCATCACTGAGGAGCGGGGTGCCTCCCTCACAGATCCAGGACATGCATGGGGGACACCTGGCCACCAGAGCCTCCTCCGAGGCTCCTTGCAGTCCATGTTGAGGGGTGGGCAGGGGTGTCCGCAAAGCTGGGCCAGATTGCTCCTCTGTGCTGTTCTGGAAATTCTATCCAGCTGCCTACAAGCCACCGAGTTGAGAGCAAAGGAGAAGTTGACAGCAGTGAACACTAACAGCTTTCCAGCTGCAAACCTGAGTCTCCCGAGCTGAAGGCCGTTGTGATCAGGGGTGGCAGGCTGGCAGCAGACGCCTGCGGGCCTCGAATCCCGCCTGGGCTGGTGGTCCTGTGTCTCCTGCCCCCGACAACACCTGCAAACCGTGCACTACGCGGCGCAGACTTTGAGGAGCTCGAGTGCAGTCTGTTGACGCGCACTTGTGGAGGCAGGCTTCTCAGTCATACTTCATTGTCCACTTAATCTTCCTTAAACGCGCCCGTAGGATTGAGGACGCTACTCCCAGTTAGTCTGCAGACACCCCACCCCCTCTGCCCCACCCCACCACCGCCCCAAAAGACCGTGGGGCCTGCAGCTTGTGGTTTGGCTGCCACAGGGGTTTTCCCACGGCAACCTTCCTGCCCCTGCCCCCAGAAGCGGCAGCCCTGGCCCAGCTGTTCCCGGCCACCCAGAGCCCCGGTGTGGAGGCACCAGCAGGCTTAGACAGAAGGGCACAGTGGCTCCCCGCACTGCCCCTCTGCCTGCCCACTCTGGGAGCCCCGAGACTGCATGGGCTGGGGGTCACCTGGGGTGCACATCCAGGAGCATGGAGGTCATGATGGAAGCAGACATAAGCTGTGTAAAGGCCCCTGGGGACAGAGTCTCAGTGACCACACGGAGGCTCCTACGAGGAACCAAGCCCAGTGAGGACATGGTAACCCTTAGCTTGTCCCTTCACTGATGTGGACACTGGAGCAGGGGCCTCATCATCTCTTTTAAGGCTTTGTCCCTCTTGGGAGGTGACACCGCACCCTTACTGAGGGAGGAGAACCCTGAGTCTTGGGGAGGTCGCGGGACCTGCTGGCAAGGGGTGCAGCAGCAGGCCTGAGCTCCAAGCGGCCCTCCTCCCCCACGTCCCCTATCGGCACCGCCGCCCTGAGAGTGTGTGGAGGGCAGTCTCTCAGCACTCCGGTCGGAGTTCTGCAGACACCCTGATAGTAGATTAAAAGTCACACCTTTCTATCTTCCTCTGGGGTCCCGTGACCCACAGACAGCATGTATATTCACAGGGACCTGTGCAAGCATTGTGTTACCCGTTTAAAGGGTGGCAGGGATGCCTCCAGTGCCTCCTGCTCTGACACCATCATACCCAGGGCTGTGTGCGAAATACAGCTTCAAATAGTTTGCTTTGTGTTTAAAAAAATTGCTTTTTTTTTTTAACGTCCACCAGGATTTTCCAGGAGAGCTGTATTTAATTCTTCTGGCACATTTTCAGTTTTATAGGACATTTAGTTTCCTTGGAGAGGTCTTAGGCAGAAGTACTTTGTTGCCAAATGGTTACTGAGCATCATCATCGTAAATTCCTCCTCCCTGGCGCGTCTCACAGAATGTGGAGTCAGCCCGTCTTCACCCAGTGCCGCCCGAGTCCCAGGGCCTGAGAAGGACCCAAGGCGGGCAGGGGTGCAGCATCACTGACCCGCACAAGCGCCCCTTATGTGCGCTCTCTTGGGCTCTCATAGGTGACAGTGCCCGTGGGCTGTCCAGGCCCCGCGGGACCTCCCGGGCGACATCCACCAGGGCAGGATCCCGGGCCTTGTGTCCCGGGTGAACTGGGGTTCACCAGCCCAGTGAACCGTCCTCTGCTCTGCCCGTCTGGCTGGGCCTGGCGTCTTGCAGGCATCCCCAGCATTTGCCAGAAGCCATGCGGCCCACACAGGTGGCAGGCTGGGCAGTTGCCCCAGGGAACAGGCCTGCAGGGGCACAGCCAGGCTGTGAGGGGCTCAGAGACTCAAGTTCCAACTGGAGTCCAGCCTCGCCTGTTCTTCCAGTCAACCCAGTGGATTCCCAGCACCACCAGTGGTGAGCGGGGCCCACAGTGGTGGCCTGTGACTCTGTCCCGTCACCTCCCTGCCCTAGGACTGGACGCATGGATGCGAGGCTGGGCTGGTGCTCAGCAGCCCTTAACTATTCACACAACCCTGTGTCTGGTGGGTGGGGGCTGGGCAAGGATGTTGGGGGAGATGACCCTCTCCCCAAGCGTCCTGTGCCCAGACCCTCTGCATGCACACTCCCGCAGCGAGCATCTCTCTGCAAACAAGAAGCACAGGCATCTGCTCCTTACAACAGGCCCCTGTGGTGGAAATGCCACTGGAATGCATTTTATCTGTTTCCTGTGGTCACCACAGTCTCTGGAGTCCAGCGTGCTGCCCCCCTCCCTCACTATCCACTCCTCCCAGCCTTTCCTGAGACTCCAAAGTCCAGACTGTATTTCCCCCTTAAGTACGTTTTCACCTTACTTTTCAGTCGATCAGTGAAACGTCTCTGAGACGCTAACGCGCCCTTTCCCGCCGGGGCCGGGCCCCTGCGTCCTCCTCTGGTCTGTGCTTCTGTGCTTCTTTGTCTCCAGCTTCACTGCTCGTTGCCCCGGCCACGCCTCTGTGCTCACCTTCCCTCCACTTTCTCCTGATGACCCCGGCCCTGTGTCTGTGCCCGGACAGAAACAGGGTGAGACCATTCCCCACTGTGTCACGGTGGCTCCAGGGCAGGGTCTCAGTTGCGCGCCTCTTGAGCAGGAGTCACCGGGTGAAGGTGAGCCAGGAGGCTGGCTGTGACCCCGACAGGAGCCGGCTCTGGCGGGAGGTGCTGCTGTCCGGCCGCCTCCCGTCCCCGCCCTGCAGGGCTGCCCCCATTCCCCGGCCCCGCCCTCCAGGGCTGCCCCTATCCCTGGCCCCGCCCTCCAGGGCTGCCCCCATCCCCGGCCCTCCCTCTGGGTACTGAAGTGGCTTCAGGTAAAGACTCCTCTACCCTCTGTGTGGACGCAGGACGTAACACCACTGTATGCTCACTGAAGCGATACGTGATGGAGGCAGTCTCACTCGAACGCGTTCACCCTGCAGCCCAGGATGGGGCACAGCCCCGGTTCTGTGGACAGGTGCGTGGATAAAGAACGCACGACACCCGGGCACACACAGGAGCACTATTCACCCATGAAAAGGAAGGCGACCCTGCCATTCCCATCAATGTGCATGGACCTCGAGGGCCCACAGTTGACGAGATTTCCCATCTCCACCTTTCTACACCCCCTTTAACATTAATGGAAGTGACTAAACAGAACTTCAGAGTCCTGTGTGCTGCGTTTGGCATTTCCCCCCATCGCCTGAGCTGAAGTGCTGCTTTAAAACCCCAGCCCGGCTCTTCCGCTCCCCATTTGCCCAGCCCAGGCTGCTCCTGGGCAGCACCTTGGCTACGAAACCGAAATGCTGAGACCAGAGCCGTGGGTCCAGCTGCTCCCCACCTTTGAAGGTTAGGTGGCCGTTGAGCTAACACGGGGTGGGTGCTGCGGAGAGACCTGTGCTTGCCACGTTCCTGTTTCTCCTTGCTTCTCATATTTCTTTGAACTGAGACATACACATTAACCAGTTCTTAGTAGCTGATAGTCTGCTCTCCCCCAGTGGGTCTCCACGACCACCCTTGGGCTCTGTGATGTGGTGGGAGGTGGCTATGGTCTGTCACAGTGCAAGGCTGACAGCCGAGACCCAGGGGCATGGGGCAGAGGCCATGAGAGCACAGCCCAGCGCATGGGACCAGACGGCCCTCCTGCAGTCACGCATGGTGGTCCTCCAGGGCACGGTGCGTGAGGACACACCAGGCCTGCGTGCAGGCTCCCGGGAGTCAGTCACGGGGTACCTAGCGGCACAAGCATCCGGCATGGCCCGCGGCCCCAGGTGCATACAGACACGCTTATCGGGCAGGCAGGACACCCCAAGGGCTCTGAGGTCACCTCCGAAGAGTGTCCCTCTGGTCCTCTCTCTGGCATCTGTGGAGTTAGGACCTGCGAGTTAGCCCTTCCTGCTCCCCAAGACCTGACCAAGCTGCACATCTTCATAAACATGACGCATGGTCTCTGACATCCATCTACCTTCCCTGAGCCGGGTGTCTGTGCAGACAGGTGTCTGGTGCCCCAGGGCAAGAGGAACCATTAGTGATGCTTGTGGTGGGTCTGATGAAGTCAGCAGCCTCAGGGGACCCGCTGTCCTCTGGTCAAGGCTGCACACCTGTTTATTTTATGAGATAACCACCTTAGTTTGGGAGGTTTGTCATGACAGAATGCCACATTGTCCCCAAATTCACAGGTTGAAATGAAACTCCAGTGTGGTAGTGTTGGGAGGGGCCCTTTGAAGGGGAGAGGTGAGCGGTCATGAGGGTGGGGCCCTTGATGGGATCTGTACCCTGATGGCAGAGGCCCCAGGGAGCCCAGCCCTTCCCCTGCGTGAGGACCCCGGAGGGGCCTCAGCAGACACTGGACCTGCTGGGGTCCAAACCTCGAACGTCGACTCCAGCCCTGAGAGAGATCGATGACTGTGGTGTTACTACAGTGGTCTGAACAGACTCAGACACCTGGGCGTGCGGCTCCTCCAGCCCTGAGAGACATCCACAACCATGGTGTCACTACAGCGGTCTGAACAGATTCAGATGCCTGGGCGTGCAGCTGAGTCTCTGAGCCACTGCATCCTCTAGCCCTGGGGCTGGGCACTGAGGTCGAGGCATGAGCAGAGAGGCTCCTACAATCAGTGCCTTCCGGGGTTGGCCACATGGCAGTGTCTCAGAGCCCCTCTGCTTGTGAGGACACCGTTGACTGGACTAGGACCCACCCCCGACAGGCTCCTTTCACTGGATCCCTCTTCAAAGGTCCCTCCAAGTATGTCACATCCTGAGGTTTGGGGGTCCTGAGGGTTCAGGTTGTAACAA
The DNA here is from genome assembly GCF_027580195.1 of Bos mutus. Taxonomy (NCBI): domain Eukaryota; kingdom Metazoa; phylum Chordata; class Mammalia; order Artiodactyla; family Bovidae; genus Bos; species Bos mutus. The sequence goes on along the minus strand of NC_091643.1, from coordinate 43,307,780 downwards.
TAACCTACTGTTAACAAGCCTACCTGCACCCTGTCCTGCTCCCAGCGGTGGGCTCAGGCTCCAGGTCCAGGACCAGCCTGTAACAAGATTCCCCTGCCTGCAGCCTGAAAAAAAATAGGACATTGTGGTGATTAAAAAAAAATGCATTGAAGTTACGGGACTGGTCTTGGTGCCGAGAGCACTCCTCCCTGAATCTTCATATTCTCTTATTTTGTTGTGAGAATGAGTGCTGTTTTGTTTTCATCTCCCACTTGGTGAAGTCGATGTTTAGACCCTGCACTGCTCCTCTCATCAGGGATTGTGACGTGGTCTTGCTTCCCCACCTGCCAGTTTCCCGACCCTACATGGCCGGACACTCCTCAAGGGTGGTCCCTGCACACAGCAGGCCCCACCCTTGGGCCTGCCCCCTCTCATGCAGAGAGCTCTCCCTGCCCCCCCCCAAACCCGCCGATGGAACGGAGCCTGCCCTCCCCACAGGGCCTGTGCAGGTAAAGCCTGCAGTCTGGACTCAGAGGTCAGGGCCCACCAGCTGGGTGCCCTTGGCAAGTTTCAGGAGCCCTTTGTGCCTCAGCTTCCTGCTCTGCAGGAGGGGACGTCCTCATCAGGGTGTTCTGAGAAAGCCCTGGTATCACACACATCACCAACTCAGGTGGCTCCCTCTCGGTTACACAATGCGGTGTGTGCCTCTGCTGGAATAAATGTTGCCACTTCTGGGCAAAGGTGTGTTCCTGGTCCTGATGCCTGAACACATCAGACACCAAGCATGGCTCACCCTCCGCTCAGCCGCTTCGGCCACTTCCACACTGATACTGAAGAAGGTGGTGATGGGGAGGAACAGCCAGAAGACACCTGTCCCTGGCTCTTTGCAAAGACCATCCCCACGGAGCAGGGAGCAGGTGTAGAGGTGACACCAGGGGACTCCTGGGCCTGCAAACTTCATATGAAGTCGGATTTGGAGAGTCCTATCCTTTACCTGAAGGTGCAGGGTCACGAGCTCTCTGGGTAGACTCGGTCATCTGTTTTTTTCCTCCAGATGAGTCTGGTGGATTTCTTTCATCAACCAGTGATTGCTACATGGTGGTGTTTGCTCTCCCGTCCCAGCTGCTAAAATCTATAGATGACATTTAGGTTCAAAATTACAGAAACTACTTTACCCCAGGCACTCTCCCTTCCTTGAAAAGCATTTCTGATATTACTTCCATTTTTTTTTATCTGAACTTTCCTGTTTGACACATTTTAATATGAAAAGCAATCTCGATTGTTTTAAGAAAATAGGTTTTAAACTACAAAGTAATTGGGTTAAAATACATGCTTTCCTTTAGTGATAGGATTGTCAATAAAACATGACACGTTGCACGGTACCACTCTGTGGTTCTCATGGCTCTCTGCCTTGTGTGTGTCAGCACCATTAATCTGTGTCTGATCTTCGAGGACAGCACACAGGTGATTGTCGCTGTTTCATGAGTCAACTGTCTGGTGGGTTGGGGCACAGGTGCTTCGAACTAGAGCATGTGACTCTGGGCCCTTTTTTTGGTCGGTATAACGAGGCTTGTAATACCTGCCGCAAAGTTGTTGTGAAGCTAAACAAGCATGTTTACAGTGTGTCCCCTGTCGTTACTGCAGTGACAGCCCTCTAGGAAGAAAACACAGAGGCAGAGGTTAATGACTTCGTGAGGCAGGAGGGATGGGGTGGGCTTGACTTCCACACATGCTGCTGCATCCGGGGCATCTCCAGCCACGGGGTTGAGCTGGGGTCCCAGCTCTGCAGACCACTAGGCCTGAGTCCCTCGCAGCTGTGCTCACAATAGCTGTGGGGCAGCTGTGACCCACGCCTGCTGCCATGAGCATCTTGCTGGATTCAGGCTAATTCCCACGTGCCTGCGGATACAGCCCTGTGTGCCCTGTCCATGGTGCTGTTACACCCCAACCCTGATGCAGATGCACCTCCTCCCTGAGCCCTGTCCCTGGTGCTGATACACTCCCTTTGCTGTGTGTCCTGTCCATGGTGCTGATACACCCCCAAGCTTGATGCAGAGACACCCCCTCCCTGTGCCCTGTCCCTGGTGCTGATACAGCCCCCTCGGTGTGTGCCCTGTCCCTGGTGCTGCTACACTCCCCTAGCCATGTGCCCTGTCCGTGGTGCTGATACACCCCCAACCGTGATGCAGATACACCCCCTCCCTGTGCCCTGTCCCTGGTTTTGCTACACTCCCTTTGCTGTGTGCCCTGTCCGTGGTGCTAATACACCCTGGTCGCTGTGTGCCCTGTCCCTGATGTTGCTACACTCCCCTTGCTGTGTGCCCTGTCTGTGATGCTGATACACCCCCCACACCCTGATGCAGATACATCCCCCACCCCCACATGCCGTGTCCCTGGGACTTCATAGACTTTGTTATCTGAGTGGTTGTGTGTGTCTTGACTCACACTGGAGATTCACCACCAAGGTATGTGGCCTTGCTTGGAGATTATTAAATGTTAAACGTTGGTGGCATTGACCTATTCTTTTTTATATATAATTTTATTTAGTTAGTTTTCATTATGCTGGGTCTTCTTTGCTATGCAGGCTTTTCTCTCATTGTGGTGAGGGAGGTACTCTCAGTGTGCAGGCTTCTCATCTTGGTGGCCTCTCTTATTGCAGAGCATGGGCTCTAGGGCATGTGGGCTTCAGTAGTTACAGCTCAAGGGCTCTAGAGCACAGGCCCAGTACTGTGGCACATGGACTTAGCTGCCCCACAACCTGTGGGATCCTTCCAGACCAGGGATGGAACCCATGTCTCCTGCATTGGCAGGCAGACTCTACCTCTGAGCCAGCAGGGAAGCCCTGACCTACCCTTTCTGTGAATAAATGATGTCATGGTTGGAGCAGGATGGGGAGGTGTTGGCTGCAGAGTGAGGGTTTGAGCCTTGCTCCCAGGTCTGCTCAGGGTGGCCCTGTTGGGAGGGGCGCAGGTCCAGGTGCCCTTTGGGTTCAGTTGCCTGCACAGATGAAGCACCGAGGGGCAGTACACTGGGGCACTAAATGCTAACATCTACTATACAGCTAGACGTGTAGACTGGATATTAGCAGAGCTGAGGAGCTGCTCGACCTCCCCAGGACTGAGACACCGAATGAACTCAGATGTGTTGAAGAGAAACGCAAACTCGTGACTCACCATGAATTACTTTAAAGTTGTGTGTTGTCACCTCGTAAGTCTGGTAGATGCCTAAAACTGTTTAGTCTGTTCGTATTCTTTCAACACTCAAGATGAACACTTGTACCTCTATCTCCAGGCACAGTCTCAGGAATGTGCCATGTTTATAAATATCTTGCATTTTCCCCAGCAACTGAAACAAATACACATTAAAACTGATGTAAAGGGGAGGAGAACACAGCTTTCATACTGAAACAGGATTCTCTATAGGGTGCAATGGTTTCTCTAGTGTGTAAACTCCACTGATGATTGAGACTCAGGCAGAAACAGCTGGCTTAGTGTGCTCACTTCCCCCAGGTGTGTGGCTGCGTGGGAGGACCCCACGGACCCCTGGTTCTGTTTCGGCCCCCCAGCCCCCACAGCCCTTGCAGACCCTGCTGTCCAGTCCAGGCCCTCACCCAAACGTGAATGCAGGAGTGTTGCCGAAGGCACAGGACTGGCTCAACATAAGAATCAAATTGGTACAGAGCAAAAGTACAGTGTCAAAAAAATCAAAACACAGGAACACAGCAGGAAATGTTTGTAATGTATAGACACATGAACTTTAATTTAGGAAAAAATACCTCAGATGAGAGCTGGAGATCCAAGATGGCATCCTGGGAGGGAGAAGGCTGACCGAGGGAAGAAACAGTCACGTCACAGAGCGCAGGCATAGCAAGCCCTGGAAACCCCAGTGCTGCCAGCAGTAAGGCACGTAGACACAGGAGGAGCAGAGTCCTCCTTCTGCTTAGCATGTTGCATGTTTTAATGTCAGCGGCGTCCCTGTTTATGAGAGGGCATGTAGGTGCTTGGAGGTGGACACAGCGAGGGCTCTTGCCTTCTTGGGCTCCAGAGTCACTGGGCTGACCACAGATGCAGCGTCTGCACGTTTCTCCTCCATCTCGACCTTGTTGACTGATGACAGCACATCCCGTTCCCTCATATTGTGACTGAAAAGATTTTCCTCCCTGTGGTTTTACGTCGGTCTCTGAGCTTTGCTACATGAAAAGAAAGTGCTCCTCCCAAATCTGTTAATGAAAATGCCTGTGGGTGTTGCTACTGTAGTGCCTGATAGATCTAGGCACGCCTCTGCCTGTGTGTCCCAGCGAGTCCCAGGGGCTCCTAACACAGAGGGCTCCTAACACCCCCGTCCACCGCCTTCTCCTGTGCACCTCAGGTTTCAGTGCAGAACCAACGTGAGCATGGGACCATCTTTTGCCACTTTCCGTGTCTTCGCTCACGGATGTTGGAGAAAAGTGCTCACGTGCTCTCAAGTGCAATGTGATAGCAGACTCAACGTTTCTGTTGTCTTTTGGCAAAGCAGGCAGACTAAAACAAGTAGCCACGAGCTGTCTCTTTTGCCCTGAACTTGCTTTAAGACTGCTGCTCGTGGATCGGTGCTGGCAGCCAAAGGCCTCTCTGCAGCCCTGTGTGGCCTGGGCTGGCTGGGGGAGGACATCCCAGGCTGCAGACTGCGGGCCGCCCCATCCGGAGCCCGGGTCACGTGGCCTCTGGCTGCAGTCGGTCCTGGCCATGATCCTCCGATGCACTTCTCATTTCCATGCCGTCCCCCAGACACAGAAGCCTCATCTCACACTCCTTCTCGGTCACGTGTGCTCCACACATACGCTGTGCCTGAAAGAGGGGGGAGTGTGATCAACACAAAAAGCCACCTGATTGGAAATCTCATCCCGAGAGCAGGAAGAAAGTGCTCCTCTGGTGCTTTCCCTGGAAGCTCTGTGTGGGCACCTGAGCTTGGGGCCAGAACCCAGGTTAATGCTCTTAATTGGACAGAAACACTAGAGTAACTGTCGTGGGCGGGGCCCTTGGGGACTCACTGAGCAAGACTGATGACAGCAACTCCGCTGCAGGTCCAGCTCCCACCCAACCCCACCCTGCGTCCTGGAGGGCCTCCTGCCGAGTCCTGAGGGCAGCTCGGCCGTTCTTTTGGTTCACAGTTCATCAATCAATTTCTCCTCCAACAGAGGACGTTGTGGTGTTGAGGCTAGACCCTAATTTGTCATTTTAATTTTAGAATGTGTTTGAGAACACAGATTTATCTTTCTTAATGATTTGTAGAGATGAAAACAACAGCAATCCATGCATTCGTTGCCTTTAGAAATTCTTTTTCTCTCTCGATTTCCTTCTTTGGTTGTCATCAAGATGAATCCAAGCACAGGGCTCTGGAGGGCTGCCTGGAGCTCTGAGCACAGACATTCCTGTGGCCTCTTCCTGGGCACTGTGGTTTGGGGTCACTGGTATTAAGTGAGTTCTGTTCCTTGGCTGGACTTCCTGACTCCATGCACAGTTTGAACAGGACAAGATGCTGTCCAGAGGCCCATCCATGTCGATATTAGATTTCTCCATTCAGCGAGTATGTATCAGGCCCCTCCTCCACACGGCAGCCTCTCTTTCCAGGGGAACCAAGGTAGCACAGAGACTGCTCCTTAGCTGGCACCTCACTTTGTTCAGAAATGGCTGGTGCAAGCAGAGGCATCCCCCAGAGTTTCCTCTTCCCCCGAGTCCTTCGGTGCCAAGTGCCCACTTCTTCCAGGAGCAGTCTCTTTCTCAGTGAGTCTGCAGGTGACGCCGGAGGAGGCAGCCAGTCCACTCCCTTCTTGAGATGTCTTTCCCTTCTTTCTATGGGATGCACACTCTGTACTCAGGGCCGTCTGAGGTCGTCCAAGGAGCCACCCCAGGACGGATGGGCAGCCACGTGTGGGCAAGGGCACCCCCCTCCGCCACCCCACACATCCCCTGGGACTGGGGTCTGAAGGCCTTGGCGTATCTGCCCTGGGCCGGGTGGGTACAATGGCCCAGGCCTAGGTGTTGGGGTGACCTGGGTTTGGCCCCAGACCTCTCCCCTGCTCCCTGTCTCTAAAGCATGGCCTGGAGCAAGTCACCGTGTAACCCCGAGTTCAGTGTAGTCACTCACAAGTGAGAGGATGGCCCCTCCTCAGAGTCCGTTCAGAGGAGGGTGTGCCGGGCGCGCGGCTGTCAGGGCCCATTTCCATCCTCATTTCCCTGTTTCTTGTCTGAGTCCCTGGAGCCATGGTTTCCACCCTAATAACAATCAATCAGGAGTCCCTTCCAGCCCACTACCAATGTGGGGGGAGCTTTCCTTAACCTGAGAGCTCAACAGCACCCCAACACTGAAGAATTCACGTCTGTTTTCTTCTCGTGCACTTTTCAATTGGATGAGTTTTAAGAAAGCACTAACTTCCCAATGATGTTCATTTCAGGTTAAAAAGCACGACCTCATCATTTTCTGAACTCTTCTTAGGTAATTCAGCATGAAGTGTCAAGGTAGATAACTGGTTCTCCTCCTTCCCACTTCTCCAGTCTCTGTTGTGCTGTTTGCCTTGAGGGGTGACAACTCTGAGCACTCAGGGGCCTGACAGGGTGGCGGGGCGGCAGGACCACCTGGGAGGGAGCAGCCCTCATGCCCACCTGCCCCGCCGTGGCTGGGACTCGGGCCCAGCGCCCCTAGGTCTCTGAGCTTTCAAGACAAGCCAGAAATCTGGCTTCTGTCTGAAATCTTCTTATTTTAGATTTCGGCAAGTAATTCATAAAAAAATAAAAAGACACTGTGACTCAGGATTGGGCCAAAAGGAGTCCACCTGCAGGTAGAGCTGGCTGCCAGCCTAAAAGCTTCCACTGGGTGTGGGTGGGCCTGGCCCTGAAGGGGCACCCAGGGGAGTGGGCTCCCAGGATGCAGGGGACACAGTGCACAGAGACGTGGACACCCCCATCTCTGCAAGGCTGGCATTGCGCCTGTGGATCCAGAAGTGGGGTGCTCAGCTTGATTCCACGTGCTTCTCATCATAAAGGAGAAAGCGTCTACCATGGAACGGACACTGTGGGTCCAGGAATCGCTCTTTGGGAAGCTTGCTCACCCGAATAAAACCATTCTTGCTGAACTAAAAGCTGTTACCTGAATGTCTTCTCACTGGTGATGGCAGTGACCCATCTCGAAAGCCAAGTCAGCCAGCACATGGACCAGAGCACGTCAGCCTGCATCCCCGTGGACAGAGCCGCCACAGCCCCGTTACCACGTGTCCTTGGGACCAGGCACACGGGGGAGGGGCCTTGGCAGGGCCCATGGGGATGGGGTGCCCTCTGCCCTGGCACCCAGGACTCCCAGAGCAGCCAGTGGAGGTGCGCCTGTAAACGTCCTGTCCCTCTCCTTTCACCACCGAGAATAAATGTTTGCCCAGGAGCAGAAGCAGGTGTGGACAGGAGCTATGCACACCGTGAGGCATGAGCACCGTGTGTGTCCTGCGTTGGAGAAGTTGTCCAGCCACAGCTGTCCTTGTGAAGCCGACCCTTTGCCCTGCTGCCCACGCCAGTGCTGACTGCTGTGCCAACCGGGGCCATCTGACTCCAACTCTGTGCTGGGGGCCTGGCAGTCCTCACAGTGCTTACGGTTTCCCCCTTTGTTCCCGCTTTCTCCCCCTCCGTCTTTTTAACAGGAATTCTAACAGATCATTTCCTGAACTGTCAATATCCTCATGTGTATTTCTTCATAAAGCAGATGTCACCTAGCTTGCACCAGATTCAGTGCCAAGGGCTGGAAAGAGGCAAATGAGCTGTGTCCTATCCTCACGTCCAGGGGGGCTGCAGGCAAAGTGACTGGTCTTAGACCCCTGCGAGTTCGCCCACAGGGTTCTGGAGGTGGAGAAAGGAGACAGCCACTGAGGGTTGAGGAGAGGCAATTGGGGAGGACTTTCTGGAGGAAGTGGTGCCTGAACTGAGGCTCCGGGGTTATGGGGGTGGGTCAGCACAGAGGGCGGAGGTGAGTGGAGGACAAGGTACACGCAGCTGTGCCCGGCCTGGCCCAAACACGGCAAGAGAGCAGAACAGGGGAGGAGCGTGCTGGGAGGCGACCCAGGCGCCTGCCGCAAGCCATGCACCTCCCAAGGTGTCCTGCCGCACACTGCCTCACCTGGGACTGCGACAGGGAAGCCTGCTGCCCTGGAGGAAAGGCCAGCCTGGAAATGGGGAGAGTTTATTCCTCACATACACGGCTAGGGAACCCAGTGACCAGTAGCTGCAAACCGCACTGTGAGACAGTTCCTCCAAGGAGTGAGGGGTTGGTTGTTGAACCAGAGCATAAGGGTTTGACCCTTGTGGGGCTGTTACCTGTGCACCTAGCTGGGCAACATGAGGCAGAGTAAATAAACTAGAAAACTTCCCTCCAGAAACTGAAGTTGAAAGGCTTTTGTTTGAGATTCTCTTCTGGATCCCAAACTTCTTTAAGAAGCTGGTGAAATGTGTTTGTGTCTCCGGGGAAATCCACAGATCAGCAATAACGCCCAAATCAGCCCCTGATCTGGGCTCCCTGACTCACAGTGGTGTCCCCATGAGCCCAGCCCAGGAACAGCCAGGACTCTGCCCTTCCCGCCCCGCCGGGGACTCCCAGGAGTGGAACCTTCACCTCCTGTCCCAGAGCCATGCTTGTCGTCCTTAAAGCTGGGAGGCGTAGCCCGTGTGTCATATTGCTGATAGAAAGCACTTTGGTTGCTGGGCTTGGAAACTCTCTGCATCTTAGTGTCGTAACAAAGAAGATTCATGTGTGTCCCGTTGAACACTGCTTTTTAAAGAAGTATGTTCTGGTGTGTGTGTGCTCTTACTGAGATGCAGAAAATCATTGTGTTGTGTGAATCTTTACAGTGTATCTGGACTGAGTGTCACATCACTTGTGTGGGTACACATGTAAGTTTCGTGTGAACAGTGAGGAGGGGAAGGGCCCGGGGGGGCGGCCTGGGTGCTTGTATGCGCCCCGCGCTCCCGTCTCCCTGGGAACATGAGCAGCTGCGGCCTCTGCCCGGCCCCGTCTGGCCCACGTTCCCTCTCCTCGCGCTTATCACACAGATGGCCCACGCAGGCTCTGGTGAAGCTGCACATTCTAACTGGGGTTTGGGGGGCCAGGCTTCCAGCCTGCAGACCACACGGGGGGCCAGGCTCTTGTCCACTGGCACTGAACCCCTGGCTCCCTGTGGTGCTCTCCATGGACAATCTGGAAACAGAAGGAACCTCCCTGGGCGGGTTAGGAGCAGGCGCCCAGCAGGTATGCAATGTGGGCCTGCTGGGGGGCTGATGATTGAAAACAGGTGAACACAGACCTTCCATGAGGCAGAGATGCCCACCGGCCCGTCATCTTCCCTGTGACTTCATGGGTGTGTATTTTTTAATGTTGGGCAAACCACAGGGTAAATTGCAGAGTTAACAGTTTATTTGATGATTCCAACAAAACAGTCAGGGTGGCCTGTTCTGCTCCCAGGAACTGGGGCACCGGCATCTTCTCACATTTAGGTGAATTTCCATGGGGCTCCCTTGCGTCCACTGCTCCAGCACAAAGGCTGCATGGCCTCTTGGGACCCCTGTGGTCTCCTCCTCAGCGTGGCCCCTCCAGGTGTTGTCTCCACTCATGTCCCAGCACTGGCCACAAGCCCCTGGTCCCTGGCGCCGTGGGGCCTGGGCCTGCCCAGGGGGTGCAGCCCTACCTGCCTGGAGGGGCAGCCCAGTGAGAGACGAAGGCTGTCAGGGTGTTAAAAACCCCCCTCACCAGTGGGGAAGGGACCCCGACTTAGTATCAAACTGTTTAGTTGGTGTGAGATTTTGGGGGCAGCCAAACCAAAGTGGAAAAGTCTGGGTGGAAAGGCAAACAGAAACCTGTTTCAGTTCTGGAAGCTGGGATCCAAGACGGAAACCTCACGGGGCTGGCCCCCAAGACCTCTCTCCTGCTCATGTGGATGGCCAGCTTCTCCCCGTGGCCCCACATGGTCACCCCTCTGTGTGCATCTGGGCCCTCATCTCCTCTTCTTACACGATCACCAGTCACCTAGGATGTCAGTCCCCCAGGACCTCATTACACCGTGACCACCACTCTGAAGGCTTGGTCCCAGATGCTGTCTCATCAGAGGTCCTGGGGTCACTGTCCAGCCCGGGACACTGGCTGTGCTGCCGGTTCCGCCAGAGATGCTGCTCGTCCTGTCTTTCCCATCTCTGTGTTTCCTCTGTTTACCTCATCATCGTTGTTCAGTTGCTAAGTCATGTCTGACTCTTTGCTACCTTATGGACTGCGGCACACTAGGCTCCTCTGTCCTTCACTATCTCCCACAGCTCACCCAGATAAAACGATTCTTGCTGGACTAAAAGCTATTACCTGAGTGTCCTCTCACTGGTGATGGCAGTGACCCATCTCAAAAGCCAAGTCAGCCAGCACATGGACCAGAGCACGTCAGCCTGTGTCCCCATGGACAGAACCACCACAGCCCCGTTACCACGTGTCCTCAGGACCGGGCACATGGGGGAGGGGCCTTGGCAGGGCCAGTGGGGACGGGGTGCCCTCTGCCCTGGCACCCAGGACTTCCAGAGCAGCCGGCAGAGGTGCACATGTAAATGTCCTGTCCCTCTCCTTTCACTGGCGAGAATAAATGTTTGCTCAAACTCATGTCCGTTGAGTCAGTGATGCTATCAAACCATCACATCCTCTGTCGTCCCCTGCTCCTCTTGCCCTCGGCCTTTCCCAGCTGATATCAGGGGCTTATACCAGTGAGTCAGCTTTTTGCGTCAGGTGACCAAAGTATTGGAGCTTCAGCTTCAGCATCAGTCCTTCCAATGATTTCCTTTAGGATTGACATGTTTGATTGCCTTGCAGTCCAAGGGACTCTCAAGGGTCTTCTCCAACACCACAATTCAAAAGTATCAATTCTTTGGTGCTCAGCCTTCTTTGTGATCTGACTTGCCCATCTGTACATGACTACTGGAAAAATCGTAGCTTTGACTAGACAGACCTTTGTCAGCAAAGTAATGTCTTTGCTATTTATTGATGTCTTTGCTATTTATCTCACTTGGTATCAAATTTAAGTTCCGGAAGTGCCTGAATTTTACGGGGGTGGACCGTTCTGGTACTTTCTTCTTGAGTGAATTCTCAGAGCCCTTGTCCCTCTCCTAAATCCTCCATCCCTTGAGTCCAGCTCAAATCCCTCTACTGTTACAAAGAGGCCGAACTAAGTCCTGTGAGCTTGGACGTCTTAACACTTGGCGTCTGAAGGAGTCACATGGCAGTGACATAGGAAGACACCTTGGTTTTCCAGACATCTTCAAGTCTCCCCAGGGATGCTTGGAGAAGGGTCCATCCCCGAGCCTGGCAGGGCCTCAGTCCCTAAGGCCACAGGCCAGGGTGTGGCCGGACATGGTATCTGGAGTGTCTGTACTCAGAGGATGCTGCACCTGCCCAGGGCCGCACCTCCTGACACCTCCCGTCTGTTGGCTTCGGTCTCTGTTCTCAGCTCTATGCTGTTAGTAGCAAGCATTCTATTTTAGCTGCTTCTGTTAGTATTATTATTGCTTCGCCTGCATTTCCTCTCTCCGTAATACACGTGTCAGCTGCTCAAGGGAGAAGAGAGTTGTATTTTTCTTTTGCTCTCTGCCCTGTACCCAGAAGCACCGCTAGCACCTAACAGGCAGTCTTTAGCAAGGTGCTGAACAGCACTAAGACGATGCCCTCGTTTGCAGTAGAGCTCTGAGGCAGCCCTTGTTTGTGCAGCGTCTCCATCCTCTCGTTAGACTTCCTGTCTGGGCCTAAAGGCAGGTCGGGTCCCAGGGCCCAGTTTGTACCCAGAGATACCTCTTGTCAGTTGGACAGAGGTTAGGTGCATTTCCTGGACTTGTGACAAGAGAAACGGACGGTGCAGGCAGGCTGGTCCCGACTGGCTTTCTGCCCTGAATGCCGCCCCAGCCACTGTAGAATTCATATTCAGGGCTGAAGTGTGGCTTCTGTGATTGGAAATCTCTTCCACTCAACTCCATTATCCTCTCAATTCCCATGGCTTGATTGGAAGAGGAGGGATTTAAAGATATTTTATGTTTTCTCAAATTTGATGGTAATGAAACTGGATGTTGAAATTTAAGCCGAATAAATCATAGCTAACAGGACATCTCGGGGCCCTACGTGTAAGGGCTAGAATTGTGACTCGAGAGTTTAGCTTCTGTGTCCTTGCCAGGTGAGGAAGAAGACGTGAGTGTTCATAAGCTTGTTCTGTGCCCCACTTGCTTCGTCTTGGATCAGGCAGCCGTCACAGCAGCAGTGTGAGAAGTGCATTTCTAGGCTCTGGACTTAGAAGCCGGACCCCAGAGCATCACAGCTTAGAGGGAGGCTCTTGAATATCCCCTTTGGCAGCTTCCTACAGACGGGGCCTGGCGTGTAGACAGGTAAAGCTGCTGGGGCAGATGGGCACCAGGACCAGCTTGGGAGGGGTGGTCAGTGGCCCAGCCGCAGGCGCCTGGGTGCCAGGACCCAGCCACACCGGCTCTGCCTTCTTCCCACCCTGTCTCAGCAGGTGTGTGCAGCAAGCCAGCATCTCAGCAGCTAATATATTAAAGTACCATCTGATAGTGCTCTTGTGCTGTTAGTTTTCTAAGTACTTCAGATGAGTGGCATTTATTATTTTTGTTCAAAACAGGTCATGAATAAATTTAAGTTGCTAAGTAGGAAAAGCCACTGGGCTAAACATTTATTAAAACCTGCATCCTTCCCAGAGACCAAGACTCATGAAGAATCTGTGTGTATCTGCATCCGTCTCTCCCTGTCTTCTCTCCCCGCCTCTGAAGGTGCCGTCTCTGCGTGTCTGTGTCTAGATCTCTACCTGTGTGTCTACTTGTACATGTATGTTTGTATCAATGTATCTGTGTAAGTCATAGGGTTTCCATGTGTCAAATGCCAGAGCACAGGATTTACAGATGCAATTTTGATTCTATGCAGTTTCTTTATTCCTTCACTTCAGACTATAAAAGCAGGGTAAAAGAGAAGAAGTTAGAAGAAAGAGCAGTCTTTTGGGGAGAGATGTCCCTTTAAAAAAGAGTGGGGATTCCCTAAGAAGAAAAGAGCAGTTGTATCAAAGAGAAAGCACAGCATTCCAGAAGGCCCAGGGGAGGGAAGCATCACGGTGTGTTTGAGAAGCCAAGGGCAGCAAAGAAAACAGCAGGACCAAAAGGTGGTGGCAGTTCACGCAGGAGGCCAGAGGCAGCGCACTGCTTCGTGCCGGGGTGTTGGGGACGAGAGGCTTCCCTGGTGGCTCAGACGGTGAAGAATCTGCCTGCAATGCAGGAGACCTGGGTTCAGTCCCTGGGTCAGGAAGATCCTCGGAGGAGGGCATGGCAATCCACTCCAGTGTTCTTGCCTGGAGAATCGCATGGATAGAGGAGCCTGGTGGGCTACAGTCCATGGGGTCGCAAAGAGCTGGACACGACTGAGCGACTAAGTAGACGTTAAGCACATTGGGAACAGAACCTGGGGTTTGAGACCGGAGACTGAGGCCTGTGAAAACTTAGGTCACTAACCACTGCTGTAAAAAGAGTAGTACAATCTGAATTGTTACAAATTTTGTCATTCTTTTTCTTTTTTAGGTGGGTTGTTTGTTTGCTTGTTTTGTGGCTTTGTGGCCTTTCCTCCCAAATTTCACAAACGCTTGACATATATCACTGTATCAGTTACGGGGAACCACATAATTGTCTGCCTTACGTGTCTTGTGAAACCATCACCCATCATCTCACATAGAGGCAGTAGAAAGAGAACGCTAAGATAGAAACTTTTTTAATTAAGTAATTTACTTTAATGAAACATTTTTTTAAAACGTGATGGGAGAAGACTGGGGGCAGGTGTCTGGCAGGTGGAGCTCACCTCCAGGCCAACTGTTCTCACAGTCCAGGGAGCGTCGGCGTCACTGAAGGGCTGGCTGCCCCGCACTCGGCAGGTCCCTACTGAGGTCCTTGGTGGGGGGCGGGGGATTGAGAATCAGAGTGTGCAGCCCATGGGGCCCACACGTCACAGACGGGCTCCAAGCCATAAGCAGCCATCAACCTGGGTGTCAAGTATGGGGACAATTTCACACTCAGGGAAAAAGTCTGTTTTCAGTGTTGAAGGTGAATTTCCTGAAGGGGAGCTCTGGGCAGAGGGAACTGAGAGCTCTGGGCAGAGGGACTGGGGGAGCCTGACTGCTGTGTTTGCTGGGGGCCCACTCCACAGGTGAGCAGACCCCACACCCGCTCTCCCTCTCAGGGTGAGGGCAGGTAGGCGTGCCTGGCTCCCATCGAGAAGCTTCCCAGCTTAGCGCATGGACACACGGGCACAGGGCCTTTGCAGCAGGGCCGCCCCTCACAGGACATCTAGGGGCTGCCCGAGCTCTGCCCACCACACACCAGGAGCAGAGAAGCACAGAACGGACAGGAAACCTAGGCAGTTTCATGGAGAGCTCGTTTTCAGACCCAGAGCTCTCCACTCAGAGCCGGCGGTCTGAGCTCTGCAGTAACTGGGCGGCGGGGCCGGAGACTGAGCGAGGTGCGCATCAGGGTGCGTTTCTTACCTTCTGTGACCCGTGTCTTGTTTACTGTATTGCGGTGGCGGCAGCGCACTTTCCCAAGTGAACGAGGAGTTAGAAGCAACCACAGCAGCATTTATCCCAGTGTGAGGATTTCTCGATTTCACGCTTGAGCCTGGCCCCATGGGAGTGTCATTTAAACACTCACCCGTGTTGTTCTGGGCATGCTATTCCGTGTTTCAGTGAAGGAGCACGGGTTAGCTAAGGTGCTGGTGTGCGTAGAATCAGCGTAGCCCGTAGTTTAATCGTGCTGTAGGACCACACACGGTCTGTTTTCGCCCCTCCTAGAGGTCTGGGGCCCGAGTCATTGCGCGTGACCCCATCGTGGTGTGCCTGACCTGGGGGTGGTCTGCATACAGGGCGTAGGCGCAGCTCTGAGGATGATAACTGGCCTGGCTGTTTCAGCATTTCCGTGTACCCTTGGTGGACTGGTCCACCAGGGGCCAGTTTATCCCACAGACAAGGGTGCGGTCATGAAGGCCGTGCCA
This sequence comes from Bos mutus, assembly GCF_027580195.1. Taxonomy (NCBI): domain Eukaryota; kingdom Metazoa; phylum Chordata; class Mammalia; order Artiodactyla; family Bovidae; genus Bos; species Bos mutus. The sequence continues at coordinate 43,292,738 of NC_091643.1, read as the reverse complement.
GCAGGGCCGGCTGGTGGACTTCTGCTGGGCCCGGGAGAGTGGTGTAGACGGGCAGCACATGCGGCATGGACCCCGGGCCCCCACCTTTGGGGAAGGCGTCTGCTGCCTGGGGACTGGTGGGGCCCTGTCAGTGCAGACGAGGGCCAGGGCTGGGCATGACCTGTGTGCAGAGACGTCTGCCCACGAGAGCGTGCACCCTTGATGGAGATGCAGGTCTCATCAACATTGGACGATGTTAATTGTTGTAGACTGAATGCACATGTCCTCTTAAAATGATCACAGTGAAGCAGGACACACTGTGACGGTGTTAGGAGGGGTGGGGTGATTAGATTCGGAGGAGCTGTGGGTGGTGGCAGTGTCGTGAGGGGGTTAGTGCCCGTGGAGGCGTCAGGACCATGCGTGCTCCCTCGGCCTTCCCAAGTGAGGACGGCGCGTCCAGTCTGCAGCTTGGCTGGAACCCATCATGGCCTCTGGGATGGTCACATGTATTCAGTAGAGCAGCTGCACAGAGACTGCTTTAAATAACAGGTAAATTGCTGTGCAGAGTGTACGGCTATCCTGCTTGGAGAGTCATTCCAATGGTCAGTTATTTCCCCTCGTCACAACCTGACAGAGCAGGATAGGACCTGAGACGTAAGCGGGGGCTGGGAATGACTGGGGAAGACCCCGAGGCCAGGCTGAGCCCCCCCAGCGCAGCCCCTTCACCAAAAACCCTGAGACGGCCCCGCCGCCCCCCGGACTGTGTGCACGTCTGCACGTCAGTAACCGAGGCAGCACCACACCCCCTGGTCAGGAGGTTACCTCGTGTTCTGGGCCAGTTTTTCATCCTTTTCAGGACAACTGAGCAAAAGGTTATAAGAGTCATTTTGAAAACAGTGGGGATCTTGAAGATCTCTGTTCGCTCCAATTTACTTCAGAAGGACATCTGGGAGGTATCCGTTCCTGCTGTGCGTGACCGCAGCTCTGAAAATTAAGCTTCCCTCCAGCCTGCAACACCCACCGGAGCATTTGCATCGGCTGGGTTCAGAGGTCTGAGCTCAGGTCACCTCTAAGTGCTTATGATCCTATAGTTACTCATCTCATTTAGCTTCAGCAGCTCTACTTTTGTGTTATCAAGACATTATGTCGTGAAAGCAATGAACAGATTGTTGAAACCACTGCAAAATTCTGTTATCTAATAGCTCACTTTAAGGATGGACGCCACTTAGCAGAGGGACAGTGTGGGGGCCCCGAGGGGCCCCGGGTGCCGGACACTGAGAGTGGGGGCGGCCTCCTCGGGCGCAGGTTTACTTGCTGCCCGGGGACCTGACCCTGAGGCGGCACCAGGGCCGTCTTCTCACCCCGTGAGCCTCCTTGCTGTGTTCCGGAAATCAGGCTCTTGGGTATCAGAGTTGAGCCAGACCTCCCAAGTCCTGGCTCTGTGCTTTATGTCCCTCTCAGGGCGTCACCAGAAAGCTGAAGAACACCGCAGTCCTGGGACAGCCCAGGACACCCCACCTCGAGGCAGTTGTAGCAGGACTGTATGTCCTGCAGACCCTTGCGGGCACTAATGACTGTCTTGTTAGTGACCAGGCCTTCCAGGCCCTCGAGATATAGAGAAAAGAATGCAACTGCTCGTCTCGGGGAAGAGGTGGGCGGATCACAGCACTTAAAAGGAGATGCCGCTCCTGCTGGGACAGGGCTGTACGGAGGCCGTGACGGGACCACCTGATATGGGGTCCCCCTCCCTCTGACCCTCCGTGGGTGAGGCCTACCTTCCTCCAGGTACCAGCCCCCCGGGGGCCTCTCCTGAGCACAGCTGACACTGCAGCGAGCAGTCTCTCACTAGTTCAGTGTATGTTTGGTGTGTACATGTAATATATGTACATACATTAATCATTCCTTATGTTCAGTGTGGCAGTTTAAAATAAGCATAACCCTTGAGATAGGAGTTCCACTTCTGCAGATTTATGTTAAAGAGATAGAAAATGTAAACTCCTTGTTCACCTCTGAACCCTAGCACCTGGAATAGTAAAAAAACAGAAAGCTCTCACTGGATATTTATGGAATCTTGAAAAAAGCCAAACTAATGCACGTAGACATATGTGGAGAAACATTATTTTTGTAACAGCAAGAAATTAAAAGCCATGGTGAATGTCCCATCAAAAAGAACTGGTTACATAAGCTTTAGTCCATCCAGCATGTAGAGTTCAGTGGACACTTAAAGTCACGTGTATGATGAGTATGTGTGTGGAAAGACAGGCTCCAATAGAGAGAAATTATATACAACCTTGTGTTAATTAGGCTGAAAAATAGCATAAGAAACATCACCTTTTGTAGAACGTAAATCTAAGCATCTATGTATACAGAGAAAATATTGGAAGAAAGATATTCATCAGAACATGAGTAGTGCCATATTTGCATGGGAAGGTTATAGTGATAATCTCCTTTATATATTTCAGGCAATTTAGAATTATTTTATCACCTATGATCATTAATTCTGCAATAGAAAAATAGGCTCTTTTTATCTTTAAAAAAAAAAACAGGTTTGTTTATTTTTTATTAAGCAAAAATTTTAATTAACCAAGAGTTTGTGTCTTATCATTTTTATCCATCACTGTATTATCTTTTGAAAGAATAATGATGTACTTTCCGAGTAGTAGAGAGAATAAAGTATTTAAAATTCTCAAATATGGAAAAAGTGCTTTAAAAGTTAGTACTGCCTCTACCTATTTTGTGCTGGATGCTATAAAACATAAAAAGAAGAGCAACAGTCAAAGATCAAAAATGATCTTAGACTCAAATTGATCTCAAATAGACTCAGATTGTCCAGCAAAAGAGCCATGCGGGATGGCGTCTGACGTGGACAGCCTGCGTCCACAGATTCCGAGGGTGACTGACCAACTCAAAGAGAGAAACAGCCTAGTGACAAGAGCAGTCGGGAAGCTCCCAGTCAGAGGAGACTCGCTGTCCTGCTTGTATCTCATTTTTTAGGAACTGCGTCCACTCTTTAATGAATGGCTAACTCTCACTGATGTTTCACTCCCCCCAAGACCTCTGCCCCCTGTGCCCCTGTGTTTTTGGGTTCTCTTGCTTTAAGGGCATGAAAATATCTCAGTATTTGAATGGCCATATCGCAGCCCATATTAGCTTCATGGTGACAGGAAATATGAATTAAATTCCTGGCCAGATGACCACTGGCAGTTCCCAGCAAGCATTTTCCAGCTGAGTAAACTAATAAATCTATTTATTCTTCATGGATGACAGGGCCCATTAGCTGTGGATGCCTTTGGCAGGAGGTTCTGGAGACAGAAGGTCATTTTCTCTCACTCTTCTGTTTTTAGATGTAATATGTTCATGCAGGAGGACTCACACAGCCTGTGCTGAGACTCAGAGCCTCGGTTAGTGATGAAATGCATGGACGTCAGGAGAAGAGGGGTCTCATTATTCAGGAGGTCATTCAGATGCATGGCAGGCATATACTCTGACTTGAGCATGATCAGTTCATAAAAGAGCCTGGTCAGAATGCATTACATCAGCATTTCAGGTGTGTATTTGTGAAGACATTTTCTGTGACCCGAAATAAATTTGATTCTGAGCGTCCAGGCCGTCGGGGCACAAATGAGGAGCCCCTGTGACCCCGACCACAGAGAGTGTGCCAGCTCTCCAGACTCTCTGAGAGGAAGAAATTTCTTACACAGAATTCATGTGAGCAGTACATTCAGAGAAATATCCTTCCCCTATTTAAAAAATAGAGACAGTAGATGGTTTTGTGGGCAGTTTCTCACAGCCACACCCCTCCGTCTGTCCAGGAGTGGACAGTCCAGGTAAAACCCCTGGAGGGCGTTGTTTTTTTTTTTCAGGAATCATTTTGCCATGTCAGTAGGGTTGAGCCAGTAAAAGGCAACAATAACTTTAAAAAAATGCATCTATTCATTCAACTATCGCAGCTACTCAGCATCATCACTGTGCTAGAAGCGGAAACTACACACCACAGATGCTCTGCCCCTCCGGCTCTGCCTTCTTCGCCGACTTGTCCTAAGCCATGGGGCTGGTGCAGGACTTAGACACTCTGAGGGAAACCTTTCATGTGGGCAGAAATGCCTTGGCCCCTTGGGATGTGGACCAGGAGCAGGGCTGGCCCTGGAGGAGACATGGAGCCGGTTCTGAAGGGCGGAGAGGGGAGAGTGAAGGACCTCAGGGAGGACACGGCCCTGGGCAGGGGGAGCCGCGTCCACACTCGCTGCCGCACGAGACAGGGCAAGGACCTGGTGGGCTGGGATGTCTTGGAGATGGGCGGAGCAGTGAGCAGAGGGCAGACTTTTCCTGAAAACTAGGGCAGGTTTTAGGCGATTCTGAAAAGAAAATGCTGTCACCCACATGGAATCCACTTTGCTTCATCAAATTCACACATAACCTCTTAGCTATTTATTAAAAGAATCCTGTCTTTTTCTTCCTGCCTCTTTTGCTGGAGAAAATGGTTCCATTTTTGTGGAGGCTTTAAATAAAGCAGTGTGACCTTTGTGTGGAGGTCATGTCCAGGGCTGCCTCTGCACCCCAGCCCCTGCCTCCCCCCCGCCGCCTGAGACCCCCGTGCCCTGCGTGCAGTCACAGAGAGTTCTGTCCGACTTCTAGCTCCTCTTCTGTGTGGCCCTGACCTACCCTGAGGATACTTCATTCTTCCGTCTCCCATCTACCACAGGAGGTGTTGGGCGGGACTTGGTGCTGGGCTGAGGTTCTGCCTGAGAACACAGAGAGGGGGTCTAAGCCCTCATTTCCGTCCTGAAGCCGTCATTCACGCCTATCAGCCATTAGACTAAGCCCTCAATAACAGCAAGCAGCATGTGCTCCATGTGGGAAGGTATCCGCTGGCATCACCATCCTCGGAAGTGACCGGGGAGGGATCATCCAGGAACAGAGTTAAACGAAACTCAGAAGGTGGGTGGCAGACAGCTGGACCCCAGAGAGGGGGCTTGCGGGACGTGTTTTGCGAGGTTTGGGGCACCAGTTACTCCAAACCAGGGTTGTTTGGAGCAGCTTCCTGGGATCTATATAAACTCGACATCAGAAACAAGTTGGAAGGACACAGTCAGGAGATGTTCCTGGGCAGGAAAGGCCGTCAGGACAGGACGTCCGGGAGCGTGAGAAACTGTGCTGATGGTGGGGCCTAGGGGTCATGGTGGGACTGGGAGTGGACCGGCCCCCAAGGCTGTGTGCTCTGAGTTTCAGAGTCCAGCAGTGGGACCACCTCGAAGCTCTGGGGCACAGAGGGGACCACAGGGCACACGGGCCAGAGCTTGACTCCAGGGCAGGAGGCTAACTCCATCTCGAGTCCCCAGGTGGGAACAAGTGGGGTCGTTAGGAGGGGTGAGAGCTGACGCGTGGGCTGGCCCCACGTGAGGGCTCACAGACAGTGGGTGCCAGGGTTTGGCCCCGGGACCCGAGCCGCTGCTCTGAGTGTGCAGCCAGGTTAGTCTGTCCAGAGTCTGGAGGAGAGAGCGTGAGCCTTGAGAGGCGTCTGGGCGAGTCCGCTGGGGCGTTTTCCTGTCCTCGTTCTACTCTGGTATTTAAGGAGCAAGCATCAGAGAAAGAGGAGTCTCTTCCTCTAGGTTGAAGTGGAGGCCTTCCTCTGGGCCGCTGACCTGACCCTGGCTTGCCGGCGCCGTGGCCGTGTGGCCGGTTTCCCCAGTCTCTGTCTGTCCATCCCTCCCTTGACTACATGTCCCCCTTGAAGGGGGATCACAGTGTCACCCTGGGAGCTGGGGGAAAGATTGTTCCAGAGCTGTGACAGCTTTTGGGAGAACCCAGATCACAGGGCTGAGGGCATGAAGAGCTAATCCAGCGCCCGTCTCTTCAGAGGGAGACACCGGTGCCAGAGGCGAGGAGGGGGCGCAGAGGTGATCGGCCTCCCATCGCTCAGAGCTGGGGTTGGGGCGGCGTGACACCGGTCCATGGTGCCTGCCCATGACCTGAGTCCTGTCTTCCCACGAGCTTGCTCAGCCAGGAGAGCTTTGGGGCCAAGTCAGCCTGGTTCTGGTTCTGTAACAGAGTCCAGCCCCACCTTGCTGACCCCCATGCTCCTCGACCGCCCCTCTGAGTGCCGTCACCCCACTGTGCTTCACTGCCTGGCGAAGCCTGCAGTGGAGTGGAGCAAAGGGTCCTTGTCCGAAATTGCCAAAAATAGCTTGGCTACTTTCCTATTAACTTTGAATTTTAATTGTGACCTTCCGTGGGGTGGAAGCCTGTGCACGAGGCCGGGTTTTCTGTGCAGCTCTGGGGACGCAGGGCGTCCTGGACCACAGCTTCCTGGCCCAGCAGCTGTGCTGGACCGGCCTCGGCGAGGGCTCTGGGCTCCAAGTCGTGGGCATTTGGCCTGCGAACTCACACGTGTGCATGTTGGAGGGGTTGGAGTCCCCAGTAAATGCTATGTGTTTCCTACAGCTGTTCTCCAAATGCAAACAGACTGGTTTTGTTATAAATATGGAACCAGGGCTTCAGGAAGGCATTGGGCTCCTGAGAATGTCGCAGGAGGCTGATCCAGACAGGAAGCAAGGCTCCCTGGGTGGCAAGCGATTCCCCACCGTCAGGCTGGTAGGGTTGTGAGCTGGGCGGTTCTTTGTGGGGGAAGAGCTGTCCTGCACTTGGCAGGATGTTTCGCACCACCCTTGGACTCCAGACAGTGCCGGACACTGCCCCCCTCCACCCCAGGAGGACCCCAGTGGAGAGACTGGTCCTTATCACAGCCCCGTTCTCCCATCACCTTCCCTCCCGAGCCATGGTAGAGCGTCCCCAGGCACCAAGCTCTTCAGACGCGGCCTCGGGTCTAGCACACACTCAGCTTCCCCTGATGCCACTTTCAAATTTCTCTCTCCTCCTGAGATTCATCCTGTGTCCTCCCCACTTAAGAGCTTCTGGTGACTTCCCTTTGCCTCTGAGCACACTGGTGACTCAAGACTGTCCTTCCTCTCTGTTCTCCCGGCCCTTTCAGGACCTCAGGTCACCAATGAGGTGTGGAAGGTGTCCTGCGTTGTGTCCTGGGTCATCAGTGAGGTGTGGGGGATGTTCTGGGTCATCAGTGAGGTGTGAGGGTGTCCTGGGTCATCAGTGAGGTGTGAGGGTGTCCTGGGTCATCAGTGAGGTGTGGGGGTGTCCTGGGTCATCAGTGAGATGTGGGGGATGTCCTGCGTCATCAGTGAGGTGTGGGGGTGTCCTGGGTCATCAGTGAGATGTGGGGGATGTCCTGCGTCATCAGTGAGGTGTGAGAGGTGTCCTGGATCATCAGTGAGGTGTGGGGGATGTTCTGGGTCATCAGTGAGGTGTGGGGGTGTCCTGGGTCATCAGTGAGGTGTGGGGGATGTTCTGGGTCATCAGTGAGGTGTGGGGGTGTTCTGGGTCATCAGTGAGGTGTGGGGGATGTTCTGGGTCATCAGTGAGGTGTGGGGATGTCCTGCGTCATCAGTGAGGTGGGAGGGTGTCCTGGGTCATCACTGAGGTGTGGGGGTGTTCTGGGTCATCAGTGAAGTATGCCGGATGTCCTGGGTCATCAGTGAGGTGTGGGGGTGTCCTGGGCTCCCGGGAAAGTTCTGGAGGACAGCCCTGCAGTGTCCCCAAGGACTGGACCACGGCTGTGCGTGGTGACAGCAGGGTGGTCGGGCAGAGATAGTCCTGACCTGTTGTCTGGGGGCCCATGGCTGTGCATGCCCTGCTCCAGGCCCCACTCCCACATCTGCACAGCTGGAGCTGCTGGCTGGCAGTCCCCTGGGTTTGATTCAGGGATTTCCCCAGTCCGGCATTGTTCTTCATTCCTCCCAAACAGGCTGACCGCCCTAAAGCAGTCTTATCCTGGGAGAACAGTGAGTGCTAGTGGAGAGGTAAAAGCGGTCATTCTAAGATATTTTAATAGTTACCTTGCTTTAATTCTATGGTATTTGTAAATCAATTTGACTCAGCAGCTAAATTGATATTTCTCTGGTCTTTAGTGACCAAGCTTCAGTGTATTAAAGATTTTGCCAGGCGTCCCCACAGTAAACACCACCCACATCCACTGAATTTCCATCCTGGGTCTGTTGACCTGCAGCCTCATGTCTCTTAATGAAACACATCTTATGCTGTTCTGCTTCATCATTAATTTTAGCTATTCAGTTTGAAAATCAGTGCTTATATTTGTTCAGACTTGTCAGACTTTATTTTTTGGGGTTCCAAAATCGCTGCAGATAGTGATTGCAGCCATGAAATTAAAAGTTGCTTACTCCTTGGAAGGAAAGTTATGACCAACCTAGATAGCATACTAAAAACCAGAGATATTACTTTGCCAACAAAAGTCCATCTAGTCAAGGCTATGGTTTTTCCAGTGGTCATGTATGGATGTGAGAGTTGGACTGTGAAGAAAGCTGAGCACTGAAGAATTGATGCTTTTGAACTGTGGTGTTGGAGAAGACTCTTGAGAGTCCCTTGGACTGCAAGGAGATCCAACCAGTCCATCCTAAAGGAGATCAGTCCTGGGTGTTCATTGGAAGGACTGATGCTGAAGCTGAAACTCCAATACTTTGGCCACCTCATGTGAAGAGTTGACTCATTGGAAAAGACCCTGATGCTGGGAGGGGTTGGGGGCAGGAGGAGAAGGGGATGACAGAGGATGAGATGGCTGGATGGTATCACCGACTCAATGCACTTGAGTTTGGGTGAACCTGGGAGTTGGTGATGGACAGGGAGGCCTGGCGTGCTGCAATTCATGGGGTCACTAAGAGTCAGACACAACTGAGTGACTGAACTGAGCTGAACTGAACTGATGTGTTTTAATCCTGTACAATGAACAGCTAAATCATATACTATTGTAACTCAAAGAAAACAGACTTTTGTATAATCAAAACACACAAAAAATGTGCTGTTGAAAGCAGGGAGTTTTAGTGTTAATAAATATAGGACCAGAAGAGCAAAAGGAGCCTGACCTTGAAGCTAAAAACCCAGGTTGACATCAGAGCCGCAATTTCTGACTCTTGTTGAGCCGAGTTGCCTTCTCCTCTCTGAACCGGCAAATGTAGTTTGTAAAGCAGAGTGGGAGGCTAAGCTGGTGGGCTCTGGGCAGGGCAGACGGGTGTTGGCGGGGCACGCCTGGCCTGAGCTGGACCCGCCGGGCCTAGTTCCCGGCTCTGTCCATGGCCCTGGCTCCGCCCACCCCTGCGCTCTGTCTGGTCCTGCTTGGAACCACCTGTGACATTGCTGTGTCTACGCCACACGGCTCAAAGCTCACCATGCTGTTTCTACCTTCATTTAGGTAGCTTCCAAACTAATTTTCATGAATGTTTCAGAACTTGAATTCGCAGAAGGCTGAGCACCACTTCCCTGAGTCTGAAGCCTCTGCCCTCAGGACTCCCTGCTGTGCTTCTCCAGCTGTGTTCGTATCCCCGTCTGTCTGACAATCCGGGCACCCCTGCCCAGTGTGCACGGCCATGCCACGATCTCCCTGCTCCTAGAGCAAGACAGCCAGGCGAGGTCCGGAAAGAAAGCAGGTGCTGTGGGCGTAGGCTGGACGTCCAGGGCCCTCGCCCAGCCTCCTCCTTCCTCCCTGCCCGCAAGCCCTCTCCAGAGGTCTGCGCCTCTTGCCTCTTCTCCTGCATCCACTCTTGACTCCTGTCCTCCCTGGAGCCCCTCCCTTAGCACAGGGTCCCCTCCCCCAGCACGGGGACCCCTCCCCCAGCACGGGGACCCCTCCCCCAGCATGTGGACCCCCCTCCCCCAGCACCAGACCCCTGTTGCAGCATGTCAGAGCTCCTCCAGGCTGCACCCTCCCAGCCAACTGCTGTCCTCTCCACTTGCCCCTTTCACCGCTCCTCCTCCTCCACCTCCTGTGGGCTTGCAGGCCCCACAGCAGTTCTGGAATCCCACCCACCACGCGGGCCTCAGGCTGCCTTCCTCCCACACACCTGCTACCTGACTGGTACTCATATCTGATCTCCCAGTTCAGTGCTTGGAGATCTGCTAAGTGCCTCCCTGACCTGTAGGCAGGGTGGGGCACATGTGGGGGACAGCGTGTCCTCCACAGTCTCTGGCCCTCGAAGCCCTGCTCTTTGCCTGGGGCTCTAATCCGCAGAGTGGCGGTAACAGGGCTCCTTAGGAAGATCACATGGGAAGATTCACATGTTCCCACATGGAATCACTGCGTGCCTGGCTTTGTTCCTGGCACACAGTACAGGCTTGATGAGCTTAAGGGGATTATCAGCTGTTGCCCCAACCCTGACTCAGGTACACCCTCCTGTCCCCACATTCCCAGCGCTTGGGGCCACGTGCCATTTTCCTGAACACGCACCACAGCGTCAGTTGGTTTCGTTTCCCTGAATCCCCTCTTCCCCCAACAGCCTGGAAGACCCCAAATACCGGCTCCAGGCCCCCTCCTCTGTGGCGCCACACCCCCCCGCCCCGTTCTCCCCACCAGGCGGCAGCCCACCCCCACCCCTGCTGTCGCTCCCGTGCTCCTCGCAGTCCTCCCGGAGGCCGTGCTCTGTTCGCTGTCTGTGCTCTCGCTAGCCTGTGGCTGCTCCTCAGTGACGGCGCCTTGTGCCCTGCATCCTGCTCCATCCTCTGCTGTCAGCCTCACTAATAGCACTTTAAATATAAAGTTGATGACAGAAGGAAAATGCCTGGGAGACTAGACAGAACAGACGAGTGGACAGGTGTGTAGAACAGAGGACAGGATGGGTACATGTCTGTGGTCAGCGACAGTGAGCTCCGCCTGGCAGGGGAAGTGCAGAGTCCAGCAGACCCTGCCCCATGATCACCGTCCATTCAAGTCTAGTGGCTTCTGCCCTCAACACGTCTTGACTTAAAAGCAGCAAACAGCCTGTGAGATAAGTACAAAGGGCCTTGGTCGCTGTCTCCCCCGTGTCCAGTCTATGGCTGTGTGTGCGTGTCTATACGTACACAAACAGCTTCCCTACCTTCCTGTGTCTGTCCGAATCTTATCTTCCATCTGGGGACTTGAGTCCAAGCAACCAGAAATCGGCTTTATGATACTAAACTTTCATTTCTCATTTTCTCCTGGCTTTCTGTTGTTCTTTTATGGTTTAAAATAATAATTTCATGATGGAAAGTGAAGTTTTTAAACTAAGGATTGGGGAAGTATGATAGGCGTTAAAGCTGGTTACTCCTGCAAAGGTAATGAAGGGTGAATATAAAAATAACTTCAAAAGAGCCTGAGATGCTTTTAGGTGATAGAGATGTAACGGACATTTCATAATGTAAGCTGGAGGGACTGTTTAATACTTTTCAAATTATTCTAAATGCTCACTTTGAACATCAAAGTACCAGTGTCAAAGACACAAGGGTTATTAATTTGACCTGATACAACATTTACTAGGTTCTTACCCTGACATCTCCATGGCAACTGATCTCCAATGATTAGTCGAGCATTTGAAGTTCTAAGTTAATATGTGCTTTGTAATTTTTTATTTTATTTTCTAGTTTTAGGTCTTTTTAAACATTGTACTGAAGTGTAGTTGACTTATGATGCTTCGTGAGTTTCAGGTGCACAGCAGAATGGTCCAGTTACACATATACATGTATCCATTCTTTTTCAGATTCTTTACCCATGTAGGTTATTGCAGACTACTGAGCACAGTTCCCTGTGCTGTACAGTAGGTTCTTGTTGATTATAGTAGTGATGTGTGAACCCCAAGCTCCTGATTTATCCCTCCTCCCCATATTTCCCCTTTAATAACCAAAATATGTGAGTCGGTTTTTGTTTTCTAAATAAGTTCATTTGTATCACTTAAAAATTAGATTCCACTTATGAGCAGTATCATACGGTATTTGGGTTTCTCTGACTTACTTCACTTAGTATGATAATCTCTAGTTGCATCCATGCTGCTGCAAATGGCATTATTTCATTCTTTTTTATGCCTGAGTAATACCACATTGTATATATGTACCACATCTTTATCCATTCATCAGTTGATGGACATTTAAGGTGCTTCCATGTCTTGGCTATTGTAACAGTGCTGCTATGAACATTGGGGTGCATTACTGTTCTCCACAGTGGCTGCACCAATTTACATTCCCAGCATCAGTGTAGGAGGGTATGCTCTTCTGCACACCCTCTCCAGGATTTATTCTTTGTAGACGTATGGGGTCGCACAGACTCAGACACGACGGAAGCAACTTAGCAGCAGCAGCGGCAGCAGCAGACTTTTTTGTGATGGTCATTTTGACTGGTGTGAGGTGATAATTCATTGTAGTCTTGATTTGCATTTCTCTAATATTTAGCAATGTTGAGCATCTTTTCATGTGCCTCTTGGCCATCTCTGTGTCTTCTTCAGAGAAATGTCTATTTACATCTTCAGCCCATTTTCTAAATTGGGTTGTTTGTTTTTTTGATATTGAGCTGCATATGCTGTTTGTATATTTTGGAGATTAATCCCTTGTCAGTTGCTTCATTTGCAAATATTTTCTTCCACTCTTTAGATTGTCTTTTCGATTTGTTTATGGTTTCCTTTGCCGTGCAAAAGCTTTTAAGTTTAATTAGGTCCCATTTGTTTATTCTGTTTTTATTTTCATTACTCCAGGAGGTGGATCCAAAAAGAAATTGCTGCAATTTATGTCAAAGTGTTCTGCCTATGTTTTCCTCCAAGAGTTTTATAGTATCTGGTCTTAAACATTTAGCTCTTTAATCCATTTTGAGTTTATTTTTGTGTATGGTGTTAGAGAGTGTTTTAAATGAAATTAGATGTGTCTGTCCAGTTTTCCCAGCTGCACTTATTGAAGAGACTGTCTTTTCTCCATTGTATATTCTTGCCTCTTTGGTCATAGATTAATTAATACATGCTTTTTTATGTCAGTGAGGTCTCACTGACTGCGCAGTGGTGCTGTAATTTACACTTGTGTGGTTGTTGCACTTTGTCATGGCTGTATCTGGCCCTCATGCGGGCTGGAGAGTCAGACTCTGCACCTCCCGTTTCGCGCTATAACTGACCTGCATGGTCACGGAGCCGGTGGAGGGGGATGTGGCATCCGTGGGCTCTCCCTCCAGCTCCATCTGGGGAGTGTCCACAGAGACAAATGCCAGGACGATTTAGCCGAGGCACCTACAGGGAGCAAAATAAATGAAAAGGAATGAGGCAGCAGTGGGTCTGGGTTGGGTGTCCTGGAAGGAAAGTCTCCTTAAACCTCCGCCCAAGCCTTTCTCCCGCACCTCCTGTCTGACTTCAGGCATTTGTTCCAGAGTGTGAACCTAAGCCCATCCTCTGCATGCAGCCTGTTAGTGTAAATGCTTCTCAAATTTGTACAGAAGGCGCTTCTGTTCACAGCCACAGGCTGAGCTGGTGGGAAACCTGGCCTGGTGCTGCTGAACTTGGGTGTCTATGCAGCATGCCTGTTCCCCCGCAGAGAGGAACCCGGATGGGGCGGGGGGACCAGAGGCTCTGGCCCCTGGTACCTGCAGATGCCCCTGCAGCAGGGGCTTTGCCACACGATCCTACCAAACCCCGGAGCACACGTCACTATTACTGCCTTCATGCTCACAGGGGAAACCAAGGCCCAGATGGTTTCTGTCTGATGTGGTGTCTTTCTGTCTTTCTGCTCTGAGAGTTAGTATCATGAGAGGGTATCTAGCCAGGCTCACATGACCTTTTTCCAGGTCAGTGCAGTAAGCAAACTAGAAATGTAAATACTCCGAGGAAACCAGGAGCTAGAGCCGGGGGCAGGGGACAATGGGCTTGCTGTCTCCTCTCCATCAGCCCCAGGGTAGCCCCCATCCCTCGCTTGGCAGAGGTCTGTGTGGAAATGCCACAGAGGTCTCCAAGCAGACCACAAGGGTCCTGGCATGATTTCAGGGAGACTGAGCATTGTCCACATCAATGCGCCTAATGTATTTGAAGGATTTGATTACTGCCCCGTCTTCTTGGCAGAATTCAGAGGCTTGCAGCACAGAAGCTGTAGCACCAGGAACCTTTGGCTCCTGTGAGATGTTGTGTTTTCATAACATAACTGCAGCTCATGTTCACGCATCCTGAAGAACAGAAGACAAGACCTGAAGTAGTGCGTGCTTGGGGACTAGAGTCAGTGTCCTGTTGAGTCTTCAACGTGGGACAAAGAACCCTCTGCCCTCCAGAACACCATGACTTCATTAGCAGGAAGGTCCTGACTCCTACTCCATCAGGAAATCACGAGTCTCCACCAGGCAGTGTTGCCACAGGGGCTGGGGCCTTGGAATTCTCTTGCAAAGATCTTCATCTTCATTGACCGAAAAAACCCCAGAAACCATTGTGTAATAGTCTGCACCATTGAACAGTGAAGAAGTAGGTATTCTGTATATTATGATTAAGCCATTCATTAAATTATACACTCTAAAAGTATTACAGGACTTCATTTTGAATGGTCTGAGACCCAGAAGCTGTTAAATTTTAGAATATATCCTCAGGTCTTTAAACAATCTGGGGAATGGATTGAACTGTGCACATTTGGAGAAAGTAATTATTTTTCTGGTCACTTTTGGTTGCAGTCATGTCACCGTCCGGTCTCTCCTAAGCCTCAAATTCAATGAGTTAAGTCTCCTTTGACAGTGTTTTAGGTAAATGAATGTGAAAAATATCTGTTTCTGTGAACATTTAAAAATCTCTCCACTCTACAACTGTGTTAGCATCTTCAGCTGTCTCCCCACTTGGGAGTTCTTCCCATTCAAGTTCACCCTGCATAAGACGTCCTGCCCTACGATGTCGTGCTCACCGCTGTCCCCCGGGACCTGTAAGATGCCTGCCATACATCCTGGCTCTGTCAAGTACTCTGTGCAGGCTGAGTGAGGTGCCTCTGCCCCGAGCCAAGGCCCATCCTCCCGAGACAGATCTGCCATCCCAGCTAGCCTCCTTCCGCCAAAGCTGCCTTTCCTCCAACCAAATCAGCCTGCTGCTGCTGCCCAGACATCAGGCCTCACCCACTCTGGTTCTCTGTTCCCCTCTGCATCTGCCTCACCCAAGATCCCACCATCGTTGGGGGATAGACCTTGTGGACCACTTCCCCCAGCCGCAGGCACTCCATCCTGTGTTCTCTTCTCTGCCCGACTCTCTGGGCCCTCAGGGAACTTCCATCTGGGGTTTGAGCAGCTCCCATGGCTGCTCCAAGGCTGCCCTGGAAGACAGCATGCCTCTCAAGCAGAAGATCCCTTCTGAGTACGAGGCCAACTGTCCTCTAACCTTCTCAACTCAGAGCAAAACACTCGAGGTGACAGATGGACAACGGTAAAATAACTTGTCCAAAGCACATGCTCTGAACATGTGCATTTCTGGTTCATAAACAAGACACCTGGTTTTTTCCCTGAAAGATGCTAACACCCCCAGCTCCTTTATGTTGTGTGGTGGGAGCCATGGTTATCTGTGGATGTGGCTGCCACAGACTCCTCTTTGAATTTTGCATCCAGGGCTTTTTAAACAGGAAAACATACTTGTATATCATGTATCCGTTAGCATCAACCAGCTGTGTTTTGAATAAAGTTTTGACTGCAGTTCATCCACCAACATCAAAACAGAGGCCCCCATAATAATGACACCTGAGCAGCCCCCACAGCGGGGAAGTCTCGGCCTGCAGAGCTCTAAGAGAGGATGCATTTATGTCATAGCTTGGTCAGCCACAATGCCCCGATGCCCCTTTGGGGAAGGGGAGAGCTTCAGTTATTTTATTAAAGTTGGGAGTGTAGTTAAAATTCCATCTCCATATGTGGAAGAGACCAAAGGTTGCAAAAAGCCAGAAGAGAGATGAATGGTGATCAAGAAGCAAGCATATGGGTTTAGTGTAAATGATAAAAGTGAAGTGTGGCATGTCAGAGATCATGATAGCTGATGTTTATCTACTGTGTGCCAGGCACTGAGGGCCGGGTGTGTCCATTAGCCCATTGAGTCCTCAGAACACTCCACGAAGTGACCAGGATTCTGCCCCCATTTACAGATAGCAAGGCTGGGGCCAAGTGGAGCTGATGGTGTTTGGGTGATTCTCAGTGACACATGGCCACCGGGACAGAGAGACACACCTGCTCTGGTTCCAGCAGCCTAAGCTCAGCTGCTCCGACACTGCTGGAACCAATGTGTGCAGAGGCTGCCAGGCCCAGGGGTGCTGCTCAGCTGTGGGTGGGCACTGGGGGTCTCTGCCGTCTGGAGCCCTGCCCTGCACACACTCGAGTGGGAGGGCACTGCACTCTCGCTCCAAATCTGCCTCTCAGCTAGCATGTGATTGAACATGGCTCTTCTGCTTGCCTTGTGTCCTTTCCTAGGGTTCATGGGCAGGTTCCCAGGGAAGCTAAGACTAGGGGGTGATTGTAGCAGTGCCCACAGTACTGGGTCACTGTCCTCAGTCAGCTCCACTGCCCTGCCTACTGCAGGCTCCAGGAGGGACTGTCCAGGGCTGAGCTTGCATACCCGAACTGCCCCACAAGCCTGAGGCTGAGACCAGAGGGGGCTGGGTCACGGGGAGTCAGGCAGGTGAAGCTTAGTCAATGGGACCAGAGCCCCCAGGCGGGTGTGAGCCTCAGAGAAAGGAGACCCCCCACCCCGCCCCGCAGGCCTCCTGCGGACCCAGGCTCTGCCGAGGAGAGAGATCCACTGACATGAAGAGGGGAGCACATGTTTGTGGAGGGAGCTGAGGACTGAGATAGGCCAGGAGGTGGTCTGACAGCATAATTGCTCTCCTGCTGCTGCTAAGTCACTTCAGTCGTGTCCGACTCTGTGGAAGGCAGCCCACCAGGCTCCCCCGTCCCTGGGATTCTCCAGGCAAGAACACTGGAATGGGTTGCCATTTCCTTCTCCAATGCATGAAAGTGAAAAGTGAAAGTGAAGTCGCTCAGTCATGTCTGACTCTTAGTGACCCCATGGACTGCAGCCTACCAGGCTCCTCCATCCATGGGATTTTCCAGGCAAGAGTACTGGAGTGGGGTGCCATTGCCTTCTCCGATAATTGCTCTAAATGAGTTTAAATTTGCAGATGAATCCTTGCCAGGGGCTGAGGAGCTTGTAGGTCAAGTCACTGACATGCTGGCCACTGACACACTGGCAGGAGGAGTTAGAGAAAGCAGAAGAGATGCCGAAAGACTGGGGTGGAAAATACTGTCTGGTTTTCAGTCAGGAAAGGAGTAGGTTCTAATGATCAGGTGTAATCCAGCGAGACTGGCGTTCACCACAGGCAGAGCTGGATAGCCTGATTCTGAGACTCAGCCTGTGACTATTTGGAAAGAAAAGCCAGGATTCTGTGAGGGGGCCTGGAGTCTCAGATCACACAATGCCATGCACCCGCATTTCTGTGTTTATAGATGTAACACACCCCTGGATCTTGAGTCTATGAAGGCAGAGGGCTACTTGAAAACAGCTTTCTTTACAAAAATGGAGAGCAGGTGGTGTGGACATCCAGGAGTGGACATCCCAGGGGTGGGTGACTCTGATCACCTGAACTTCCATCTGCCAGCATGGAAGGTATCCCAGCGTGTGGCTCTGCCCCACGTGGGTGGACACAGCAGAGCTGCCGCCAGAACGGAGGGAGGGCACGCCTCACTGTCCAGTGAGGAAATACCCAGGACAGAGGAGCTCGCCAGGAACTGTCTTCAGGTGTCAGACATGCTCGGGGATGCGTTCTTCTAGAAGTCAGGTGGTGCAGAGTTCACGTGATCAGAAGGCAGACACATGGATGAGGAAAGGGAATGGGCCCCTGTGGACACAGTGAAGCTCTTGTCACAGGAGCTGAGCAAACCGCGAGGGGTGGCTGGCCAGGAAGCTGGAAGGAGGGGGGTGGCCCCAGGCGCGGGCTGGCCTCCCATGTCCCCTGGCCCCTGTTCACTGACGGCCTAGAAGGGGCTGGTGCTGATGGGGTGCCTGCACCTTGGAATCTATCGTCCAGTGCAGATCCATCTGCAGCACAGGGATAGATACACCCTCAGGGATGTGCACGGAGAAGGCAATGGCACCCCACTCCAGTACTTTTGCCTAGAAAATCCCATGGACGGAGGAGCCTGGTAGACTGCAGTCCATGGGGTCGCTAAGAGTCGGACACGACTGAGCGACTTCACTTTCACTTTTCACTTTCATGCATTGGAGAAGGAAATGGCAACCCACTCCAGTGTTCTTGCCTGGAGAATCCCAGGGACGGGGGAGCCTGGTGGGCTGCCGTCTATGGGGTCGCACAGAGTTGGACACGACTGAAGCGACTTAGCAGCAGCAGGGATGTGCAGGGTGCTGGGGGCACACCCAGAGGCTATCCAGCCAGTGCTGAGAAGTCAGGGGAGGTTTCCTGAAGGAAGCAACTTGTAATGAATTAGGTAAATTCACCTGCCAAGGACTGGAGGAAAGAGTCCAAAGTCGCCGAGAATGGAGAAAGTTTAAGGAACTGGTCCGATTAGAACCAGCCTAGGGGGTGATGGTACGGTCCAGGGTCACTGTGGGGAAAGAAGAGGCAGAGCTGCCTAAGATGAGCAGGATCTTCCAGGAGAGTGAAGTGAGGGCCCTGGGGTCTCAAGGACGGCCCGCGGGCCCCAGGAGGGCGGTGGCATGCTTGGGCTCTGTGTGTGTCTGAGCCGAGGCTGCCGGCAAGAGCAGTGACGGGGCGTGGCGCCACGGCTGTAGGGGAAGATGTATGAAAATGGCTAAGATTCTCGTGTTCAGTTAATTAGCAATCATTCCATACTATCCTGTCATGTTCTGTCCCTGGTGCAACTTCTCTAGTTCTTCCAAGAATGTCTTTTATGACTTTGTCAACTTTCACAGCCTTTGCAATGTTTACTTAATTTTTCAAACCAGGACTCAGTCAAGTTTCATGTGCTGGCCTTCTGTTATTTTATCACTTCTGTGTCTTTAAACGTGGTGTCTCTTGACAGAGTCCAAGCAGGTCTATAGTTTGCTCCTTCTGCCTGTTTTCTCCACACAGAAAGTCATATCTGGATTGGACTCAGGCTAAACCATTTTGGCAGGAATTCATCTCAGGGGCCCTGTGTCTTTCAGGTTACCTCGCATGGTGAGGCACAGGGTGGCGGGTGTCTTCACTCTCAGTGATGCTGAGTCGTGGCACTCAGTCATGACGACCCCCATTCCCATCAGTAGACAGCCTCCTGGGTGGGGTGACAGCTCAGCTCTGCATAAGTAACTTGTTGGCCAGCAAACTTCACCCAGACCCTTGTGTGATGCAGTCATTGTGCTGCTTTTGTAAACGGTGATGTTCCAATGGGACCAGTCCTTCCAGATTTCTTAGCCTCTAGCTATCAAGACTCTTCCTTTCTTTTCTCTTTCTCTTTTTTCAGTATTATTATAAACGCAAAGATTTTGAATTCTGAGTTCTTGCTTCCTTGATTTACAGCGTTTGCTTCGTCCCTACAGCGAGGACTGTCTTGTTTGCTGATCATGTCAGCTCAACACACAATGAAGAAGAGAAACCCCAAAGTCTTGTTCCAGCCTGGACTTGAGAGGGTTTCCATAGGCAGGTGGGCAATCAGGGTGGTCTCAGGTCTCCGAGGAGGAGGTGGGTGGGGGTTGGATGACACCTGGGCAGAAGCAGTGCGGATTTCCTGAAACACTTAGATGACCCCAACAACATAGACTCCTGTCTGTATTTTAAGGGAAAATCTGTTTTCAGAATAATGAATGGATAATCGGTAAACATCAACCTCTGACACAGGGGGGCAGGCCAGTTGCTGCTGCGTACGTTCTAAGTGGCCTCAGTCTGTCTGACTCTTTGCAGCCCCATGGACTGTAGCCCGCCAGGCTTTTCTGTCCATGGGATTCTCCAGGCAAGAGTACTGGAGTGGGTTGCCATGCCCTCCTCCAGCAGTGGGTTGATACATATTTTTAATTTGATCAGCAGAGATTTACTGACTTACTATAAACAGTTTTGTGGGCTCTAAACTCTTGCCGGTCCTGCTTCCATCCCCCTCTTTTCCAGCTCCTCTCACTAAGTGGAGACGGGTCTCCTGAATGGGAAGAGTGTGGGTGCTTTTCTGGTGCAGAGCCCTAGGGCCCATCCTGGGGGCCGCCCCACAAGCGCTGACTCAGGACAGGGTAGACCTGCACTCTCAATCCCCGCAGCCCTCCGTGTGCTCGCTGACCTCTGCTGACTGTGTGCCCTGAGGTCTGACCGCCAGCTACTCGACCTGCCTTGGCCCACCCCCACTCCCAGGCTCAACCCACCCCCGGCCCCCGGGCTCTGGCTCCCAAGCCCTGCTCACTATCAGTCTTGACTAATCAGAACTGCCTGAAGACCGGGCAGCTGGGCCTGTGTGTTGAGCTCTTAAAGAGATCACTCTGTAGAAGCCTGGTCTCTATAAACGTGCCAGACAAGCGCACCCAGAACCTGGGTGGAGGGAAAGGAGAAACAGGCCCTTTGTTTGGGCCGCTCCTAGTCCTTGAAGGGGTTCCTGCAGGTTCATCTCCTTTAGGAAGCTGCCCCAGAGTGAGCCTGAGGAGAGCAGCAATAGTCTCACGTGGCCCGAAGTGAGCAACCAGCAGTGAGAAGTGGTATACTCTTACTGTACACAGAGGATTCAGTGAGTTCAGTAACACACAGCTGAGTGCTTCCACACTCACGTTACAGAAGCAGTCAGCCCAAGGGTCTCCCTTCTCATACTTTTCTGAGGGCAGCGCTCAGAGGCGGCCCATAAGCGCCTCATCCCTAGAGTGACTCCGCGAGGGGAGGGAGACCGGCGCCCTGGGAGGACGCACAGGAGCAGCTGCAGACTGTGCTCTCTTCACACAGCCTCGGGGACTTCTCGACCTTCACCCTGCTTATGTGAATAAGAATCTGCTCCCGAGAGAGTCCTGCCTCTAGCCTTGCTCTAATTTTTGGATTTCCAGGAGACTTAAGTGAGTTTATTAAAACATCTCTGTTGAGCACCTGCTGTGCTTCTGGCCTCATGAAACACTTCCACCCGTCCCTCCTGCCAGAGCCCAGGAACACCTTGGGAGGGTGGAGTTTTCCAGAAGAAGTTATGAAAGTAAACACATTCAGCTGTGTAAGTCAATGCAGCAGAGCGCAGTTCAGCCTTTGAAGGGAGGGGTCCCTGCACGTGCTGTCACGTGGGTGGATGCTGAGGACGTTTTGCCCAGTGAAGTGAGCCTGTCGGAGCAGGACAGCCATAATGGGATACTGCCTCCAGCAGAGACCTGGGACACACAGACTCACAGAGAGTGGCCCGTGAGGCTGGGGAGGGGCTGGGAGTGAGTGCTTACTAGGGACAGTGTCAGTCTTGTAAGGTGAAGGGCGGTGCTAGCCCACAGCGGTGTGAGTGCGGTGGGCACTGCTGACACATGCCCTCAGCCACAGTCACGATAGCAAAGTTTATGTGTTCAGTTCAGGCGTTCATTCGTGTCCCACTCTGAGACCTCATGGACTGCAGCACACCAGGCTTCCCTGTCCATCACCAAGTCCTGGAGCTTGCTCAAACTCATGTCCATTGAGTCAGTGATGCCATCCAATCATCTCATCCTCTGTCATCCCCTTCTCCTCCTGCCTTCAGTCTTTCCCAGCATCAGGGTCTTTTCTGAGGGGTGGCCAAAGAATTGGAGCTTCAGCATCAGCTCTTCCAATGAATATTCAGGACTGTTTTCCTTTAGGATTGACTGATTTCAGCTCCTTGCAGCCCAAGGGACTGTCAAGAGTCTTCTCCAACACCACAGTTCAAAAGCATCAATTCTTCAGTGCTCAGTTTTCTTTATGGTTCAATGCTCACATCCATGCATGACTACTGTAAAAACCATAGCTTTGACTATATGGACCTTTGTCAATAAAATAATGTCTTTGCTTTTTAATATACTGCCCAGGTTTCTCATAACTTTTCTTCCAAGGAGCAAGCTTCCTTTAATTTCATGGCTGCAGTCACCATCTGCAGTGATTCTGGAGCCCAAGAAAATAAAGTCTCTCACTGTTCCCATTGTGTCCCCATCTGTTTGCCATGAAGTGATCAGACCAGATGCCGTGATCTTCATTTTTTTGAATGCTGAGTTTTAAGCCAGCTTTTTCACTCTCCTCTTTCACTTTCATCAGGAGGCTCTTTAGTTTCTCTTCACTTTCTGCCATAAGGGTGGTGTCATCTGCATATCTGAGGTTATTGACATTTCTCCCCAGCAGTCTTGATTTCAGCTTGTGCTTCATCCAGCCCAGCATTTTGAATGATGTACCCTGCGTATAAGTTAAATAAGCAGGGTGACAATATATAGCCTTGATATACTCCTTACTCAGTTTGCAACCAGTCTGTTGTTCCATGTCCAGTTCTAACTGTTGCTTCTTAACCTGCATACAGATTTCTCAGGAGCAGATAAGGTGGTCTGGTATTTCCATCTCTTGAAGAATTTTCCAGTTTGTTGTGATCCACACAGTCAAAGACTTTGGAGTAGTGAATGAAGCAGAAGTAGATGTTCTTCTGGAATTCTCTTGCTTTTTTTATGATCCAACAGATGTTGTCAATTTGATCTCTGGTTCCTCTGCCTTTTCTAAATCCAGCTTGAACATCTGGAAGTTCTCAGTTCATGTATTAGTGAAACCTAGCTTGGAGAATTTTGAGCATTACTTTGCTAGTGTGTGAGAAGAGTGTAATTGTGTGGTAGTTTGAACATTCTTTGGCATTGCCTTTCTTTGGGATTGGAATGAAAACTGACCTTTTCCAGTCCTGTGGCCACTGCTGAGTTTTTCCAAATTTGCTGGGATGAGTGCAGCACTTTCACAGCATCATCTTTCAGGATTTGAAATAGCTCAGCTGGAATTCCATCACCTCCACTGGCTTTGTTAGTGATGCTTCCTAAGGCCCACTTGTCCTTGCGCTCCAAGATATCTGGCTCTAGGTGAGTGATCACACCATCGTGGTTATCTAGGTCGTGAAGGTCTTTTTTGTATAGTTCTGTGTATCCTTACTACCTCTTCTTAATATCTTCTGCTTCTGTTGGGTCCATACCATTTCTGTCCTTTATTGTGCCCATCTTTGCATGAAATGTTCCCTTGGTATCTCTAATTTTCTTGAAGAGATCTCTAGTCTTTCCCACTCTATTGTTTTCCTCTATTTCTTTGCATTGATCACTTAGGAAGGCTTTCTTATCTCTCCTTGCTTTTCTTTGGAGCTCTGCATTCAGATGGGTATATCTTTCCTTTTCTTCTTTGCCTTTAGCTTCTCTTCATTTCATAGCTATTTGTAAGGCCTCCTCAGACAGCCATTTTGCCTTTTTGTATTTCTTCTTCTTGGGGATGATTTTGATCACTGCCTCCTGTTCAGTGTTACAAACCTCCGCCCATAGTTCTTCAGGCACTCTGTCAAATCTAATCCCTTAGAAGGAAAACCTTACGGACCTGAGTAGACTGTAGTTCCATGGTCAAGAGATTTTCATACTCTGAGCTGAAACGTCTCCAAAGGAACAAGGATCAGATCCAGGCAGTTCCTCAGCAGCAGCAGTCACACGAGAGCGGGGTCAGGTATAGCCCCTCAGGATCAAAAAAGAACATCTGCGTAAACCTTCAGGTCCAGGTAAAAAGTGAGTCACTGTAGAACACCATAGTATCAGGTACACAAAGCTCGACCTTTTATCACACGTGACATGTTGCTAGACTGTATATTCGAGAAAAAAGTAACAGAGGGCAGGTACAGGGAATGAGCAATAATAGCAAATGGATAAACAGGCAGAATTATTTTGTAAGTCGAATTAGTTGTCGAGGATTAAAAATAACCTTTTAAATCCTTATTTGAATAATTGAAAGAAATTATTTCCTTAGGATAAAGAGTGTTGAGCGCTTCTCTGCCTCAGCAAATAACTTTAGTAAAGACAAAATGCATAAAAAGGGCGATAAGAAACACTACATAGGATTACAAATATGTTCAACCTGGGACATGCCATCAGCATGAGCTAATATGCTCCTGACAACATAAAGCATTACATTCTATAAAATCCAAAGGAGAGACTGACAGATCTACAGTGGTAGGTTTCAATTTATTTTTTAGAGACAAGTCATTAAGCCAACACAAAAATGAGACTATAGATGATATGAGCAACACAATTACAAATATATTAATAACATAATAATGTATCAATAAATATTGAATAAAACATTGTAAAGCACAGAAAAAATGTTTTCAAAAATCAACCACAAAAATTTTAAAGAGTAATGTGATGAAACTACTTGCTGTAAACATAATGCAATTAAATTAGAAACCATAATATGTGCAAACACACCTTACATTTGAAAAACAATCAGATGCTAAAAGAAAATAGTCTTCTATATGATTCATGACTTAATGACACCACAGTGAACATTATGAAGTATTTGAAATAAATGTCAAACAAACTAATATCAGTACTTGTGGGAATAAGGCTAAAATATTTATTGTAATTTTTTAAATGCACAGATTTTTAATTTAATTTAATTTTTAATTTTATTTTGAACAATAACAGGGGTAATGGAAAGTAAATGAGTTAAGTAAATAGCAAAATGACCTAGAAAAAAGAACAAAGTACACCAAATAAAAAGAAAGAAAATCATCAAGGTAAAAGAAGAATTAATCAAATTGAAGAAGCTCTATCAAAACTGACCCAAAAAGTCAGAAAATTTTAAAAATCACAGTAGAATTTTTAAAAATCGTAATACAATGAGCAACTTCATGATAATAATTTTTTTTATTTAAATGTATTTATTTTAATTAGAGGCTAATTACTTTACAATATTGTATTGGTTTTGCATCAACATGAATCTGCCATGGGTGTACAAGTGTTCCCAATCCTGAACCCCCCTCCCACCTCCCTCCCCATACCATCCCTCTGGGTCATCCCAGTGCACCAGCCCCAAGCTTCCTGTATCCTGATCGAACCTGGACTGGCGATTCGTTTCTTATATGATATTATACATGTTTCAATGCCATTCTCCCAAATCATCCCCCCTCACTCTCCCACAGAGTCCAAAAGACTGTTCTATACATCCGTGTCTCTTTTGCTGTCTCGCATACGGGGTTATCGTTACCATCTTTCTAAATTTTGAATCAGTTCTAATGAGGTGGATGAAACTGGAGCCGATTATACAGAGTGAAGTAAGCCAGAAAGAAAAACACAAATACAGTATACGTGATAATAAAATTTTAAAATCTGAATTAAAGAGGACAATTTTGAAATTAGCTGAAGAATAAATTGAGAACCCACATAAACCAAATGCTAGTAAATAAACCTATAATAAAAATTCTGAATCGCTGCTCTTCTTGGGGAGGGGAGTAGAGAAGGAAGAGAGTGGAGGGGGAAGGACGTTATAATCAGCACGGGGTGAGGGAGCCTCGAGGGGCAGACAGTGCTGTGAACAGTGTCTTCTTGACACCAAAGTAGGCCAAGGACAGTACAGCAAAAGAAAACTACAGGCCAATTTTATTTCTGATCACAGATGGAAAATATTCAATAAAGAGTTTTAAAAAATTGAATGTACGTAGTAACTTAAAATAGGTAAACAGCAAATATGCACATACTCTTAATTTCAATGTAGTGATTACTCTTGACCAAGTAAGAGTGATCTTGGGAATGAAATAATGGGTGGATGTCAGAAGATGTATCAGACCACAGGCTTAGAGGTGACATGAGGTGGATCTGAGCTTGTGTCAGGATGGGCGTTTTACTTCCCAGACACGCAGAAGCAGCTCGCGTACTGGAGGCTGCCTGGCACCCCCATCCTTTGGGCACTGCACTGCCTTGTTCCAGAGAGTGTGGGCATCTCCACAGCAGCCTCCATCGCCCATGGTGAGCTCACAGCGCCCCAGACCACGTTACTCATCTTTGTGGTTTCAGCACGTGATAAAGGAGATGCTAGCTGATGCCAAGAGAATGAAAGCCTAGCTTAACTGAAAACGTGAGAGCTGCAAAGTGCTCCGCAGTGCTGAGGGCTGCCCTTTGGTGAAACATTCTTACCACAACTTGCTGAGAAGTAATTCCTGAAGACATCTGCAACCACAGCGATGCCTGGGGGAAGTGTGTCAGCTTGATCCAAACCAGCCTTCAGCTCAGGCTGTGAGCAGAACTGGAGACAGGGCCAAGCTCTCCTCTCCCAGGTCCATCGTGTGGAGGGTGGTCACCGTGGGCTTCCCCCAGCATCCTTCCTCCAAGGCAGAAAAGCAGTGATTTGTGCTCATTAAAAAGAGATTGAAGTAGTACTCATCTCACTCAGCCAAGGTGACTGGGTCATTAACTGTGGATTCAAAAGTAGATGCTCAGAATATATTGATTTATTTAGAAATATATTAGATATATAACATGCAATCTAAGGTACAGAACATGCTAATTAGATACATTGAAATACTGCAAGGTGATCGCCATGGTAGCAATAATTAGCAACTCTGTCATGCCACGTGATTCTCCTTTTTACGCTCAGTGGTTGAATTTCTTTTTTTAGATTTTGTTTTATTGATGGGTAGTTGATCCGCAATGCTTGTTAGTTTCTGCCGTGCAGCACAGTGACTCAGGTATACATACACACACATTTGTTTTCATACTCTGTCCCATCATGGTTTATCAGAGGACACTGTAGTTCCCTGTGCTACACAGTAGGACTTTGCCGTTTATCCATTTTCTGTATCACAGTGTGCATCTGCTACTCCCAGTCCCAACTCAGGCCTCCCCCACTCCATTCCCTGGGGCAGCCACGAGTCCGTTCTCGTGTCTGTGACTCTGTGTCTGTCTTGTAAATCAGTATGTTTGTGTCACATTTTAGATTTTACATGTAGATGATGTCGTGTGGCATTTGTCTTTCTATGCCTGGCTTACTTCACTCAGTGTGATCATCTCTAGGCCCATCTCCCTTTTTAGTGGTTGACGTAATCAAGTTCTTGTCTCTCGGTGAGTCTGAAGATAACACGGTTACTGTGTCTCCGGTCGCTGATCTGTGTGTTGGTGCTCTAGGGCTTACTGGCCGCTTACTGTTACTTACTGGGCTTACTGTTGCGTTAGAACACACTTTGGACTCTTCATCTGTGCCTTTGCCATTGATTTCCAGATGGACACTGGTCAGTATTGTACTGAAGGTGGGGAGACAGTTTATACTTGAAAACGTAATTCATTTTTAATGAGAAGGTTTATGTGACAGCATGGTAACATAAATCACTGCAGTACAATTTCCCTTTGGGGATAATTTCATTATTCATTAACTGTTTCAGTGTATGCTTTGAAGATTCTCTGCAAAAGATTTTAATCCCTCAATGAGCTCTGATTTTTCTGGTTAGATTTTAATTTGGACTTTAAAACTGGCATTAGAAATTGTCCTTGCTAAAAATAATAAAACAATAATGCAGTTTAAATATTGAAAAGCATCATTACATTTTTCACATCCATATTATGTTTATTCTGGAATAAATGATAGTGAGCATTTTTCACATTTATTATTTAAAAATTGAGGTATAATTGACATACATCATGTGGGTTTCAGGTGTACAGAATAATAATTTTTTTATTTGTATATGTAGCATATGATCACAATGCGGTCATTTTTAAAAATTTTAATTACTTTTGACTGTGCTGGGTCTTTGTTGCTGTGTGAGCTTTCTCTAGTTGGGGTGAGTGGGGCTACTCTAGCTGTGGTGCGCAGGCTTCTCATTGCGGTGGCTTTTTTTGTTGCCGAATGTGGGCTCAAAACACAGGCTCTGTAGCCGCAGCACGCAGGCTTAGCTGCTCTGCGGCATGTGGGATCTTCCTGATCAGGGACTGAACCCGTGTCTCCTGCACTGGCAGGCAGGTTCTTTACCACTGAGCCACCAGGGAAGCCGAGAATTACATCACTGCATTTCGTAGAGGAACTTAGGCGTGTTTATGTCACGTGTGTAAACAGGCATGCACTTCCTAGAACACAAGGAAGTTGAGCTGATACACTTTGCCAACCAGGAGACTCTCTTAACCGATGGGAGTCTCCTGAGGGACGGAGCTGGGATTATGTTCAGAAATCCTGGACCCACAAGCTGTGGTTGTGGTGCCTCCAGCAAACCCAGAGTGTCTCCAGGCTCAGGGACGCAGTGTTTAAAGGAAGACTCGGGCTACAGAGCCCAGTATAGGATCACTCTTCCATGAGGTCCAGGGAAGTTTGCACCCACCTCCGTACTTTGTTGAAAAATCAAAGTCAGTCATATGAAGCCTGCACCTCTATCACGAACACATACACAAGTTTATTTCCACTGAGAATCAGCTTTCAACTGAAGTCTCCAAAGAAAAACAGAACGACCCAGGGGTGATTCGAAGGCTGTTTGTCTGTAAAATACAGGACAGAACTCAGCCAAGGATGGAGTAGTGAGAAGAAGTAACAAGAGGAGTAGGGAGGGCTCACCCCACCTGGCCCGCGGTTCCTGCTCCTGGGGGTCAGGGCAGCCGTCTGTGTCTGGGCCTGGCGTGGGGCCCGCAGGGTGAAGCCCCCACAGCTGCCCCTGCCTGTGAGGACCAGGAGATGTATGAGATTTGTGAGATTAAGTGGCCCTGCAAGCCAGAGAACATAAACCAGGGTGGCAATCATCGCCCCCATCACGACATCCGTTCACCGTCGGGGTGTCTTCAGGCTGTTAATAAAAACTGTGTCTCGTGTCAATCTGTCTCTTGGTTAGAACCATGGTGTTGAAGCCCTCATTTGAATCCTGTGAGTGTTTTTGAAGGCTGGAAATCACTAAACTGTCATAGCGACGATTGGAAGAAGCATGTATTTCTGGGCGCGGCCATGTGAGCCGGCTGGGTAAGGCCACCCGCTGGGTGGGTATCAGACAGCAGCTCGCCCCGAGCAGCTGTCACAGGGCCTGGGCAGACCCTCTCACCCAGCTCTCGGCCTAGGGGCAGGGCAGCTCCTGCTTCTCCCCCTGAAATGTGAGGGGTGGGCTGACTCTGGACCTGCTGCTCCCAGGGATGAGCCAGGCCCTGGGCGCAGGTGCCCCACCAAGGTTTCCTCTGCCTGTAACTCTGTGGGGCACAGGGCCACTCAATCAGCCTTTCTTCTTCGCTTTGGGTTTTTCATCCATAAAATGCAGATGCCAGTGTAACTGCGTCAGGGACCGCTTGGTGCTTAAATCGGTCCATGGTCTTGAAGCCCCATACTGGCTGGTCACAGCTCGTGTCACCTGGGCTCAGTCTGGGATGCGGGTCGCCGGGCGCGGTGCCCACCACTCATGCCGGGACCAGGGCAGGTGTTCCTCGCCCCGCGCTCTCTCCTCTCCATGTCCCCCGGCGCGGACAATTTGTAAAGGCCAGTTGCCAAGATCGAGATTATAGCACTTAGAAATTCGTCATTGATTGGCTCTGCTTTCTCTATAAAAGCAGCTGCCAAATTTAATCTGAGAAACTGCTCGTGCATTCACAAAGTGCTGCATGCCTTGAAAGAGAGGAGGGAGGGTAAAGCATCAAGTTAGTTGAAAGGACTTGCAGTGAAGAGATTAGTCCAATCAAGGAAACCACAGCTTTGGCTACACGTTTATTCTTACTTGTGCCATGAAGACTCCTGGGGCAGAGCCATCGAAAGTGCTGGCTTGGGGTAGGGAGTGAAATGTGCTGGGCATTGAGTTTCTGAAACTTTATTTTTACATTATTTCTAGAAAGGCAGGGTCTTCTTTTTATTAACAGCAAAATGCATTTGGAATTTTCACATTGAAAGCGTTTACACCCCAACTCCTTTCCTCGTCTGTTCTCTGGCATGCTCGAGGGTCTTTGCAATAAAACCCGGGCAGCAGTGGCTCGTGAGGACCTGCTAGGCTGGGGAGCCTGTTTACTCCCCTTGTGGTGTGTTTGGGTTGATCCAGGTTCAGAGGGAGTTGGCTGGTTCGTTCAGGACCCACAGGCAGAGGCTCAGGAGCGCAGGACAAGGCCTTAGGAGGTGGGAGACCTTGCAGACCCGGGAACATGCACGCACGTGTAGAAGCTCACAGGACCTCCTCCAGGGCCGTGGGTCCTGTCTCAGCCTCCCACTGACTGCTCCTGCCCTCAGCAGACCGCTCACCCCTGGACCTCCGACCTCGCCCTTCTGATCCAGGGGCATTGCAGTCCAGAGGCTTCTAAATGCCTACTCTGGGGCCGCCTCCACTGGACCGGGTGCCCAGGCGACGCTCTGCAGAGCGGTCGCCAAAGGGGAGCCCAAGAGCAAGCTCACGTCTTCTCCGGGAAGTCTGCTGGGCTTGCCTTCTACCAATTCCCAAAGAGTGTGTTTTGAAAATTGGTCACTTAGGCGGCTTCCTGCGTCCTTGGGGACAGAAGCTGTCCAGAGTCCTCCACGTGCTCGGCACTCCCGTACCAGCCTGGCTTGCCCTGTGGTGGGCACGTCATGTGTGGTCCACAGCGGGGCGTCAGCAGTGGCTGAGCAGCCCACCAGCCTGCCCTGTGCACAGACCGCCGAGGCTGTACCCTGCACAGTGTGGGAAACAGCCCTCTGCACGAGGCCTGTTGCTGAGCCTGGGGTTGCTTGCCTGGCACTGGTGTGGGTGCTGCAGACTCGGTTGCACCAGTGCTTGGCGAGCCACCTGGGAAAGCCCTTCAGCCGGCTAGCATGTTTGAGGCGTGTTCCTCATCAGTGTGGCAAAACTGTTGCATGCCGGGCAGTAAAAGCACAACCTGCTGACTGGGGATTTCTTCTGGGTCCACAGACAGAAATTCAGCAAACGTCTGAAACCGCCTGAGATGGGGCCAACCCCGAGGGTGAGCCTCCCGGCCTTGGAGCTGGGCGAACCAGACCCTGGGGTGACCTCTGTACCTGCAGGAACCCAGGTTTGGTCATACCCTGCACTCGTCTACTGCTGTGTCACTGCTCTTGCTCTGCAAGGCGTGTGTGATCTAGTGCACACACATCCCCACCAGTCCCTGGCATCCTGATGTCTCAGAGACAGAGGGGGACACCTCCGAGACCCGGAAGCCCAGGATCATCGTGTGGACATCATCAGAGAAAAGACAGGAAAGAGGGCGCCGCTGAGCCCAGCCGTCGCCCCCGAGGACGCTTCTCAGGCGGTTGGGGCCCAGCGCCTCCTGAGGGGCCCGCAGCCCACGGGCAGCGCAGCCTGGCCTCTGCCCTCAGGTCCCCAGCAGGGACCTCGGCTCTGGGCGAGCTGTCCTCTCGGTGAATGGGGCCGTTTTGGAGGGAACTGAGGAACCGGCACCCAGCTTTCCTGACAGACCGAGGGTGCACACAGGGTCATTGACTTGCCAGGACGGGGCGGGAGAAGCCAGCCCGGGTGGCAGAGAAGACCTTCGCATCCCTCTGCCCAAGCACCTCTGTCCCTGAGGCAGGCTGGACCATCCCGCCAACAGGGACCACGGGGCTGCTGCAGATATCGTCGGCGAATTAAAGTGGAAGTGCTCTGAAGGAAAGAAAGCACCGTTGAGCGTGCAGCGTCCTGTCCTGTCGGCATGGGCGGGTGGGCCTGCCGAGGGTGGAGGACGCCCATGAGCAACCGGTCGCCTGCGTGGGACGCAGGGCCACGGGGCTGGCCGTCAGACCGCACGCCTAGGCGGCTTTTCTTTCTCCGACTTCACTTTTGCCAACATCGTGGCAGCCACGGCAACCCCTGTTCCTGCTTTTGGGACATCTTGGCTGTTTGTGATGGAGACTGGTGCATTGCAAACCTGGTTTCTTGTTTAGTCAACAGACACCATTTCAGGTCAGCATGCTGGCGTTTTCACCCCAGATTTCCCACGTTTGCTGTGAGGCTTACTCAAGTTCCTTGCCCTGGGGACTGTGCACCTATCATGACCTCAGGGTGAATGGTAACCAGCTATGGTTCCTTTCCTAACAATACCTGTCTTAAAGGACATGATCAGTGAGCAACTGCTTTATAAACTCCAAAGTTGCATTAATACTCATTGGCCCTAATACTGGGAAGTCAAGTCCCCCTGCTCTATGGCCCAAGAACACAGTTTATTAGTGGAGTATTACCACTATTCACTGCACTGGGTCTTCGGTGCTTTGTCTGGCTCTTCTCTAGTTGTGGTGAGCGGGGGCTGCTCTCTAGTTGCGATGCACAAGCCTCTCGTTGCGGTGGCCTCCCTCGTGCCGAGCGCGGGCTCTAGGCATGCGGGCTTCAGGAGCGGCGGCCCCAGGCTTGGCAGTTGTGGTCACGCCAGGGAAGTCTGGGACACTGTGCGTGTGAAGCGCCGTTCCAGCCTGCCTCTGAGCAGGTGTGATCTCACTTCCTAGGGTCCTCAGGTGCCATGGGGGCTTTCCGCTCCTTCCCCTGGTCCCTGACTGTGTAAGGAAAGCCTACTTCACCTCCACCAACTGTTTTGGTAAATATAAGCCCAGCTTATACAGTAAAGATAAATATTTTTGCCACAAGTGGATGACATAACCTCTTCCCCGTGCGCAGGACTTGCCATATTGCAACTATGTCCATCTCAAATGTTTGTTTTGTCCCCAGAGGCCACTCTGCAGGGAGCTGCCGCTGACGTTGTTCCACCTCTGAGGCTGAGGTCCTGCTCTCTGCGTTACTGGGGGGAGGCAGGGCTGTGTACTGGGAAATGTGCAGCTCTGGAGACAGGCCTCCTATGGACCCCAGCTCTTCAGGGAGCTGACTCAGCGACCCTGACTCCCGGCTGCAGCCCGCAGAGCCTTCCTGGCCTCTGTGTCACTGAGGGCTAACACATGCAGCCAGTTACAGTGGGCTTTTCCGAACCATCTTACCAGTTCCCCAACCAGGAGCCGTTTTCAAATTCTTGGTTTGATTTAACCAACCAAGACCCGAAGAGCTGTGGCTTGTGAGAAAACCCACTGCACATACATAGGGGCTGACTCACCACTCATTTTCCACCACACAGTTTTTATTTTTAAAAAGAATTAACTATCTCGAAAATATTGTAGGGAAACTAGCAACAAAGGAGGAAATATTTTGCACAGGGGAGCAGAAACAGGGCAACACACTCATGGATCTTTTCTCAAGGGTGGTATTTGACCTCTCCCACCATGAGCTTCCTGAGAAAATCACTTTGCATCTGCAGACTGGAGACAATGAGGTTCACAGAGGGGAAGGCAGGAGCGTTTGCTAAAAACATGATGCTCGTTGCCATGGCAACTGTGGCTTACAACTGTTTCCTGAGCAGGATGGAGCTGGAATTCAAATGGGGTCTAATACAGATACCCTGATATTAATCAATATTCTTCATTAGAAATAGCATAACTTACATGAAAGATAAACATGAAAGAAGAAACGTTTCGTTAAAATATGGTTGGCCATCTAAAAGTAGTTCTTGTTTATGAAGAAATACCAGCTTCTGTTTGGGCTTGGATGAGAGCAAGTGAGAGAAATGGAAAGTCATTATCTGAGCTAGCTAGCCCCCAACTCAGTGGCTTCGTCTTCAGGAACCATTTACCAGGTAGGCCATGATCGGGAATTGGGATGAAAAGGATGAAGCAGAGGCCACACGGAGTGTGTGGTCAGAGTTGAGTTTAGGTGGGGGCCCAGCCAAGCACCTCATGAGGGACGGTCCCAGGCAGCTGTGCCTGGGGCTGGGGACCCGCCTGGGTGCAGAGAGGTGGGAGCGGGGGGAGCAGGCACTTAGGGACTCACCTGGGTGCAGAGAGGTTGGGGCCGGGGGAACAAGCACTGAGGTGTCCCTGCTGCAGAGGCTGTGGTGCCCAGGGAGACCCCGCAGACGCTTTCCCTGCACTGCTTCCGATTCCTGCAGCACGCAGGCAGGCAGATATACTGACTGTCTTTCCTCACTGACGAGGGACCTGGGCTCAGAGAGGCTCAGTCACTTTTTCCGCATCACACAGTCATTGCTTGCTGGGCTGAGATTCAAAGGCTTCTCTGATTCTCAGTTCCAAACCCTGCGTGTTTCCAGGCACATGGCCCTACTCTTTGTTCCAGACAAATATTGCAGCCATCGCAGCAGAGAATGGTGGGAGCCGGACTGAGTGTGGAAATAAAGCACAGGCTAAGTTCCTGACCCCACGCACCTGCGTGTCTGCCCTCTGGGTTCCGAGGAGTGTGTGCAGGCCCCTTGGACGGTGTGCTGTGGGCTCTGGGCGGTGCCGGGGGCTGGGGAGGGGCTGGGGGGTTTCTGTGGCTGTGCACCGCTTCCTGTGCGCGTTACTAGGCGGTGCGCCCGAGTCCAGTTTTGTTTGTTGTTTGTGGAAGCAGAATTCATCTACAGGGCTGTTGGTTTCAAGTGTACATACATGTACATCTATTTTTCAGATTGTGTTCCCTTACAGGGTTTTACAAAAATTGAGTATAGCTCCTTGTGCTGTCTGGTAGGTTCTTGTTGGTTATCTATTTTACACATAGTATTTTGTGTAGATTAATCCCAGTTCCTAATTCATCCTTCCCACAGACTTTGGTAACCATTCGTTTGCTTTCTGTGTCTGTGAGTCAGTTTCTGTTTGGTAAATGTGTTCACTTGTGTCATATTAGGTGCCATGTACAGTATAAGTGATACCGTGTGATATTTGTCTTTCTGACTTACTGCACTCGGTATGATAATCTCTAGGTCCATCCATGTTGTGCAGATGGCATTATTTCATTCTTTTTTATGGCTGAGAAATGAACCCAGTTTTTTTAAGGTGATAATATTTTGGTGTTGGAGTATCCGCTATGTGCAGGGCAGTGCTTTAGAGATTTTAACTCACTTATCAGCTAGAATACACCTGTCACTGTTACCAGTTCAAGCAGGAAACGGAGGTTAGTGGAGTGGCAAGAGCAGACCCAGAGGATGGCAGAGTGAGCCGGGACGAGCCGCCTGGCTCCAGCCTCTGCTCTCAGCCCCTCTCACCTCTTGTCCTTCTAGGAAGTAGAGTGTTGGGGTTCACCTCTCTTAATGAAAGGTGGGGAAAAGTCGGTTAAAGTAAGAGGCCCTAGGACAACTTCCACCAAATGTGTAAATTACAAACACGGTCCCAAATTAGGCTGTAATTGAATTGGCCTCATTTGAGTTCAGTCTGTTTTAACATACCATTAAAGTCTGTGCCATAATGTCAGTTGAGTCTAACTCTGAAATGGACTCACACGAGAAAGTACTGTATATGCTGAACGTCGCGTTAAAGCAAACTTTTCGAGGATGTATGCAGAAGCCCAGGTGGCTCATAGGCCCTTCTCCACGAACGGGCTGCTCACCCCCACCACTCCAGTGCAGAAGCGGCCGGGAGCTCTTCACGCGCCATGGGGATGACGGAGATCTGTCAGCTGGAAGGCGAGCACTCGCTGTGAGAATCATGTACAATCGAACAGGGGTGTTTGCAGAAACAGAGACTTGAGGGCTGTTCTGACAGCAGCCTGCCCAACCCATAGTGTCCCGCCAGTGACCGTTGGTGGTGCTGCTCCAGGGGGTCGTGAGTGCGGCCTGAGACCCTCACCCCCTCACCCCTCACTTCCGTCACCCCATCCACAGCAGGTGGGCATGGTCGCCCAGAGCCAGCTTCTGCAGACCAGGGACCAGCGCCTCTCCACTTCCAGTGAGGGTCTCAGCATGGATAAGACAGCCCTTCAGCTAAGTGGAGGAAAATCCACCTGTCACTCTGTCCTTGTTTGGCACCTGGACAGTCCCCATGGAACTGGTTGGATGAGTAAAGCCCACTTTTACTCTGTGTTCATCTCTGAGGAGTTCACTGGTGTTCACAGAGCTGTTTTATAACACATACTTTGACAACCATTCATTTAACCACACATTTTAAACTGCTACTTTTATGCCCAGGTTGGAGGAGTAACTTCTGAAATAGCTTTTAAAAAACAAACCCAATGTAAAAGGACCTATGTCTGCACAAAGACCTTCCCCACTCCGGGAATTTCTGGCCAAATGGTTGGTGCTGACTCAGAAAAATGAAAAGTCAGCAGTTCCAGTTCAAGTATGTAAGAGCCGCCAAAAGGAAGCTTTCACATTAGAAATGTAATCCGAGGATAAAAATCAAGCTCAAAGAAACACAATTTCAAAGAAGTAATGTTTGAAGAGAAGTGTTGATATAATTGGTGTACAGTGTTTATCTAGTGCTAATCTCTTCATTAAAATGCATTCTAAGTTTTCGTAGATTCTAGAGATTTAATTATGGACATACTATTTATCATTGTATTACGTGAGTGCATAAAATTATACCTTACTCATGTCTGTGCTTTAAATAACACAAGTGTCTTCAGCCTCATCTTTCAATAAGTGTCACTGTTATAAAGGAAATTTGTTTTCCAAGTTTATTGTTGCTGTTGTTCAGTCATGTCCAACTCTTTGCAACCCCATGAACTGCAGCATGCCAGGCTTCCCTGTCCTTCACTATCTCCTGGAGTTTGCTCAAACTCATGTCCATTGAGTCCGTGATGCCATCCAACCATCTCATCCTCTGTTGCCCCTTTCTCCTCTTGCCCTCAGTTTTTCCCAGCATCAGGGTCTTTTCCAGTGAGTCAGCTCTTCATATCAGATGGCCAAAATATTGGAACTTGAGCTTCAGCATCAGTCCTTCCAGTGGATATTCAGGGTTGATAACACAGAGTAAAAGTGGGCTTCACTCATTCATTCAGTTCTCGTGGGGACTGTCCAGGCACCAAACAGGGACAGAGTGACAGGTGGCTTTTCCTCAACTTAGCCGAAGGGCTGTCTTATCCATGCCTAGATCCTCACACTATTGATCAGTTCAGCCATTAGGATTGTGCCTCTCCCCTACATTATCTGGCCTCTAGTGATTTTTATCAGGCAGCTGTGCTTAAGCCCTTTTCCATAAGTAAGATTTTTGAAAGTAAACACATACATCGGTGGAAGTTACTCTTCTCACTGAGGTTTCAGTTAACTTCATTGATCATTCACTTAATATTTGGTCTTTCCTAGACAACCATTAATTATATTATCATTTTAATAGTACAGATAATACTGGGTTAATACTGAGTAGCTCAAACATATGCTTTAAAAATAACAACCTTTTTCATGTTGCAAAAGTAATTCATAATCACCATAGAAAGTTTAAACAGCACAGATGAACACAAAAAGATACAATCCTTCCCCCCAAAGATGGCCCTATTTATGTTTCCTCTCCTTGCTCCCTCCCACACAAGGTTAATTATGGCATCAAACATCATTCTTTATTTCTACTCTTTTAGCTTCATGTTTCAGGATTATCTTTTCACATCACTGAGTCTTTTTCTGCAACATCGAGCTGGCATGACCAAAATGTTCAGGGTCACATTATTCAGAAGTGGAAATGATTGGTTTTTTAAAACTGCACTCTTGGCTCTATAACAAAGCAAACAGAGCTGTGGCTTCAGCCTTGTGGTTGACGCACTTCTGACAGTTGTGTGGCTTTTCCAGTGTTCTGATCCTCCTGATCACACTGCTTTTGTGGTGGAGAGAGCATGTCCCCACCCCAGGGTGTTCAGGATCCATGTAATTCCCACAGCCTAACAGTGGACTTAGCCAAGCCCAGATAAACGGACGCTTACACTCCGTTCTTCATTGCTAGCAATGCTATCAACTCCTCCACTTGAAACTGCAAGGGTTTTCCTGTTACTGGAGACACTTTCACATTCAAGGCCTTCCTAACCTCCTCTGTTTGACACCTCTCCTCTGGTGCCATTTCCGTGGTGGACTTTGCACCCTTTCTTGGATTAGAAAGATGGACCCCTCGTGGGACACTCTGAGGAGTCCTTCACATCATCAGCCAATCTTTTCTTCTCATTTTTTTCAGGCTTATGACCCCATAACTTAGAGTTGTATTAACCACAGTCTCTTCTTTTCTCAGATACTTACTCCCAACCAGCCTCAGCACTTTTTCATAGCCACACCACCAGCAGTTGGGACTTATACACCCAAATAAATGCCAAAGAAAATATGACTTGCAGTTTTTTAGTTACTAAGTTGTATCTGACTCTTTTCAACCCCATGGACTGTAGCCTGCCAGGCTCCTCTGTCCATGGGATTTCCCAGGCAAGAATACTGGAGTGGGTTGCCATTTCCTCCTCCAGGGGATCTTCCCAACCCAAGGATCAAACCCACGTCTCCTGCTTTGGCAGGCAGATTCTTTGCTGCTAAGCCACTGGAGAAGCCCCAGAAAATATCACTAAATAAATTCAAATGCATAAACTTCAGGTAGCCATCTCAGAAACTTGGACCGTTCTTTGCTATTCTTTTTAAACCTATTTTCCATGTAGAGATTCAGCTTTTTCATTCAGCTTTCTATTCCCATCACTACGTTTAAACGTCAGTGCACTGCACTGATAACCCTGAGAAAGTGTTGGACAGATAGCGAGGACAGCGATGGGCCTGGATTTCAGTCCTGACCCTGACTCTGGACGGTGCGTCACCTTCTGTGCACTTTTCAATCGTCCCTCAAATGTCAGCTAAACATCAAACACTGGTGGGTCTGGCTGTTCAGAGGTCATCAGAGCACTGTCTGTGCCCAGTGAAGCTCTCATTCTCCTTCAGAAGCCGATGTGTAAATTGAACACGGTGCCGTCGTTTTATGAGGCCACACATAGTTGTTGTGTCCAACTCTTTGTGACCCCATAGACTCCAGCACACCGTCTCCTGGAGCTTGCTCAGACTCGTGTCCATTGAGTCAGTGATGCCATCCAACCTTCTGGTCCTCTGTCATCCCCTTATCCTCCTGCCTTCAATCTTTCCCAGCATCAGGGTCTTTTTCAGTGAGTCAGTTCTTCACATCAGGTGGCCAAAGTATTGGAGCTTCAGCTTCAGCATCAGTCCTTCCAATGAATATTCAGGACTGATCTCCTTTAGGATTGACTGGTTTGATCTCCTTGCAGTCCAGGGAACTCTCAAGAGTCTTCTCCAGCACCACCATTCAAAAGCATCAATTCTTCAGCGCTCAGCCTTCATTATGGTCCAACTCTCACATCTGTATATGACTACTGGAAAAACGTAGCTTTGACTAAATGAACCTTTGTCAGCAAGGTGATATGTCTGCTTCTTAATATGCTCTCTAGGTTTGTCATAGCTTTTCTTCCAAGGAGCAAGTGTCTTTTAATTTCATGTCTTCAGGCACAGTCTGCAGTGATTTTGGAGCCCAGGAAAATAAAGTCTGTCACTGTTTCCATTTTCCCCATCTATTTGCCATGAAGTGATGGGACCAGATGCCATGATCTTCGTTTTTTGAATGTTGAGTTTTAAGCCAACCCTTTCAGTCTTCTTTTTCACCTTCATCTTCATCTTCAGCATGACTGATGGGGGTGGGGCTTAGCTCATGGGGTGGAGCTTAGCTTACGGAGGCAGAGTTGGATTGAGGTTCTTTAGTTCCTCTTTGCTTTCTGTCATTAGGATGGTATCATTGGCATATCTGAGGTTATTGATATTTCTCCCAGCAATCCTGACTCCAGCCTCTGCTTCATCCTGCCCAACATTTCACATGGTGTACTCTGCATATAAGTTAAATAAGCAGGGTGACCCAAACACCCCCGGGCAGGAGCCTCCCTGCTGTTCTGGTCCTGACCATCATCCTGCCTTGTTTCCTTCTGGGGCTCACCCAGGATGAGAGGCTCGACTCCATGGTAACCTGACCCCACACCTCTGTTCTCAGTCCGGGCCGAGCCTAGGGTGGCCCCTGGGGAATCTCCAGTTGTGCCCAAGTGCGGTCCTCACCGGGGGCTGCCTGTGCAACCTGTCTGATACGGGCCGGGTCAGGGGGGCTGAGACTGTGCAGTCTCATCAGCTCCCAGGACTTACGGCTCTGGCCCTAGAGCCACAGTTAGAAACAGGATCACCAGGTGGGCCGTCAGAACCAGGATCCCTCCTTGCTCTGAAGGCTGATCTCAGGGCTGGATCAGTGAGCGTGGCCTAGCCTCCTGTGAAATCTTGGGGGAAGAAGGACCTGTTCCTGAAGCACGTCTCAGAGCTTGGCTGACAGGGGCGGAGCATGGCTGATGGGGGTGGGGCTTAGCTGATGGGGTGGAGCTTAGCTTACGGCGGCAGTGTTGGATTGAGGCAGAGCGGAGCTTGGCTCAAGTGCAGTGCTGGGGTGAGGGGGCGGGGGGAGGGTGGAGCGTGGCTGGTAGGGGTGGGCCTTGGCTGACAGGGGCGGAGTATGGCTAATATGGGCGGGGCTTGGCTTACGGAGGCAGGGTTTGATTGAGGCAGAGCGGAGCTTGGCTCACAGGCGGTGGCGGGGGGTGGGGCATGAGGGTGGAGCCCGACTGATAGGGGCGGGGCTTAGCTGATGGAGGCGGGGTTTGATTGAGGCAGAGCGGAGCTTGGCTCACGCTGTGGCGCGGGGGTGGGGGGTGCAGGGGGGAGCATGGACTGCAGCTGACTGAGGGTGGCGGGGGATGGAGGGTGCGGAGCGCGGCTGACAGGGACCAGACCGGTCCTAGGCTGGGGGCCCGCGGGCGGTCACTAGTCTCCTCTGTGTTGACCACAGCCACCTGGGGCCCTTCCTCACGTCCCCTCGCAGCCCCCACTTCCTTCCAAACTTGGTCTTCCTTCTGCAGTCCTCTGCCCTGTAATTATCTGACATCGCAGTTCTCAATAATGGATGTGCAAGTATTCTGGGACGAGAAAAATGCTACAGAATGGATGCGCGAGGATGCCAGCTGTCGCCGCAGCTGAGCAGCAGAGAAAAACTCTCTTCTGATATTTGTTTCTCTTTATACTCAAAAGCCTGAGAGACAGAAAAATGCTATTTGAACAACTACTTGAGAGTTAGAACTTGTACAAAAAAATAATTCTTTTTTATTTTAAAAGAAGTGCTGTAATAAGCAATCCTTTTAAAACTGCTTAGTAAACATGTTCTTGTAATTTTTAACTTAAAGTACTGATGGATTTACATGCATACCATCTATGTTTGAAAACTCATCACACCTTCAGACTGTAAACTTGAAAGTCCCCATCATCATGAATTCCAGACCATTTACTTCTCGTTGATTTCCATGGCGGTTTTTAAAGTTTCTTGAGTAACACGGGTCCTATTTATTATTTAAAAAAAAAAAAAAAAGCCTTCCTGCCAGTTCTGCTTGCTCACCATCTTGACCTTTGCACACACATGTAGGTCCACCTTCTGTGCTTCTCATCACTTAGTCGGTGCATAGCCACTGGTTTCCGTGTCATTTAATTTTTTCAATCACCCGGCAAGGTACTTGTAATGAAGGTCATCATTGCGTATTCGAAGAGGCAGCTCCCATAGAGGTTCAGGCTGGGGGGCCCCATTCCAGCTCAGTCCACCCAATGATCTCACCCTTCATCAAGGGCTATCTACCCTGATAGCATCCCCTGCATCAGGAGTGTGGAGGGAAGGTGGGACGTTTGAGTCCTTTCTAGATTAGAAAGTCCTTTCTAGATTATGTTTTTCTGATTTAGTAACAATGTTTGTGTTAGTAGCTCAGTTGTGTCCAACTCTTTGTGACCCTGTGGACTGTAGTAAGGTTCCTCCATCCACAGAATTCTTCAGGCAAGAATACTGGAGTGGGTTGCCCTTCCCTTCTCCAGGGGATCTTCCCGACCAAGGGATCAAACCTGCATCTCCTGTGTCTCTGGCATTGCAGGCAGATTCTTTCCCACTTGAGCCATTGGAGAAGCCCTTCTCTTAATCCCAATCAAAGGGAAAAACCAGATTTGGGCATTTATTCTAAAGCAGTGCCTATCTCCCTGCATACATGTCACGGACACCCAACTTGAGATGAGGCTCCTCATCTTTTTCAGGCCCCTCCGTGGCATCACCCCACCCCCGTTGTCGGATTCTGGCTCTGGGCTTTGTGACTTGGGAGGGTGTTAGTATCCACAGGCCTGCACCAGCCTTGTTCCCTGTTCTGATGGCACCGCAGAGCAGCAGCCTTGACAGGAGTACAGACGAGAGGGTCTGAGGAGTGTGCCCCGGTTCTGGCCCATGCATGGGCTCCCGGCCCACCTTCCAGGCAGACATAGGCGCAGCTGTGCCCTCATGGGGGGGCCACCCTGCACAGTCAAGAAGGCTTCACCACCCGGCCCACCTGCTCACACCGCACACAGCAGCTGGCCCTGCACCCAGGGCAGAGTGTGAGCCCCGTATCCACCAAGCTGACACCTTCCCAGCTCCACAGGAACCAGCCCATGAGTTAGGGATATTGGGGATGCATCCTTAACCCATGAGTTAGGGATGCAGCCTGAGCGCGAAGATCCAGGAGACTGGCACCAGCCTGGGCAGGGCTCGGTGAGAGGGAGGCTTCCTTCCTTCATGTCATCTCTGTTCTGACACAGTTGGCAACATGCAGGATCTGGGGTCAGTTTCCCTGCTGTGGGCAGGCATGTGACACATGGAGACAGACTGAGGCCAGCCCTTGCACGCACGGACTCATAGCTGGTGGCAACATCTCTGCAATCGGGTCTCTGCATCGGGCCCCGTCACCTGCGAACTTGTAAACTGTGAAAGCCGATTCCCCAGCGCAGTGGGGCTGAGGGCACACCCCCAACCCGCTCCAGGGGTGCAGCCCCTGTGAAGGTGCAGGACCACGGTTTGGTGCCAGGGGATCTGTTATCCATGGATGCAGACTGTACTCACCGCAGATGGTGAAGATTCAAAGTCTGCCCGGCGCTGTGTGTGGGTTCAAGTCACAGAGGTGAGAGAGGCACGAGGAACCCACTGTTTGGAGCAAAGACCAGTTCCAAGGATGTGCGTGGAGCCTAGGAAGTAGGTCAGATGCGGAGAGACACAGGCAGAAGGGGAGTCTGCGCAGAGGGAGACGTGCTCGGGGGTTGCGGTGCAGCCATTCCAGGGGCGGCGTGGGGCGCCCTGCTGAGCTCAGGGTACAGGGGCTGGAGTTCAGCCATGAGATGGGTCAGCTCCCTGGAGAGCCTTGGGCAGCAATCACCGTGAGACAGTGTTTCCGTCCATCACAGTTTTCTCTGAGCACAGAAGGCCATCTCTCATGTGTGTCCTGCAGACGTCTTCAAGAGCAGCACAGGCCATAATGGAATTTGCTTTTCTAACTAGGTTGTTGTCAAGGTCAGTCTGTAATTCCTCTGGAACACAAGTGACAAAATGGACCGTGTGCCAGGCTGTGTGCGCGTATTTTGACAGTCTTGTATTCTGAGCAAAAGGCCCAGAAATTAGGTGGCTTATCCGAAGTGCAGTCATCTGCAAACTGAATTTGGTGACACCTTACAAAACATCTCCTGGGGTCCCTTGAAAGAAGCAGCACATTGAATCTGTGCCCACGGCCCGATGCTGACCAGCCCCGCCCTGGGTCTGGGTGTGAGAAGGATCAGAGAGTTTCTCAGAGCCCAGAAGTTTCAAAATTGCCACCTTACTGTGTAATCAAAGCATTTGTAAGGGTCAGCAAGAGCACAGCAATGAAAATGAGCTGTCATCAACAAATCTCATTAGAATGCGGGGTTGCCTTTTAGCAAAGTGTGTTTGGAATAATAACCAGCTCCTGGGCATTTCAACACACTCCAGAAATGTAAAGCATCAGGCTAGAAGTATTTAAAAAAAAAACATTTTAAACCCCTCTCATTAGTTCACTTTGATTTCTGTCTCCATAGAAACTGGATATTCAAATGCATTAAGATATTTTTGTCTTTGGAGTTTTTGTGTGTCTTGGAATTTGGATGTGTGCACGCACAGCCAGCCAGATGCAGGGAGCAGGGCGTGCGGTGCGGGCGGACAAGGCATACGGTGGCAGTGGGGCTCGGCTGGAGGCCAGAGAGGAGGTGGCCCCATTCACAGGCTGCTCCGAGAAAGACAGAACCATGAAGTTTCCAAACAACAGGACACTGACCGGGGAGGGGCCACGGCTCCGCACCAGCCGGCTGTCCACGCCAGTGACGCATGTCAGTGGAGACTACATAGGATATCACCCTCTGGGAAGGCAGCCTGGCTCTTCAAAGAACAGCGTCCACCCCGCCGCAGATTCCGCCCCGGGCCGAGCACGATGTCCCTCCCAGTGAAATGTTGACGTTTTCAGATACGCTGGAGCCTCTCATCCTGAAGTGTTTGAAGGCTAGGAGTGAGCCAACAGCACAGACACGGGCTTGCGTTGTAGTGGGTGGTAGGGATTTGCTGAGGTGAGTGTTTATTTCTAGGAAAGTAGGTTTTTCTCAAAATGCCCACACATCTCTGAGCTCTGTCGCAGGGGGTGAGCAGGAAGCAATGAAGCCTTTGCAGACACGCCATTAAATGCCCTGCTTTTATTCCACGAGTTCTCTGGTCTGTGTTCCAACTGGGGTAGAGTTTTCTCTCTCGGGTGCAGCTCAGAACCTGGAGATAGTGGGGTGGAGAAGCCATGGCTGAGTCGGAGGCCAAGTCCTGCCTCAGGCCCTGAGGCCGCCTCACCTGCCCACAGCCCAGGGCTCAGGGCCTCTGAGACCGCTAAGCCGGCCCTGCCCTGGGGAAGCTGAGTCCACCTTCCTGAGCATGCTGGTCCCACCGCCCTGGCATTCCTGCCCTCGCCCACACCCTGCTGGGTCCAGCCCACAGCGACTGGTGAGCCTGGGCAGCGGCACCTGCAGGGAGGGCTTGGGCCAGGCTGAAGGTGCGGCCGGGGGTGCCCTGGGCCCTCTGGTCTTCAGGAGGGACACTGCCGGGCCTGAGGCTGCCATGAGTGCCCTCAGGCCTCCGGGAAGAGCCGTGGTCCCACCTGCTTCCTGGCCTCCAGCTCATCGTCTGAGTCCTGGGAGGACGGACCTCGGGGCCCTGGAGGTGGAGTGCAGGTGGGGGGCCTGTGGAGCCCCGGCTTTGGGGCTCCATGTCTAGGTGACAGTGGCCAGCAGCTCGGTTGCCGGACCCCAGGCTAGGGAGAGCAGAGTCAGGGAGCGGGTGCATGGCTAGGGTGATCCCGGTGGTCCTAGTCCTGGCTCCTTCGGTCCTTCTCAGAGACTGCCCCTCCCATTTGCTTCTTCCTGGGCTTCGCCTAGGCGGCTGGATTCTTTCTTCTTGGATCAGCCCTGCTCCCCTCCTCAGAGCCCCCCAGGCCTCCCACCCGCTGAGGCCCAGAAACCCATTTCTTCTGGGGTGAAAGGTCACCTCCTCAGGGGAGCACTCAGACCTGC
Organism: Bos mutus; assembly: GCF_027580195.1. Classification (NCBI taxonomy): domain Eukaryota; kingdom Metazoa; phylum Chordata; class Mammalia; order Artiodactyla; family Bovidae; genus Bos; species Bos mutus. The sequence goes on along the minus strand of NC_091643.1, from coordinate 43,247,919 downwards.
AGCCTAAGGGTCGTCACCAAGTGTTCGGAGCACTGTGCACCTTCCCTGTAGCAAAGCTCCTCTTCTTTGTCATTTCTCGCCGAACATACATGAACCCGGCTGACCTGAGCACCTGGGGGGCACTGGTCAGTGCAGCCTTACAGGCCCCTCCGAGGGCCATGTGTGCAGTTGGAGGCCTACCTGGGGACCAGATCCACAGCCCCTCCCACGGGGAAGCTCTGGCTCGCGATGTCGACTCCTAACCCAGCCATCAATCCCCTGCTTTGTTCTGACGGACCCCTGCTCCTGACCTGTAGGTTTTTCCAGCTATTTTCCTGGATGAAGTTTCTGCTACCGTTTTGCATGTCATTGAGAAGAGACCTCCTCGCTGGTTTTGGAACAAGCTAATCCCTGAGAGAGCTGCAGGCTCTCGGCCTTGTGCAGATAGGAAGCCTTCCCCACTTTGCAGAAGGCCCATGTGAGGTGCCTGCTGACCCCGAGGACAGTCTCCTGATCGCAGACAGCGTCGCAGGTCAGAGAAGCGTCTCCACACTCCAGCCTCCACCTCCTTACACGCTGCCAACACTGCTTCTGCTCATTTTCCCTTTTAAATATGACCGAGGTTCTGTCAGTCTCACTAAATGAGTATCGCCGCGTGGGTGCTACAGCAGTGCTTTCCAGGCAGCACAGGACTGTTCAGAACTGACTTGGGCGCCTGTTCTTGTTGCTTGCAAATATAGAACTCAGGGATGTTACAGTGTAGTTTCAGAAGTGCCTAGTTTAATCATAAAATTGCTTTTAAAAATGACTATGACAAGGATCACCTTTCTGCAGCAAACTAAGCTTTTCAACTTTAAAAAAAAAGCATGGGCACAGAAACACAAACTTCATTTATTAAAAAAAAAAAGCGACATAGATTGTTGATGAATCGTCTAACATCTGTGCTTGATCAGTGCCAGATAGCAGCCGTCTCTGTAGGTGAACTTCAGTGGGATCCATTGACAAGCCCGGGGTTTGCCATTGACCCGAGAAGCCCAGGCAGTAGCCCGGGGTCAGGCTCCAGCCTGAGTCCGCCCATCCAGGCTCCAGGCTTCCCCCGCCCACCGGCCTGCAGACCCTCGGTGTTACAGGCCCCCTGCCCTTGTTCCCGCTGAGCTTGGGTGATGTGGTAAGAGTCCCAGGTCTGAGGGGAGCTGCAGAATTCTTAAGGGTACCCGTATTGAGCAGATCACGTATGTTAGCATGGGCATCTCTGTGTTTTTATCCTATTTTACTCATCTTGCTTATTTACATTTGTAAAAGGTCCAAGTCCAAAGGATTGTTCTCAAGTTACAGTCATAATCCACACCCATGGTCCCTGGTCGGACACCATAGAAACAGCTGCAGAGAAAACCGGGTTAGACACCCCCTCCCCGCCCCGTCCTGTTCTAAGCATTGCTCCGAGGTCTTGTGTGGGCTGCAAACTAGAAGAGAAGAAATGTAATGAGAAAAGTATTCCAGCCGGTTAGTCTACACCCTGCCTCCTAGAAACATGGGTTTATCCCCTTAATTAGTACCTTTAAGATCTATTTTGAATACTAACAGGACAAGCTGATGGCAAGCTTTCACTTCTGATAAAACAGATGGATCCTTGCAAACATACTTTCAGCCAGCTTCAAGACAAACTGAGATCTGACAAACTGAGATCTGATATTTACTAAAAAATGGCATCTTTCATGCAGGTGCTTTCTCTTCATTTCAGGTTGCTAGCCGTATTTCTCCTCTTCTACGGCAAAGTTTATCTTCCTCGGTGAAGTACTCCAGCCCCCTCCCCAGCCCCCACGCCCTCATCCTGAAAGACTTTCTTGTTTTCCAAGCATGTCTTCATGGAAGCAAAACAGAGCTGCAGTCACAGGCGCTATGTCTCGGTTATTTTCCTCATTAGTCCCGTTGTGAAGGGAACGCACATGTCTACAGCTCATAAAGTTGATGCAGACAAGTGATGAAAGCGACTGCTCCTGTAATTGTGTCTGTTCTCTGTCTTCACAAGACCTCTGTGTTTTTCCTGCAGTGTGTTTGGAAATATACATTTTTTTTAAAAAAATGGTTAGTAGTGTAGTCATTTAGGTTGGGCTAGTGTTCTGAATAATGGAGTGTTTTCCCTCAGTGAGAATAAAAAAACTTACTGCATTTTCCGATTTCAGATGGAAGTTATTCTAATATATATTATTTCTCTCCTTTTAGTCTGTTGAAGGAGATGCAGTGCCTGATATTTCACTGGCTTTGACCTTTTAAAATGGCAGATCCATGGTTTAACCAGATGCATTTAGACACAGGGTGTTTGTTGGCTGGTGGATAATGGCTCAGTTTCCGAGTTAATGAAACCCTAAAGTTTTCCGCAAAATGCTGTGCAAATGTGTCTGTACCCTTTACCAGCCTGAAGCAATGTCTGACTCGCCCATGAGTGTACCTGAACTGTCTTGAGGGTACGAGGGCTGGACATGGCAGGTGAATTCTGAGGAACGCTGTTTTCTCGAAGCTTTAGTGATGGAGCAGTGATGGGCGGGTTTAGCCAGAGGACTCCGAAGGTTTGCTCAGTTCCCAGAGATTCAGAGAGGTGCAGGAAGGGGAGTGGGAAGCGGAGTCCAGGCACAGGAGGGCGGGTTTTTCTGGTTAGGGAGACTCGGGGCTGGACATCCCCGTGTGTCCCGGCCAGTCTTCATCTGCTCCATAGAGGGGAGTGTGTGCTGGGCTGTCCTGACCCATCCGCCAAGGGGTTGCCACACTCCCCCAGGGTGTCACCAGCCACTAACCCCACTCCTGTTTGGAAGGCTTGATGCTCCGTATCCACAATCAGCATTGAAGCTGGGGGTCCTTGAAGGGGCTCCATTCTAAGAGGGTCTGTTTGTCACTGTTGGGGAGACTCTAAATGAGCTTGGGTTCACATCTTCGCCAGATGAGCCACATACCCAGCGCAGGTGGTTTGTGAATTGATTGACGAGTGAACACCTGAAGTCTGGCCCGTCCTGCCCCAGAGAGGGAGCCTCGTGGCCGCGTCACAGCCTTTCTTTGGGCTTTGAGGCCTGTTGTTTCCCTTGTGGGGACAGGCAGTGTTAAGGAGCTGTGCTACCTTCCGACCTGTTGGCATTTAGTGGAATGAAGTGGATCGTGAGACCCCGTACTGGTACCGACAGACTGACACTGATCATAACCAAACAACGAATGGGAAATGTGTGCGTGGCCACCAGGAACCTCCTAGCACCGCCTGGAAGGCTCCTGACTTATGGACGGCTGTCCCCAGTCACTTCTCCAAAGCATGGAGTTAAGGAGATGAAAATATCAAGTCTATCAAGTTAAAATTGTTCTACATGTGAGACCCCCACCTGAACACCCCACAACTGCTCCCCGTGTCCTAGCTGCTTAGTATTGAACTTGTGTCTTGTAGCTAATTGTTTTGATTAGCTGTGAAGAAGCAAGTATTAGTGGAGTTTTTAATCACTTTAATTTTTTATAACTGTGTAAACAAACATTTATCCAAACCTTTGCTAGGACTTTTTCATCTTATTTCACATTGTCCTCATAATACCCCCGAGGATTATGATGATAAAATAAACTCCTACAAAGCAAAGTGACTTCCCGGGTCTTACAGCCAAGTTGAGGGTTGGGGGTCAGCACATCTTCTCTCTGCAACTCCACCTGCAGACAGTGCAAGGCTGAGGATTCACATCAAAACCACCACAACACTCTCACCACTTCAGGGTTCTCATGCTGTTTATACTATAGGAATTGTGGATTTTATTCCTTTCTATAGACAGAGAGAGACTGGAGATAACTTCTGGTGCATTTTCTTTACGTTGGATTAGGGCAGTATTTCCTCAACTTTACAGAGAAGAAACCTCATCATCTACTTTGTTCAGTCACTCAGTTGTGTCCTATTCTTTGTGACCCCATGGACTACAGCATGCCAGGCTTCCCCGTCCATCACCAACTCCCAGAACTTGCTCAAACTCATGTCCATTGAGTCAGTGATGCCATCCAACCTTCTTATCCTCTGTCATCCCCTTCTCCTTCCACCTTCAAACTTTCCCAGAATCAGAGTCTTTTTAATAGCTTTAGCTTCAGCATCAGTCCTTCCAGTGAATATTCAGGACTGATTTCCTTTAAGATGGACTGGTTTAACCTCCTTGCAGTCCAAGGGACTCTCAAGAGTTTTCTCCAACACCACGATTCAAAAGCATCAATTCTTCAGCACTCAGTTTTTATGGTCCAAATCTCACATCCATACATGATTACTGGAAAAACCATAGCTTTGACTAGACGGACCTTTGTTAGCAAAGAAATGTCTCTGCTTTTTAATATGCTGTCTAGGTTGGTCATAGCTTTTCTTCCAAGGAGCAAGCGTCTTGTAATTTCATGGCTGCAGTCACCATCTGCAGAGATTTTGGAGCCCAGGAAAATAGTCTCTCACTGTTTCCATTGTTTCCCCATCTATTTGCCATGAAGTGTGACTGGGGACTGGATGCCATGATCTTAATTTTCTGAATGTTGAGCTTTAAGCCAGCTTTTTCACTCTCCACTTTCCCTTTCATCAAGAGGCTCTTTAGTTCCCTTTCGCTTTCTGCCATAAGGGTGGTGTCACGTGCATATCTGAGATTATTGATATTTCTCCCGGAAATCTGGATTCCAGCTTGTGATTCATCCAGCCCGGCATGTCTCATGATGTACTCTGCATAGAAGTTAAATAAGCAGGGTGACAATACACAGCCTTGACGTACTCCTTTCACAATTTTGAACCAGTGCGTCATTCCATGTCTACTTTGTGGTACAGTCTCTTTGGGGAAATGAGGGGTGGAGTCAAGAGTGAAGAACTATTAGCAGTTTTTAAATCAGGGATGAAGACTGCAGTATCCCACAGGGAAACTGTTCAGCTGTGTTACCAGTGCATTTTCACATGCAGTGTAACTTCCACACAAAAGTCTGGGGTGATGGAGATTCAAGAACACACTCTCTCTATGGAATATAAACAGCAAGCCAGATTTTAAAAGAATTGAAATTGTAAATGCCAAGCTAGGTTTCCCATTTCCAAAACCAGGCAGTTGGTGAGCCTGCTGAAATGATGGATTCTGGTGAAGGACCAGGTAGGAGAGACCAGCTGGGTTCATGTTGGAAAGGACACAGTTTTCGCTGGGTTGTTGTTGTATCAGGAAGATATAAATTAATTTAATTCCTCTGCTGCTGTAACTCAGCCTTCAGGACTTGGGCTGAACATCCTGGGTTGCTAGGCAACGGGTACCAGTGGGCGGGTGCGGGAGCCAGGACTGAGCAAGTCCTGGGCGGGCGCAGAGATGCTTCCGCTGGGCTACTTTCTGAGCAGCATTATCTCCGAGAAACATGCCAGGCCCCCAGCCCAGGGCACAGCAGCACTGATTTATAGGAGCCATTTTCTTTTCCAAGGGTTGATTTCAGAAGAAATGCTAGTTTCCAGCAGGTGATGGAAGCAAACATTGCTCATCATCTCATCACACAAGAAATCTTAAGCAACAAGGAAAATCACTCTTGATGTTGATAAAGAAGGCCCTTTCGTTAATGATGACGCCGACTGCAGAACCGCTGTGCTGTGCGTCGTGTATAACATACACAAGCCGCTGAATGAGACAAACACTGATGCGGAGAAGCACCGACACAGTTCAGCGTCCTGATGGGTCTTCTGGAGCCCACGGTGCTGGCTCACTCCTCCTGGGCTTTGGCTTGATTTTCCGATGCTTCTGCCAGGAGGCCCGCTGGGCGGTGGCAGCGTGGCACCAGGATGGAGCAAGAACCCTGAGTAGCTGGAGCCCTGGAACTGGGCCAGCGAGACATGGCTCCAGGAGACCCAGGTCTCAACCAGTCTCGCTGGCGCTTCTCAGCCAGCCTGTGTGTCAAGCCGGGTTCTGGTGAAGCTGGACAGCCAGCCCCTCCTTCCACTCCTGCCCCGTGTCCTCCCCCATGGCCCCCACACTCTGTACCTGCCTAAGAGCCTAGTCCAGCAGCCCCGTCTCCCCACTCCCTCACCCCCATGTCCCGTCAGGCCCCCTCGCCCTTTCTCTGCCTGAGAGCCCAGCCCAGCGGCCGCTCCTCCAAGCCACCCCTCAGCAGCTCCTTTTCCTCACATGCCTCCCCAGGCAGGCGTCAGGGCCCCACACGAGGCACAGACCCTCCAGGGCAAGCATGTGTGAGGAGGGAATGTAGGAGCCCCCGGGCCAGCCCATCCAGTGACTGCAGAGTGGGCAGAGAGGAGGGAGCCCACCGGGCTCTCAGACTGTGTTCCTCCGGCTCCAGGCCTCCATGCTGCACAGCAGGGCGAGGCAGGTTGAGGAGCACGCTGAGACCCCAGAACCCCAGACCCACGTCGATCAGAAGGCCACCGTGCTCACGTCTCATCACTCAAGTTGATTTCACTAGAAAAAAATAAAATAAAAATTTTTGGAACTTGTCACCAGCAGAGGAATGCTAATTTCCTCAGTAACCCCCCCGCCACCCCCACCTAGAGAGTGTGTGACCCACAGGCTTCTGTGCACGGCCGGGCCTGGCAGGGCATGACTGCATCATGCCTCTCCTCGAGCCACCTGCAGGAACATTCTGCCCCAGACGTGGACCCAGGGCAGAGCGTCAGGGCATCCAGGCTGGTCCCGTGTTTCTCTGGGAACCTCAGTGCTTCTGAGAGTGTCCGAGTCTGTTCAAGTGGGTGTTGGCCCAGCGTCTGGTCCCGCCAGCTCAGAACCTGGGGCGCCCTCCATCCTGGGAAGGAGACAGGCAGTGTACCCCGACCTCATCTGTGTCCTGCAGTGGCTTCAGCAAAGGGCCACAGGCTGGTGTGGGCAGAGTCCACAAGCATGAGGCCACGAGCCCAGAGTCAGGGCAGAACCCGCTGGGCAGTGGCCGTCTGCGTCCGCTGGGACCGGCCAGGTGCATCCCTGAATCCCAAGGCTGTTCTCCAGTTGCTCTGCACCAGGACAGCCTCGTTGGCCCCAGTGACCAGCCGCCACCCCAGCAGGGTTGGGATTCATCCCAAGTGGTCAATGCTATGGCCTCACGGTTGATAAATGTTTCTGATACCGCCTCTGTGGTGTTTTGTCATGCACTCCCTTCTTTAAACCTTCATAGAGCAGCTCAGAAACGGCCAAAGCAGTGGCTTTGTGGCCAACAGAGGCACTACTGGTATTTATTCTATTTTCTGTTAAGTATTTGATGCTTGACTCAATCCTCAAGTGATAGAATGGAGAGATAAACAGATTAAAAGAGGCAGTGAGTTATCTTCAGGCACCATCTGCCATTTCCTGAGCTCTTAGTTCCCACTTGCTGTTCTGTCATCAAAGGTCTTGCCCGGGGTTTCCCTCCCCTCTCCCAGGGCTCCACTATGACCGCCGCCTGGACGGTCCCCCAGACTGTCCCCAGGGGCCACCCATTCAGCGCCCAGGTCCTGCCTCTAACTGCAGGCCCTTCTCAGGCCTCGACAGCCCCCTTCCACAGCATCTGACCCTCTGTGCGTCTCACCTGTGGGTTCAGACTCTCAGCTGGCTTTCAGCCGGGGGACCGTGGGCAGGTCCAGCTCCCAAGTCTCGATTCTAAACCTTCTGAAGCCTGACTTACCGCACTCCTGTGGGAGGAAGGCGACACAGCCCTAACACAGCAGTGAAGCCGCAGTAAGGAGTCAGCCTGCTCCTGGGGTGCCAACCCACCTTCCCCTTGCCTTTGTGCCCCCGGGGCCCCAACCACTCCCCCAGCTCCAACTTCCACGGCTCAGCCGAGCACAGTGTGTGTGTGTGTAGCCGAGACCAGCTCGGTGACTGGGATCCCACTGCTTCCCTGCAGTCCCAAGCAGCCAGGCTGCACTCCGTGCCTCGCCCCGGGTCAGACTCCACCCTTCCTGTGTTCTCCTCCCGCTACAGCCCAAGTCACACTCTGCTCTGTGAAGTGTGTGCCCCATCTGACACTCAGGACTCTGTGTGCAGAGCCGAGCTTGGGCTTCCCAGGTGGCACAGTGATAAAGCATCCACCCGCGAATCCAGGAGATGCAAGAATCACAGGTTTGATCCCTGGGTTGGGAAGATCCCTGGAGGAGGGCATGGCAACCCACTCCAGTATTCTTGCTGGAGAATCCCATGACAGTGGAGCCTTGTGGGCCACAGTCCGTGGGGTTGCAAGAAATTGAACACCACGGAGCAACAAGAGACAGGTTTATTCCAGGCAAGTCTTGCAGGATAGAGCACCTACTGTGTGCAGCACTTCCTGTTTTACGCTTACCTTCACTAACAGGTGGCCTGTTACCCCGGGAGGGTCTGGTTCATCCCCCTGGGGGCACTGCAGGATGGCAGGGGTGGATCAGGGGTGGACTGCAGTCCAGACCTTGCTGCCCCCAGGACAGCGGGACCCCCCACCCCTGCCTGGTCCACGCCTGCGGCTCAGGCCCCAGAGGACAAGCCGTAAGTTGAGAGATGGATGGCGTAGGATGGTCACCCCAGGGCCGCGCCGTGGCCAGTGCTGCATGGGAGAGGACTCAGCCATAATTACTGCCTCCCCGCCCTGCACTGGGTCCATGCTCCCCTCCATGCCCTGCACCAAGTCCACGCTCTCCTCCTCTCCCTGCTCCCTGTACAATCTCCTCCCCCTGCTCCGTGTCCACGCCCCCACCTCCCCCGCTCCATGTCCATGCTCTCCTCCCCCACCCTACTCCAGGTCCACGCTCTCCTCCCCCTGCTCCATGTCCACGCCCCTCCTCCCCCTGCTCCATGTCCACGCTCTCTCCCCCTACTTCATGTCCACGCTGCCCTCCTCCCCCTGCTCCGTGTCCACACTCTCCTCCTCCTGCTCCGCGTCCATGCTCTCCTCAACCCCTTGCTCCACGTCCACGTCCCCTCCTCCCCAACTCCATGTCCACGCTCTCCTCCTCCCCCTGCTCCGTGTCCACACTCTCTCCCCTGGTCCATGTCCACGCTCTCCTCCTCCCTCCCTCTGCTCCATGTCCACACTCTCTCCCCCTGCTCCGTGTCCACGCTCTCCTCCCGCCCTGCTCTGTGTCCATGCTCTCCTCCCCCTGCTCTGTGTCCACATTCCCACCCCACTGCTCCGTGTCCACACTCTCTCCCCCTGCTCTGTGTCCACACTCTAACCCCCCTGCTCTGTGTCCACGCTCTCCTCCCCCTGCTCCGTGTCCTTGCTCTCCAACTCCTGCTCCATGTCCACGCTTTCCTCCTCCCCCTGCTCCGTGTCCACACTCTCTCCCCCTGCTCCGTGTCCACACTCTCTCCCCCTGCTCTGTGTCCACACTCTAACCCCCTGCTCTGTGTCCACGCTCTCCTCCCCTGCTCCGTGTCCTTGCTCTCCAACTCCTGCTCCATGTCCACGCTTTTCTCCTCCCCCTGCTCCGTGTCCACACTCTCTCCCCCTGCTCCATGTCCATGCTCTCCAACTCCTGCTCCGTGTCCACACTCTCCTCCCCCTCCTCCGTGTCCACCCCCCCTCCTCCCCCTGCTCCGTATCCACACTCTCCAACTCCTGCTCCGTGTCCACGCTCTCCTCCCCCTGCTCCATGTCTACGCTCTCCTCCCCCTGCTCCATGTCCACGCTCTCCTCCCCCTGCTCCGTGTCCACGCTGTCTTCCCCTTGCTCTGTGTCCACGCTCTCCTCCTCCCCCTAATCCATGTCCACGCTGTCCTCTCCCTGCTCTGTGTCCACGCCCCATCCTCCCCCTGCTCCGTGTCCATGCCCCCTCCTCCCCCTGCTCTGTGTCCACGCCCCCTCCTCCCCCTGCTCTGTGTCCATGCTCTCCTCCCCCTGCTCCATGTCTACTCTCCCCACCCCACTCTGTGTCCACGCTCTCCTGCCCTGCTCCGTGTCCATGCTCTCCTCTTCCCCCTGCTCCATGTCCACGCCCCCTCCTCCCCCTGCTCCGTGTCTACTCTCCCCACCCGGCTCCATGTCCACGCTCTCCTGCCCTGCTCCATGTCCATGCTCTCCTCCTCCCCCTGCTCCGTGTCCACGCTCTCCTCCTCCCCCTGCTCCGTGTCCACGCTCTCCTCCTCCCCCTGCTCCATGTCCATGCTCTCCTGCTTCCACGCCTTCTCCCTCGGCCTCTGTGTGACTCTGTTTTTCCTCCACATGGCTCAACTCAACTGAACTCACTCTGTTAAGTCCTCTATGGGGAATCTTGCTCCTTTGTTGAAACTCTGGCGCAGAAAGGCGACTTTAAAGCCAGGTCTGAGGCCCCATCCATCATCTTTGGACCTGTGCCTGTCTGCTCTGGGGTCGACTCTCTCCCAGCTCACCTGTCTGTGCTGACGACGAACCGCCTCCTCCCCATCTGCTCGCAGGAGTGTTCATCCAAAATAGCTGCTTGTTTTCTTCCCTGACATTCACTTCCTCTTGTCTAAACATATGGGTTCTCATGGTTCACAGACACAGAGCCCACCAGCAGTCAGGTAACATGGCCCAGAAGAATCTGAAAGGTGGGAATTGAAAGTGATGACTGAAGGGAGGATCCCTGAACCCAGAGAACAGCTGGCTTGGGACAATGGTCAGCAGGAAGGAGTGACTTTGCAAGAGTTTTGCTCTGGTGGATGAGTCAGTGGTATCTGGCCAGCAGAAAAAGGATTTTTCACGGTGACGGTGTGGGGGTTCCATGTTTCTTTGGGTTCATCGCCCTCTGTCAGGGTGGCTTGTCCCTTTTCCTCCTTTGTACACAAGGGGTTAACATGACCTTTGGAAATGACCCACCTTCCTTTTCCCCCAGTCGGCATCTTTTACTCTAATCACCGTGTCTAAATCCCAGTTAAGATCGCATGGCCATTTGCATTTGACCCAAGTCAGTGGCAGCAGGACCACCACCATCTGACAGCTGGGTGGGGGGCTGTGAGAACTTGGGGAGGGTTCCAGGCCTGCTTCTAGCTGGGATCTGCTGGTTACTATGCAAACCAGGCAGTTACCTACGTCATGAGACTCTTTAAGTTTTCCTGAGCTGTCACTCATGACCCTAAATGCTGTTAGTGAAACACCTTCTGTTTCATCCTCAGCTTCCTGTTCCTTTTCTTGCATTTCTCTTAGGAAAGAGCCTTTTGCTGTCTTTGCTTATTTCTCACTTCCTGAGACATCAGGTTACTTCCTGGGCCTGTCCCAGGCAGCAGCTGCTGTCCCTTTAGGTTGGGGACTTGTGCTTTGGAGAATGGTAAGCCTTGGAGACTTGTGATGAGATCATCCCTGGCACAGGCAGCAAGGGCTGGGTGTGGATGCCCCTGTTTTCTCAGAAAGTCTAAGGTTCCCGTGAGACTTCCGCAGGTGTCAGGGCTGAAGTTGTAAGCCCTCGATCTGGGTGAGCACACGGTTGTCTGTATCTCCGGCCACTCTTCCTCCCCAGATTGTCCCTGTTGTATCAGTCTCTCCATTAGCATGGTCTCCAGTTGGATTAGGCAGCTCCTTGGGGTCAGAGCCGTGCACAGTTGTGTTTGGTAACCCAGAGGGCCTTCCTGGTGGAGGGGCTGTTATTCCATCTCACTCCTTCATTCCTAAGGATGTGTCGTTAGCTGAGTGCTAAGAAAAGTTGTGAGGTTAACGGATAAATTGAAGGTCAGAATGCAGCATTAGCCAAATGCAATTTTCACCACAAAAACTCCAGGAAATAGTAACTAATTAATATTCCCGTATTAGTCGGAAGCAAACCTATCAGCGTCATCAGGTCCCATATCACCAAGTGGCAGCACCCAGGACCCGAGATCGCCAGCCTGTCCCAACGACAGGACAGCACAGGCCGTGACCTGGTGATAGCAGGGCTCCAAGTCTGAAATATGCTCCATTTCAGAATCCTAAAAGCATGTCCTCAACTTGACTTGGCCGCCAGGAAACACAGATGGGAACCCTAAGGGCACATCGGCTGTGACGTGGATGGGGCGATCGTTCACATCTGCTCAGAGCACCGGACACAAATGACCTCCGTCTTTGCCTGAGGACACTCTGCTCTGAGTAGCGGGCGAGGTCAGGAGCACTGACTGCCCCGGGGCTAAACCCGGAGGCCCATGGCTGGGGGTGAATGGGAGCCTGGGGTATGGGGGCTGGGACGGAGCCTACCCAGCTGGGGCAGGAGGGGGATGAGCAGCTGACTTTCCCTGCGGGCTGATCCCTGTGAGACAGGCGTGGTCACCACTGCACCACGGAAGCCACGGGCTCAGTCTCCTCCTCTGTGTGGTCCTGGCGGGTTGGCGATCCCTGTCTCTGTAGTGCAGAGGGTTTGGCTGGCCCCGCCCTAGAGAAAATAGTGGACTCTGGGCAGCGGCCACAGGTCCGGCTGGCTGCTGGTTTTGCGGCATTTCTGCTCCACCTGGCTTGGCAGTGAAGTAGCACGAGCAGCAGGAGGATGCGTGTGGGGGGCTTCCCCGGAGGGACAGTCTGGGCAGCGCTCGTTGTGCAGGATGTATTGCGACGGCATCTCAGTTGCGTGTCTAAACTGGCTGTGCTCTTCGACTATTTAAAGAAATAAGAGCCCCAACCCGTGTGTAATTGTCAATGTGTTAATCTGTTTAATCCTCATGTGAGCCTGGGCGGCTGTGTGCTTACCCTCGGTGCCCAGGGAGGCCCTGGCTCCTCGGTAGGCCTTGCAGCCCAGCCCGTAATTGGTGCACTGAGTAACGACTGCACACAGTCTCCCTGTCCACCTCATTTTGATGATTCAAGGACCGCCGTGTGGCCGGTGAAGGTTTCTGGGTCTTCAGAGGTGGCGTTTGACTTCTCTGCTGTTCAGAGCCCCCATGCAGCTTCAGGGAGGTGGTCCCTGTGCTTTCCTGAAAGGGAGCGAGCAGGGGTGGAGGACGGTCCAGGGGCGACCCAGTTTTCCTCCAGTTTTGTTCAGCATCACATCATCAACAGCACGCTATTCACAGGATGGGCTTGTAGGCACACATGTTTTCTTTAAAACAACTTAAATCAAGAAAGAGTTGATGTGAGCAAATACACAGATGGCTGATCCTTGGTTGCCCAGTGGGCCGTTTATAAGTGATTTGCCGAATCGGAGAGTTGGTGCTGACAAAATGAGAGAATGATGGAAGTGAAAAAGAGTCGCCTGGGTGCTTTCTGAACACCAGTGTGTTCACGTGTTTCCTGTGTGGTCACCATGTGGGGCTGTGACCGGCCAGCCCCGGCATCCTGGCCTGAGCTGGGAAGAGGACACACACTTTGTCTCTGGTGGCAAAGCCGTTAAGAGAAAAATCTCAGGAGGAAAAGTCAGAGTTGGATGACAGCTTGTTGGATTTTATGGTCTAAGGCTCTAAAGCCTGGGAAAATGGATTCCTCAACCAGCCCAGAAATTAGACTCCTCCTGGGCCCCTGTGCTGAGCCTCCACTGGACTCCAGCCCTGTCCTCCCTGATGGCTCTCGTTCAGACCTGTGTTGTTGCTCTGGTCCAGCAAGCAAACAGCTCGTGAGTTCCAGAATCCTACATTTCTGACTTGGAGGAGAAACATGAGTGGTGACTGAGATGAGACTGAGCTGAAATGAGCTCCATAGAACCTTATTGCCCGAAACACTTGAAAAGAAGGGAAATCTAGACCTGGTGGCAGGTTCTGTCCCTGGGAATCCAGGTGAGCCCAGCTGTCCTTCATGCAGCTTTAATTCTCCATTGTTGGTGACAGCCCAGAATCAGACCCAGAAACTCAAGGGGTTCAAGATTGACTTGAAAGCACCTTCCTGCCTCCTTGAAAGGCAGGTCCTTCCTGCCTCCTTCAGTCGGTACAGCTAACAGCGACCCCAGGGGAAGGCCAGGCACCTGTCCAAATGGCTGTAGCATCTGAGAGAAAGTATTCACACTGTTAGTGCATAAATTAAACATTCTTGACTGCCGAAGAATTGATGCTTTCCAATGTGTTGCACAAAGAGTTAGACACGACGGAGTGACTGAACAACGACGACTGACCATAAATATATGAGAAATGGGGGAGGTGATAGGTCATGATGTGGTTTCCGAGATGCTGTCAGTCCCTCTCAAGCTGAGTCCACAGACTGTGTCTTCTGGACACTGACCTGTCCCCTTAACAAGTCACACCTTCCTCCCCAACTTTCCCATTCTTTTTCTCACTAACATCTGCCCTGTTGGGACTGTTTTGTCGCTGTGGCTACCATGTCAGTGAGGAAGCGTTGTTTTAAATTTTGATGAGAATGAATAAACTGAGGGTGAAACTCATCCACCAGTACCAGGCATTTCCACGGTCTCTCACGGAGCCAAAGAGAGCCGTGTGGACGCTGAGTTTAGCTTGACAGGAGGCTTCAGAAATGAGCTCGGAAATTGGGATGATTTTAATTCAGCTGCCCTGTCATTTTTCTGTTTTAAAAAATGTATTTTTTTCCTCCTTTTCCCTCATCTTGCCAGGTAGTTATGATAAGCTTCTTCAGTGTAATTTAGGTGGGGTTGGAGAGCCAGACCCGCTCTGCACTGTAAACTCAGTCAATGAGTCGCAGACTTTCCCTGGCTTTGCCACCTTTACGCTCAGGCAGGACTCAGCTCCCATTCACGGGGCTGAAAGCAGCCACGCTTCTTCCGAGTTCATGGGAACCTGCTTAGGATGGACCGGCCGCAAGGCCCGTGTGGGCGAGAGAGGAGTACGGACTTCAGGAACGTGTTCTAGGAATAGAAGTTCTCGCTGTGGAGATGATGCTGAGACGTGTTGGGTGGGGGGGGACGGGGACGTTTCCGTGGAGACGTCAGGGGTGATGAAGCGTCAGTGCCGAATGCCCCGCGGAGGGCTCGGTGCGCCGGGACGCTGGTGGAAGGCAGCCAAGCCGGGCGTACGCTCCAGACGGCGTGGGGACTCTGCTCAGGTGGGGCGGCGTCCGGCTGCTGTGGCTTAGGAAAGACGGCCGCCCCATCAGGCGGATGGTGTCCGTTCTGTGCCCACAGCTTCGGGAGTGGTCCTCCCTGAGAGAGGGGATCCGGGGCCTCTGCTCAGCGTCCCCAGGCAAGCTGAGGCCGTGACAAGCTGCGCTGTGTCCCCAGGAACAGCCCGCGCCCCTCGACTCCCAGGCCCCGCCCCGCCGATCGGCCTCCTCCCTCGCTTCTGCCTCACCGGCTAGGAGCTGGCGAGGCTCTCCTGCCAAGTGCGGTGGCGTTGCCAGGGCTCTCATTATAGAAACACAAATGGCTCGAGGCGGATTCGCTGCCAGTGAACCGGGAGGTTGAGGGCCGCGCACTTGGGTCACAAACACGCATTAAAATGTGGAGATGCGTGCGTTCCTGCAGCTGCGAATCTCCTGAAGCGCGAGCAGATGGGGAAGCTGGCGTCCGGTTCGCCGTGACCCGCGAGACCAGCGTCTCCTGAAACCATACGGGGGCAGGGGGGCAGCCAGTTGCCGGCACTGACGCCGCTGGGCAGGTTTTAGGTCAAGGACCACACGATTTGTTAAAGCCGAATCAATCTGGAATCCAAGGGCTTTAAAAATGAATTGCAATCCAGGTGCTACTGTGAAGCTTTGTATGTTATTTGGTTTTCTGGGAGTAAACTTGATGTAAAGATAGATGCCCTGGAAGTGATTTATTGATGCACAAAGTAACCAGGTTCATTTGTCATTTCCTAACAAATATGATGCTTTTATTAATATCCAAAGGGGAATAAATGAGTAACTGCAGCTCTGAGGTGTAGATCAAAATGCAGTTTTATGGCTGAGGGGCCCTGGAAGTGGGTATTCACAAAGATTCAGGAGCTGAAACAGCCAACTGCAAATCAAATTTCCAAGGTTTCTTTCAGAAAGTAAGAATCTACATAACGTTTTGGCTATGAAATAGTTTAATATATGGACTTTATAATGAATTCTGTACATAATTGAGTTTATTCCAGTCTGTGTAAGAACTGAATATATTACATTTTAACTGCAGAATGACTGGAGTTAAAAGTGTATCTTATCTGTAAGTGAGCTGCTCTAAGAAGCCACTGTCCTCGCCCACAAAGCCACACAGATGGCGCTCATCCTCACAGCCCGTTCCTGCCTGCCTTCTGGGCCTGCGGGCACTGTTTCCTGCAGCTTTCCTGCCAGGCCGCAGGCCTGACTCAGAGGCACAGCACCCAGTCCTGGGTGTCCACGGGCAGCTGTGGGGTGGACATGAGAGAGGTTTCAGGGGCTGAGAGTGGGCAGGTGCAGGACAATGTCTTTCACACGAGGGGGGACAGGACACAGAGGCGGGGACACCCCTCGGTGATCCCCCTCAAGTCTCCTCCCCAAATGGGCTAGGTTCAGTGACACAGTGAAAGTGAAGTCGCTCAGTCGTGTCCGACTCTTTGTGACCCCATGGACTGTAGCCCACCAGGATCCTCTGTCCACGGGACTCTCCAGGCAAGAATACTGGACTGGGTTGCCATTTCCTTCTCCAGGGGATCTTCCTGACCCAGGGATCGAACCCAGGTCTCCTGCATTGTGAAGTCAGTGACATAGCAGCTGTGAAAATACTACCTTTTACATTGTATCTTTTTTTTCCTTTTCTTTTTTTAATTGAAGTATAGTTGATTTATAATGTGTTAATTTCAGGTGTACATCAAGTGATTTAGTTACACAAATCATTACTTTTCAGATTCTTTTCCATTATCATGTATTATGAGATATTGAATATCGTTCCCTGTGCTGTATAGTAGGTCCTTGCTGTTGAACGATGCCTTTTGAAAGAAATTTTAGCCATCGGGCAAACCCATGCTGAGGCAGGTCCGGCCACACAGTGCCCTTCAGGGCCCCCAGCGGGGCTGGTGGACAGCCCAGGGCCTCCTCCCCAACTGTGATCATGGGGCAGGGCCCCCAGCACGGCTGCAGTGGGGCTGGTGGACAGCCCAGGCCCTCCTCCCCCACCATGATCGTGGGGTGAAACCCTCTGCATGGTGGCGTCCACAGGGGGCCCCATCCCTCTGGGCATGGATAGTGCCCGGGCACGGAGGCCGAGCTCAGGAAGACTGACTGAGCCCTTCAGTAGAGTGACTTTAGCACTCTGTTTTCTGAGCCCAGATTTTGATGCAGGAAAAGGAGCGTCTTTAACGAGCAACCCAGAAAGGAGAGGGGACAGGTGACCCCCAGGAAAGACGGTGAAAGTAACAGTGCCCAGGACACATGCTGTCCCCATCACCTTCCCAAGACAGATCTTGACCCCCCCCCTCCCCCACGCCCGCAGGGGCTGCAGAGGTTCATTCCCACATGGAGCAGGAAAGAAGACGGACTTGGGAGCCAGCCCATCTAATTCCAATAAAGAAGAAAACAGATGCTGGCTCCACTGGAGTCTGTGGAACACCAAGTACTTTTATCATCTCTTGTATTTATAAAGCACATGCAGGACGGCTGAAGAAAATCTGGAAAGTACAAAAAGTTTAAAGAGGAAAACAAAATGTGGCTGTAATTCCTCCAGCTGGAGGCAGTCGCTCTTGGCATCCTGGTAAATGGCCCCCAGTCTTTTTTTTTTTTTTCCAAGCTGACGAGAATCATAAAACACTCAGAGTTGGCTCTTGGCTATCTCTATGTAGCATTGCACCGGGAATTTCTGAAACGGCTAAAAGCTCTCTAACATTCCATGCTGTGATTGTTCCGTAATTTATTTAACCATTCTGCTTTAATTGGATATTTGAAAAATCAAGGCTTGCCAATTTTTTTTAAAGGGGGAAAGAAATGGAGCATCAATACTTTACTCTTGAGTCGTTTGCACAAAATCCAGGAAGAGACACAGGATCGCTGGGTCACTGGCTCTCTTGTTAACCCTGGCTCCTTAAAGCCCTTACACTTGGGTGAACTCTACCCTCTGGAAGGAACCAGGAGATGCGGGAAATTTATCAAGTGTAGAAAATTGAGGTGATATATCAAATAAAGAGTTTAGAGTGCTTAAACATTAACACTGTGGCCTTTCATAACGTTAATAGTGCCTGAAAAACTCCTCTCCAGAAAGCAGGAGATATCACAGGGAGGTGGGGGAGGGTTTTCCTCTTCACCCAAAACCTCCCTGAGTGAGTGCTCACATTCTTCTCAAAGCCCCCAGGGCACTGATTTACCAAATAAAGATACAAGATGCCCTGGTGAGTTTGAATTTCAGACACACAACAAATTCTGTTTGAGATCTACTGCAAAGTTATTGTTTTGTTTTCTGAAATTCAAAGTGTCTGGGTGTCCTTGGCTGCCCTACCCAGGAACTTCTAATACACCGGTGGAAAACCACCCGTCAGAGACAAAGAAGGCATGTAGTTTCTGCATCATTCACGCCCAGCTCTGAGACAGTTACCAAGCCCCGGGACAGGCAGGGACAGCTCAACTGCACAGGGCAGCTTTTTCTAATCTTTGTACACTGCTTTACAACCATCTTTAAAACTATTTTTCCAGTTTAAACATGGTGAACATGTCTTCAAGCAAACTTAGGTGTAAAACCATATTAAATACAGATGGTGATACAAAGGATTTGACACTACATTCATTTGGAATTTAGATTTCAAACATATAAAATGTAATTAATGTCACTTTTGAAGTGAGTTATGTTCAAATTTAAGAACAGATAGGTAAGTTTCACCCTGAAGCTTTCTCTTTTACCTAAGGAAGTCTTCTTTTTACTTCAGCATTTTTTTGGTCTTTTTTCTGAGTCCAGAGAAATTCAAAGTAAAGCGCATGTGCCCTCAGTCATCTGTGAATTCCTGTGGAAGATGATTTGTGATTTGTTCGAATGCGTGATGAGGGCCTGGAAGCCTTCTAACCAGGGAAGCGACTCCCCAGTGGCAACCAGGGGTGTGAACCCCGACATCCCCATAGGGGCTTCAGGAGTCCCTGCCTTGGGAGGCGCCCTGTCCTTGCCCATGTCCCTGGGGCTGCCTCTCATGACCTGAGTTTGCTCTCACCTTATTGAAGTGGCATTTAACTCTGAGTGAAATTTCTGCAGACTTCAGGACAGCATCTTCTGAGACTTGATCCTTGGTCCAAAGTAAAATTATGAGCATTTTTGTGGGTTTCAAAGAAAAGCCATCCGTAGCCGTCCTGCTGGGCCAGATGCAGGCGCAGCTGTGACTGGAGCGTGGGAGGAGGGACGGGGAGCTCATCAGTGTCATTGTCCTCATGAGCGGGGATGGTCCCGAATCTGTGCGGCTGCAAGTCCTCTCATTAGGGGGGCGGCTGAGATGAAGCCTGGAGTGTGCTTTCTGCAGGAGCAGACTTCACAGAGGGCAGAGAATCTAGAGACCGGGCAGGCTTTGTGGGTGCTCCTTCAATGAGCTGAACTCACCCAGCATCTCCTGGTGCACCCAGAGGTAGCTGCCACGTGTCACGCCTGGAGACGAGGTCACGCCCCCACCCCCGAGGTCATCACTCTGACTCCACGGCTCCATGTCCATCAGGAGGATGCGCAGTCAGGAGACATTTCCACCAGCAGAACCTTTGTCCTGACCCCACTCTCCCCATCTCCATCTTTAAATAGACAGACAGTAGGGAGGGGTCCCAGAGGGGCTGAGAAGTCCTCACTGGCCTTGCGGCCTCACATGGCTCAACAGAGATGCAGCCGTGTGGGAGGTCAGCAGGTGTCCAATGGGGAAAAGCGCACAGCCTGAGAGCTGTGAGGTCAGGGTCATTACCGAGGGCTGTGGCCCCACAGCCTCCCACTAGCTTGAGGAACCACTTCTAAGAGCTGGGAGTCTGGCCAGCATGTGTGCAACTGTGGCCAAGCTCACACCAGGTGGAGGCTCTCCTGGTCACAGGAGCAGATGTCTTAGTTGATGGCTTTAGTGCTCTTCTAAGAAGGGGCAAGGCAAGAATTTGGGTTTTAAAGTCTCCCAAAATATCTATCTATCTGAAGGCCTGTTAATGAGTTTTCCTGGAGCACAGAGCACCTCCTCCCTGAACTCCTTTCAGGGCGGACTGAAGGTCAACAGCTGCAGAGGCTTGCAGCTCAGTCCTCCTAGAGCCTGATGGCCAGTGACCTTCTGTAATTGGCAGAGGATCTGAGCGAGGCCAGGGGTGCGAGTGAACTCAAAGTGTGCGGGTGGACCAGGTGGATCAGGGGAAGCAAGGACGAGTGGGTGGAGCACAGGTGGGCTGAGCTGGACGGAGCCCCGGGCTTGGCTGAAGAGGGGCCCCACCCCCAGAGAGGACCAAGGGCACAGGCGGACTTGGGCAGGTGTGATGCGGGCCTGGGGTCCCCAGGCAGACTTGGAACCTGAATTCAATCGCAAAGCTTCAAGTACTGCTGCCCTCATTTCACACGCCGAGTCGTCCCAGCCACAATGGGAGTCGGGCGTGGCTCTCCCCGGGATGTCCTGGGGGTGGGAGGGGGATGTGTCACAGCCGCTCTTGGGCTCTGCAGGGGAGCTCTGAGGGCAGCAGAAGGGGGAGCAGACATGCCATGACACCGCCTTTTACCCCCAGGCTCCCAGACTTTGCCCACAGCATCCTTTCTCGTCCTGGGAATTCTGTGCAGACTTCATTTGAAAATACCCCTCAGACCTCTGATTCTGCAGGGACTGCGGGGAAGTCACACTGCAGTCGGGGTGGTCGTTTGGTAACCCCACCTGCTGGGAAGCGCAGCGACCCGGCGGCCCTGGGCCGTCCTGACTTCCCAAGGCTGGAAGGATGGCCGCGCCTCACAGCCACATCCCGGGATTACACCCGGGGAGATGGTGGTGACACGGGGTGGGGAGCCCACAGTGCTGCACGCCTGGCGGCGGCAGGGAAAACACCACATGCGCAGAGCTCGGGCGAGGAGCCGGGCCGGGAGCGGGCCTTCTCCCCTCCCCGTGTCCCCGGTGATGCCACCCCCTCGCTGTCCTCAGTCCTCACTGCAGCGGTGATGCCCTGACACCTGGAGCACACTTGTAAGACTTGACCCCTGACCCCTCAGGAGGGGTGCCAGAGGGAGGGGAGGGCCCACCCCACCCTGTGCCCCGCCCCCACCCGTGCCCCGCCGGTGCCCTCTTCTGGGTCACCCCAGACCGTCTCATCCCGCTGTGGACGCCCTGACTGGCCCTCAGGTGGCCCTGTGTGCACGGGCTACACAGTGCCCAAGTCAGGGTTCTGGGCTGGCCTGAGTGTCGAGAGCTGAGGGGACAAAGCCAGCGGTGAGGCAGGGCTGGAGCCGCTGGTGACACCGGCGCGGCTCTGAGGGAAGCCCACTTGGCCAGGCCGTAGAGCCAGAAGCAGGCATCGAAGGTGTTTGCCCTCGGCCTTAGCTCCACGTGTGCGGCTGGAGGGTTTTACCGAGCCTCCCTGCACGTGACTGGAGCAGGGACGAGCCACTGGTCACATCCGCCTCACAGCCCAGGGCTGACCTTTGCACGCCGCGGGTCGTTCCGTGTCCTCCGATGATGAGACCTACCTGCCCTGGTAGAAGGCCGCTGGTGGGTGGTACATGCTGGGCTCTGTCTGTCCATCCACATCCGCTGGGCATTTTGTCATTGTGTGACGTCAGCTCATAGTTCAAGTTCATACTGTAAAAACTCGTCCCTTTGTTTCTGTGCTTGTGTGTATTTAAGGAGAACAAATGGGATCTGAATCTAAGGCTCCTTGTTTCAGTTTATCCTCCTTTATTCTCAGTGACCCACCTCATGTAGACGGTTTTCAAGTTAATAACACTGACCACGTGAACATGGTCTCCATGGCAACTGTATTTAATTAGCACTCCACATCCTATTGCATTATGCTTCTAAACAAATGAAACGTGGCATCTTCAGTTTCATATTATCTTTAATGCGGTCACCTGACCGGCCAGCTTTGTCATTGATGGCTTATTAGCAGGAAAACAGGACTTCAGATATGCAGAAAGTCCTCCTAGCCATTACAAATGGGGCATACTGAATTATGTGAAATATTTCAAATGAGCTCTTTTGCGAAGTACTTACCCCAATCCAGACAGACATTTATGAGACATGTAGACACATATAAGGCTTGTACTTTAAAAGAAGCACCTGAGAGACCCCATAAGATGAAAGACCATCAGGATTAACCCGAGGCGTGACCACAGCTGTGAGTACCTTTCACAGCCAGACCTCCCACCTTCTCCCTTAGCGTCCTGTATACTCACTGCGAGTGGGCGTTGCCTTTTTGCTGGTTTGGAGATGATGAAAATGTCAGTGAGGTGATCAATAGTGTCCTAAAACGAAGCCTCCTGTGACTGTAACGTGTAACTGTATTCGGGATTGATAGAAGGATGTAATTACCAGGATGTTGGACACCTGCAAGAATGCAGGTCTGAATATGTAATTCTATTTAGAGTCATATTGTAGAAATACGGGCTCAAATGATGGTACATATATGAACCTTACCTGAAGCATCCCATCCCCGGCTGTCTGCACCCACTCCCCCTGGCGTGGGGCAGATGTCCCTGGGCCGCCTAGCAGCTCGCAAGGAGCCCAGAGCAGCCAGCAGACGGAAGCACCCAACTCACTGAGTGAGCCCAGTTCAGATGGCCACTGGCGTCTCTGGGTCCAGCTCCCTGGGTCCAGCTGGACAAACAGCCAGGCCTTTCAGCTCTTTGGCTTCGCTGTCCATCTGGGAAGGGAGGGCCAGGGAGAGATGACCCCCAAGGCCTTGTACATCACATACTGCTAAGATGCAGCGTCCGTTTCTACGCTGACCACAGAGCTGATAATGGAAAATCAATGCCAGGACCTGGGATGTTCTCCCAACAGAAGGAAATGAGATATGAACAAAAGTGACCTAAGATGAACTAATATTCACAAGAGAACAGTGACTGCAGACGTTCAGTTTGGCGGAATAGGCTTCTAGACGACAGAGGGGCCTCCTCAGGGCCATGCGGGGCTCACCAGGGCTCACTGGCCCACGTGGGCTGAGCAGCTGGGTTTGCAGAATCCTGTCCACAGGCAGAGAATCTGCAGGAACCCAGAGCGCAGCCGAGACCCCTTGCACAGCCCCCAGAGCGGGTGCCTCCGTGGGGCAGACGTGCGCCTGCCACCGCGGGGCTATCATCAGAAAAGTGCTGGCTCCTGCACTTTCGGCCCCCGATGCCAGCGCAGGTCATGGGCGTCTGCACGGGTGGGAAAGCACGTCCTGTGCTGAGAGTCTGCGGAGGGGAGCATGGAGCCGCACTGAACCGTGACTGTCTCTCTCTTTGCAGAGGAGGAAGGCGCGGACCTGGCCCAGCCGGGCATCAGCTTCCCGGGGCCGGCTGAGGACGACCCAGGTAGAGTACCCCGCGCGGGGCGCTGCTCGGGGCACCGGCACCCTGCTTACAAAGGGCTTCACATGTACAGTTGCCCTCAGGGCTCCTAGTCAGATCCAAGTAGATGTGGTGAGAGATTTTCCTAAATAGCAGTTTGTAAACACCGTGGGCACTCTAGGTGAGAACACATTTGCTCCAGATCATCATGGATGAATTATTAAATAGTTATTACTGTTAATTATTAAGGCCGCAGTAACATAATTGAGACGTGTCTACATGTGTAGAATGAGACCCCTCTCCTTTCTTCCTCCTTCACTAAAACCCTCAGTCAATCTGAGGGAGGGAAAGGCTGTTTTATTTGCATTTTTTTTGGGTAACTGTTACTTGACATTAAACAGCTGAATTCTCCAGGCGAGGCCAGCTCCACTGTGGTTTGGATGCTGAGTGCAATTATGTGCTTGCTTCCAAATTACTGTCATACTCTATTTTCCCCAGTGCTCATTAAAATCACGTGCAAATTTTATTTTTATGCACCATGGACACAGTGAAGCTGGAACCAGACTCAGCCATCACCGATTGACATGGAGTCGGGCTTACATAAAACGGGGCAAGTGCTCCTGCTGGAAACAAGGAGCGTTGGATAAATTCAGCGTCAAACGGTTGAACGGCATCCACATGAAACTTAGCTGAGAATATACGCCCTCTCCATGGCCCAGGGCTCCTGGACGTCCACCTAATGAGGTTATTCACCCGAAGGACTTGCAGCTGCCTCCTCGGCTTCTCACGCCCGTCTGCCGTGGCTGCACTGAGGCCAGCTTATGCACCATAAGTCTGCTTTCTATTCTATTTAAATTTGAATTTTTCTTAATTTGTATCCAATCTTTAGCCAGTGATATGTTTCTCATTGATTGGCTGCAAGAATAATATTGAAATCACAGGAGTTCTCTTGTGTACAGCTGTGTTTTCTTTAAAAGGAAATTAGAACCAGAAAAAGTTTGCTTTTCAATGTAAAATTGTGAAACCAGGGGTAGTCCTAAAGGAATGAAAGTATGTTACTGGTTATGATTGAACTAGAAATTGATTTCCAACTGGCCAGTTTAACCAAGCCTTTCTCTATCTGGAAATTGGCCAATACAATTATTTATTGTAAAAACTCCTTCTTAGAAGGAGTTCTGGCTGTGTTGTTGGAATGAATCCGCATGCGATGGTTTTGGTTTCACTCTGTGAAGCTTCCGGATGAAAGGGTGACTCGTGGGCCGTCTGTCTCCTGAGACATTGATGGTAACTCACCTGCATTTGTCCTGGGTCTGAGATGGCTCAGCATCAGTACTGTGTCTGTGGCAGCCTCCCATTTCTGTAGCGGGACTTGGCGCCCTGAGGTTACGTCTCCATGTCCATGGTGGGGAGCCCTGGGGGCTGATGCAGGGGCTGCATCCACCCAGGAGCTGACCCTCTGGGCGGGCGCAGTCCGCGGGGTGCTGTGTCCCCTGGGCCAGCCCAGCCCGAGTGCGGGGGCCTGACTCTCATTGTTGGGGAGAAGCCACCCCACCATTAGGGACAGAAGGTGCTTAGTGGTCCATCTCTGCAGTCTGGATGTGAGGGGAGGGTGGTGCCTCCAGTGAGCAGAACAGGCATGCTTCAAAGGACTTGGGGAGAGACCAGCTGGAGGATGTGGTGACTTGGCCACAGAGTCACTCTGGGAATGTTGCCCCGTCCCCACGTGGTCACCACGGAGGCCCCATCAGCCATCAGGCGACTCAGGAAAGAGCCACGTGGCTGCTGGACAGGCTGTGGCTCCGGGCAGCAGTGTGCCCACAGGAGCGGGGCCCAGGGGTCTCGAGCAGCCCACCCGCTGAAACCCAAGGGCGGAACCCGCCTCTCATGGTCAGCATCACCTGGGGCATGTGGGCACTGGTTCCCGGTGGGCTTGTTGTCTGTAAGCAGTCTCTAGTGACTCCATCTCGTGCCTAAGGCCAGGGACACGGCGTAGAGCATGTGCAAGCATCATTTATAGAAGATTCCTGAAAGGAAGGGAGGAAAGAACAGAGGGAGAAAGGAAGGTGAGAAGGTCTGAGCTATGTTCCCAGTGCTGCTACAGAAAGTAACTGGGAGCAGACATCGTCATTTTAGACATTTTCCAAACTGAGTTTTCTAGTTTCCTCATCTCTAAATCAAGAAGGTGAAAATGGACAAGTTTTTAAAGGCTCTTCTGAGCTTCTGATTCTACCATGTTGCATTAAAATTTAAAACACTTCCTAATGATGTGAACACTGTTGCAGTGAAATGAGTCACCACCATTTACAAAACTCAGACGTTTTACTGCCTGGTCGAGGTTAAAGGCATAAAACAGTGGGGGAACTCTGCCTCTGGTCCCATTCAAGATACTGCTTATTTTTCTTAACTGGCCTCAATTTCGAAAGCGCCAAGGACAGGTATGTGACATTCACTGAAAACCCTTAAATTTTCTTCAGTGACAGATGAGTGAAGTCATCTTTTTGGAGATGAGACCCACACTCCTTGCCTTTAGCCATTTCAGGGCTCAGACGTTCTCTCTGAAGGGTGTCATGCGTGAAAAGTAACTTTATGATGGGCAAAATGGCCATGAAAGAGAGGAAGATAAAGAAGGTTTCTGTGAAATTAATCTAAAGTCAGTGATAAAAGTGCATTAATGCCACATATTCAAAGTGACTACAAAAGAAGAGAAAACCCACTTTTCCCAGAAGAAGCATTTCAAGAGAAGACTCTCAGAGGCAGTGAAATTAAATTGCCTGCCAGTGATTTTTGTGACATTGGCTCAGTTATAGGAGATGTGATTTCTAATAATGGCTTTTCTTCATTCCTGTGAATGCTATGTTTAAGTCGGTTGTGATGAGTTGGTGATTTATAAACATTTATGAGGACTGTTCTGTTGAACCAAACTTTGCACCAGCAAGTCAATTACAAACTGAAATAAAAAAAAAAAAAAGGTGGACGAAATGATCAAAGAATGTTAGGCAAATATTATGTGAGACAAAACAAGGAGAAAAAGGACATACTGTGCAGCTTTAAAAATACCTGAATATAAAATAACAGCTGCCAATACCTAAAGCCTTCTTCAGGATGGGTGCAGGTTGTGAAAATATTTTAATAAAGCACATTACGTGGCATTATTAAGGTCTGCACACCATGTAACTGCGTGACTGTCTCATAGTAATCTGACACATAACTCATTTCAAAAGAACTGCCCTTTCAGAACTCCTTTTTGCATCCTTTTATAATCGCCCCTCAGTGTACGTATAGAGGTGTAACTCTGCAACTTGAGCAGCGTCCACACTTAATTCCTTCAGGTAAATTTCTGGAAGTTTCTAGAAACAGTGGACACGGTGCCTCACCACATTTGTGTTTGGACAGTGACGTATCCACTTACTGCATCCTTCCATCCTGCCACCTCAGGGCACCCCCCCTTGCCCCTGTCCACTGCAGAGCCCCCCAAGGGGATCCCTGCACCCTGGAGAGTGTGACATCCCTTGTCAGAAGCTTCAGAAAATGAAAGGTCACATGCCAGCTGGCAAGGGGACAGTCCAAAACATGTATCTTATTTGGTAACTTCATGTTAAAACTTAATTTCTGCACAAATCAAAATCAGTCTTAAGAGTTACCAATACTTGTTTCTGTGGCAATCAGGAGACTGCGTTTCTTCATCTGCATTCCCGGAGCGTGCGCCCGAGCTCTTCCCTGAGCATCAGTGTTTAACTTACACGGTTCCCGAGCCTGGATGCTGCAGGGTGAATTACGGCTCCTCTCCTGGCCGATTCCCTTCTCGAACAGTAAATCTATCGACTCATTCCCACCTCGGAGACTGCGTGTGTGGCTTTGTCTTACTCCATTTCAGCTGCTGTTAAAAAAAAAAAAAAAGCCACAGACTAGGGGCTTGTAAAGAGCGGGCGTTTATTTCTCCAGCTCTGGAGGCTGGGGGTCAGGGCAGAGTGCGAGCAGAGGCGGTGTCAGGGAGGACCCTCTTGCTGGATCACGGAGGGCTCTGCTCACTGTGTCCTCCCATGGAGGCGGGGCTGGGGGCTCCCGGGGGTCTCTGCTGTCAGGGCACTGGTCCTCCCACCCCCGTGACCTCATCACCTCCCAAAGGCCCCCTCCTGACACCACGACCTTGCAGCTTAGGGAACAGCAGACTTCCTTCTTCCACACAACAGCCACCATGCACCACCAGCAGGATGCCTGACTCTGCAGCCCCCATGTGGCCGAGGAGGAGTCGGAAAGAAGCCAGCACATCACCTCTGTGTGTACGAGAGAAATGAACTCAGTCCTGCGAGGGGCACCGATGGCATTCATTGAAACGCGGCAGACCTGGGGCCAGAGAGCCTGCTGAAGAGGGCTGCTTCCATCACCGTCTTGGGGACAAGCCCGTCTCCAGACACGGAGGAGCACCAAGGCTGTTCCTGCCCCCAGACCCTAGGGCCGAGGGGCCCGTGCCGTGGGACAGGCCCCTCTCCAGGGCTCGGGGGTGCAGACAGGGAGGGCTGCGTGGGCGCCGGGTTGCCCCTGAACTTGGAAGACAGGCCCTGGCTCCCTGACATAGGTCTGGCTTCCTCAGAGTTATTCTAGAAATCAACCTCCATGGCTCCTAACCTCATCTGCAAACACTGAAAGCAGGGATTCCAAGACTGCTTTTTGATTTTGAGGATTTGCATGTGTGTAAGGGTTTGCCTCTTCAACTGCCTGTGACTCAAAAGCACACATCCGTTCAGACCCGAGTCAGAAGTCACCTGGATGTGTGTCTGCCTTGTCATGTGGACAGACGCTTAGGTAGAAACAGGGCGGTGTTCTGATCTGTTTGGGGATCGCGCTTGTGAAGCCTGGCATCCGGACGTAGAAAGTGAGTGGAAGTGAGCGGTCAGCTGGCGGGGGTGAGGCCAGGCTTCTGGAGGAGCTCTGTGGTCTGTGAAAATGAGAAGGAGCAGACGCACTGGGGCTGTGAGAAGTCTCACCAGGGCTCAGCGGTTGTCACAGCCCTTGTTTATTGTCGGCATCAAGAGTGAGGCGGGCGCTGGTGTGCTTCTCAGTCACTCGGTCCTGTCCTACTCCTTTGCTGTTGTTGCTGCTTAGTCACGAAGTCATGTCCAACTCTTTGCAACCCCGTGGACTGTAGCCCACCAGGCTCCTCTGTCTATGGGGTTCTCCAGGCAAGAATACTGGAGTGGATTGCCATTCCCTCCTCCATGGGACCTTCCCCACCCAGGGATCGAACCCATATCTCCTGCATTGCAAGGCAGGTTCATTACCACTGAGCCACCAGGGAAGCCCTTGGCAATTAGCAATCCAAGGAACAGAATGAAAAAAGAAAGGGAAGGGGGCTTAGGTGGCTCCAAGGACCCCTGCAGTGCTTCCTGCTGCTGATGGGCACCTCGTCCAGTGAGCCAAACCCCACGGCATCCTCAGGACACCTGTGCGGGGACTGAAGCCCACAGAGGTCAGTGATTGTCCCAGGCCACTGATAAAAGAGAAGCCACTCTGAATCTGAGCTGAACCAGGGTGGAATCATTCTACCCCTTGGATCTTCCTTCTCTAAGAAACCAAAATATCCTACATCCCGTCCAGTGTATCCAGTTTATAAACAAAAGGCAACCATGGATTTGGCACCTGAACTTGAGCTGTTCTGTGGTTGAGGATAAGTTACGCCTAGACATGGAACCGACAGGTGCACGTGAGGGGGTGCTCTATCTGCTTGCTCAGTTGCTGTCAAGAATTGGGACGTATCTCCGTGTTTGTTCTAGCTTCTCAACCAGAAAGTGCCCTCCAGGCCACAACTTAATTCAGCTGAAAGCCATTGCTATCAACAAGCATTCCTATCATCACCAGAGAATGGAGCTGAAAGGGTTTCAACCAATGAGGTCCTCAGGATGGCGGCTGCATTGTCTATTGTGCCGTGTGGATGGAATTGGACCCCAAAGTCTTTTTAGTCATTTAAAAGAGAACTGTTACGTTCCGTCTTATCAAGTGGAACAAAAAGCATGCATATTTTATGTCAACGCTAGCTTTCCCAAATCATAGATCTGACTGAAAAATAAATGCTAGCTGTGATTAGCATTAAACTTGTAACTAACAATGCACAGAAGCCTCTTTGAATCCATGCCCACGACCCACCTGCATCACCTCGGCGGCAGGATGAAGGCTGGGGCCCCTGCCCCACCCCAAGGCTCCCACGCAGCAGAAGGGGCCCTGGGCAGAGAGACCACAGTGAAACTCCTTGTGCAAACCGCAGAAAGCAGTTACATGACAGGACAAGCATATGACCCAATACACAGAAATGTTAAATATAACAATGCCCTATAAACTAAAAATAACCCAGTAATTGTATTTACATTTATCCTGACAGTATAATCAAAGTTACTTATTTCACACAATTTCCTAAGCATAAGATCACTCTTTCTGCAAATTGTGGTTAAATTACCAGAGGTATTAGGGATGGAGGTTAAAGGATATTTGCTCCAGCCACGTGTGTATGGCTATTCTTCCTTGAACCTTAATGCCCACATACTTTACAATACTCTAATACAATTAGAGTGTTACAGATTCTCTAATTTTTAGAAAATTAGAGCCCCAAATTCTAAGGTTTCCCTCAGGCTTCACTGTATACTCTTATTAAGTGAAGCCAAGACTCACAGTAAACCAAACAGGAAAACACCCACAATCAAGGTTGTTAATAATTCAAAACATTGCACCAACTGGTCTTATCAAGCAGTTCGCTTTGCTGAAAATTCTGCGGACTGCAGCTGATTGCAGATGCCCACGCACACTAGCTTGTGCGCGCTAGCTCACTGCCACGTCCATGAAGCTGAGACCAGGAAACGCTAGTAACTTGCACGCATTCGTCTGAAGACTCATGAGACAAACTGTGTGTAAGTTATTAATAACATTTCCTAAAGGAAAGTCGGCACCCAAGTCTCTAATCTGGCTTCCCCGTGACCCTGGCTCTAGCCTGGGAGGTGAGCGTGTAGCCAAGCTGCTCTAAGTGTTCTCACTGTCATCTCAGGGGCATAGGGGAGGGGACAGGAGGGTCCACGTGGCCCCGGCTGGCTTGGGGTCCCTGCACAGAGGCAGCCCCATGTCCTCCAGCCTGGTGGAAGGAGGGAGAGAGGAAAGAGATGCTGTACCGTCACAGGGAGCTGGCCATCACCAGCACCCGCCGTCTGTGCACGCACCAGCCTGTCACCACCCAGCATACGCCTGCCTCCCAGAGACAGATGCTGGCTGGAAACTGATGAGGAGACAGAGCTCCTGAGCCCAGAAATGATGGTGAGTCTCCCGAGCTTGTCTGCGGGCACGGCCTGGCGGGAACCACAGCCTTCCTCGGTTAAAGCTCCTAATTACGCTCCAGTCCTCGAAACTAGAAGGTGAACTCTTTAGTCAATAATCAGAGCCAAGGGAAGTGATGGAACCATGCCGAGGGGTCAGGGCCCGTCTCCCACCCCCGACCAGGCTCATACCATGATAAACAGCACAGTGTCCAACCCTGCAGAGTCGGAGATCCAGCCAGCCACCCCCGTTAGGGGGCACTGAAACCCTGCCACGTAAAAATGGCCGTTTAGATCTGGACGCAAAAGATGCCAATAACCCTGCATTGTTTTCTGAAAATTCTTGGTTCTTCAGGCTGTGCAGGGCTTTGGCTTTCTTTAATGGAGCACATTCGGGCGCCCCCTGCAGAGAAGGCCGCCGCTGAGCTGAGCAGTCGGGGGAGCATGGGGCCAGGGGCCAGGTGGACGTGGAGGGGGCGGGGAAGCAGAGTCGGGTGGGACGAAGATGTCCACATGCCTGTGTGCTAAGTTGCTTCAGTTGTGTCCAACTCTTGTGACCCTGTAGACTGTGGCCCACCAGGTCCTCTGTCTGTGAGATTCTCCAGATAAGAATACCGGAGTGGGTTGCTGTGCCCTCCTCAAGGGGATCATTCTGACCCAGGGATGGAACCCACATCTGTTACATCTGCCTGCATTGGCAGGTGGGTTCTTTACTGCCAGTGTCCACAATTAGTCAGAAATAAGAATATCTGTCCAGTGCACGGTGTCCTCTCCTGGCCCACAGGCCGCCCACTGTGCAGCCGAGGGTGTCCTTGGGACAGAAGACAAGGGCGGGGTGAGATGCACTCCCCTCGGCTGGTAGATGCAGGAGCCCTGGCCCATGCGGGGAGGTCGGCCTCAGAGCCAGAGAAGGTGGGAGCCAGCTCCCCAGAGCCCCCGCCCAGGAGGACCCAGCCTGGCTACTGTCTGTCTGTCCTGTCCCCCAGCAGGATCTAGTTCAGATTTCCAAGCCCCACAAACTAAGATAAACGTAAGATAAATATTTAGGTGTACAATTTGTTTTCTGTTAATGTTTATGAAAGGTTTAAGGTCTGTATCCAGATTCTTTTTTTCTTTTTTACATCTGAATATCTAGTTGTTCCAGGATTGTGGCAATATTGAGTCTTCCTATAATATACATAACTATGACCAACCTAGACAGCATATTAAAAAGCAAAGATGTTACTTTGCCAAAAAAGGTCCATCTAGTCAAAGCTATGGTTTTTCCCATTAGTCATGTATGAGTGTGGGAGTTGGACTATAAAGAAAGCTGAGCACCAAAGAATTGATGCTTTTGAACTGTGTTGTTGGAGAAGACTCTTGAGAGTCCCTTGGACTGCAAGGAGATCTGACCAGTCCATCCTAAAGGAGATCAGTCCTGAATATTCATTGGAAGGACTGATGCTGAAGCTTAGACTCCAATACTTTGGCCACCTGATACAAAGAACTGACTCATTGGAAAACACCCTGCTGCTGGGAAAGATTGAAGGCAGGAGGAGAAGGGGATGACAGAGGATGAGATGGTTGGATGGCATCACTGACTCAATGGACATGACCTTGAGCAAGCTCCAGGAGATGGTGAAGGACATGGAAGCCTGGTATGCTGCAGTCCATGGGTCGCAAAGAGCTGGACACAACTTAGTGAATGAACAAACAACAACAAATCAATATACGTGAAATAGCTCTTCATTTGTTTAGATCTTCTTTGATTTCTTTCATCAGAATTCTGTAGTTTTCCTGGTATAGACCTTGTATACATTTTATTAGACGTACACTATTATTTCATTTTTTGTTGCCAGTATAAATGGCTTTGCATTTTTAATTTCAAAATCCTATTGCTCATTGCTAGTATGTAAGACAGCAGTTAACTTTTCAGTGTTAACCTTGTATTCTGCAACCTTGCTGTAATCACATGTTATTTCCAGGAATTTTTTAATTGATTCTTTGGGATTTTCTACATGGAAAATCATGTCATTTGCAAACAATAAGGATTTTATTTCTTCCTTGGCAATCTGTATACTTTTTATTTCCTCTTTTTGGTCTCATTATGTTAGCTGAGAATTCCAGTATGATCTGGTGAGGGTCATCCTTACCTTGTTCCCAATTTAGCTGGAAAACATCTGGTTCCTCACCATGAAGTGGTATTAACAGTAAGTTTCCACTCGTGTGTTTTATCAAGTTGAAGTCCCCTTCTGTTCATAGTTTACTGAGAGTTTTTTATTGTACGTGGGGGTTGGACTTTGTCAGGTGCTTTTTTTTTTGCATCTGTTGATATGATCACGTGGTTTTTCTTTTTAAACTTGCTGATGTGGGGATTACATCATTGATTTTTAAATTTGGAACCAATCTTGCATACTTGAAATCAGTCCCTCTTGGTCAGAGTCGTCAGTGTGCACAAACCCCCCGTCTGTGGCTTGGAGGGAAGTCGCCAAATGCACTGAATGCTGAGCACTGAGGACAGAGCAGTGCTGGAGGCCGGGGGACACAGTGTGGCCGTGTCCCTTCTCGATTCCTCCATCATGAAGAATTTTGCTAGCGTGGTATCTCCAGTGACAGAGAGGTTCCTTTTTGCCAGAGACTATGTTCCATTGGTGTCTCTCGGTCCCTACCTCTTCCCAGCCTTGAGTGACGGGGGTCAGCCAGACACGGAGAAGGTTGACTGCATTCTGTTGGTGGACCCAGGAGCAGGTCAAGAGAGTCAGACTTCAGGACAGTAATCTTGGGGACCTTCCTTTGGTGTGGCCGGTAAACACGTAGGAAGCTCATACCAGGTGCTGAGAACACAAGGCCCCGGGCTCGGGGTTTGTGGCCACCAGCACACTTCTAGTCCCCGGGAGATCCCCCCATCAGTACAAGGGTACCAATGCCTCCCTGTGTGGCTGTCATTAGGACTTAGGTAACAGGGTAAGCAGCCAGCGGAACATGGGAGTGCAGTGCAGAGGCTTCTGTTTGAGCAAAAAGAAGAAAAATGAGCAAGCAGCATGAGAAGATGGAAATTATCTATTCTGGATAATAATTCAAAAACTTTCAGGTTTTATGGCATTAAATGTTTCCCAAACAAATAAATCATATTAACTATCAAACAACAATCATTTATCCTTCCTGTAGTCTTGTGTGAAAAATATGATGTGACAAATTTTGGAACAAAACACCGAAGACTAGCTCTGCAGAGAAGGGTACAGCTTTGTACTTTCTCCTCTGTCTTTACCATAACTGTGTGGGATACAGAGGCTGAGGCGAAGGAAAGATGGCTGTCCAAGGAGTGAGCATTGCTGGCATCCAGGCAGTGCCAGAGACCAGCAGGACAACCTTGGAGGTCACCTCACTGTCCCCCATAGAGGCCCCTCACAGAATGAGCTGGGGGAGGGCACAGTCCCCCCGGGCTCTCAGGGACCCCAGAACATTAAGACACGACCCTTCAGTGGGACAGTCGGGGCATCACGGCCTCTGTGCTTTCCTGCCCATAGGGAGAGTGGACCCGGTCGTCAGCAGCATCTCCAGCCTGCAGTCTCAGACTACACAGACTCGGCTGCAGGCAGCCCCCACCTAGCACGGCAGCCGCGGGGTCTCTGAGCCGTCCTGGGTGTTCCACAACAGACCCGCAACGGGGCTGTGGAGCCGCCTGCAGAAGATGCAAGGACATGGGGTACCAGCCCCGCTCTGCAGGATCCCGAGGCAGAATCCAGGCCACTCAGAACACAGAGGCTCCGAGAGTTCTGGGAGCACCCGGACCCCACAGGGCAGGACTCAGTGCCTTTGCTCCAGGCCTCTGCTCCACGCCGGGTCGGCTCCAGCAGGAGGGACACATGGCTCCTGAGCACCCGCGTCTGCCCTTTGATGAAAGACGAGACCCCAAGCGCATATCCATGCCAGCCTCTCTCAGCACCTCGCGAACTTAGGGATTTGAAAGGAATCTGTTGAATGAATCAGCTGAATAAAACAGTTCAGTTGAACGCATTCAGTCAGGAGCTGGACTCCTCTCACGGCTCAGGAGTCGTATCCTCAGCAGGGCGCACAGACCGTGCCAGGTTGTGGGAAACCTGGGCCCAGGCTGCAGACCCCGGAGGTGGAGTCAGGTCTCCTCCTGTTCGGGGCTTGGGGAGAGGGAAGTCAGGCTGTGGCGGCGGCAGGAAGCTGCCTCATCTCTGGGATGGTTTGCTGTTCCAGCAGGTCTGTATTCTAGGGAGTGGGCAGGAGCGGCCAAGGGGGCTGTCCAGGGTGGGGAGCCTCTGGGCAGCAGGGCCGCGCTGGCCTTGAGCCCTGAGGCTGGGCTGGAGCCTGGACTCCGTGAGCAGCTACAGGCCTCTTCAGGCAGCCTCCTCAGAGCCTGGGCACAGGCTGGGGCGGGCCCTGGGCTCACACTGCCGGGTCAAGGAGAGAAGGACTGGTTCCTCCCTAAGCTGTGCTTCTGAGAGTACCGAGCCTAAAGTTCCATCCCAGGGACTCGGGCGGCCGCATGGAGGTAGTGCGGACCAGGGCGGGGACCAGGACCAGGGCAGGCAGCATGGACCAGGGCGGGCACCAGGACCAGGGCAAGCACCACGGACCAGGGCGGGCAGCATGGACCAGGGCGGGCACCAGGACCAGGGCGGGGACCAGGACCAAGGCAGACAGCACGGACTAGGGCAGGCACCACGGACCGGCTCGGGCACCAGGACCAGGGCAAGCACCATGCACCAGGTTGGGCACCAGGACCAGGGTGGGCACCAGGACCAGGGCAAGCAGCATGGACTAGGGTGGGCACCATGGAGCACGACGGGCACCATGGACCAGGGTGGGCACTGCAGACTAGGGTGGGGACCAGGACCAGGGAAGGCAGCACAGATCAAGGTGGGCACCGGGACCAGGGTGCCCACCACGGACCAGGGTGGGCAGCACGAACCATTGTGGGCACCATGGACCAGGGCGGGCACCGGGACCAGGGTGGGCACTATGGACCAGGGTGGGCACCACAGATCAGGGCAGGCACTGTGGACCAGGGAGGGCACCAGGACCATTGTGGGCAGTGTGGACCAGGGTGGGCACCGGGACCAGGGCGGGCACCGGGACCAGGGTGGGGACCAGGATCAGGGCAAGCAGCACGGATTAGGGTGGGCACTGTGGACCACGATGGGCACCATGGACCAGGGCAGGCATTGTGGACTAAGGTGGGGACCAGGACCAGGATGGGCACCGCGGATCAGGGCGGGCACCGTGGACCAGGGCAGGCACCAGGACCATTGTGGACAGTGTGGACCAGGGCGGGCACCAGGACCAGAGCAGGCACCGTGGACCAGGGCGGGCACTGCAGATCAGGGTGGGCACCGTGGACCAGGGTGGGCACCAGGAC
This sequence comes from Bos mutus, assembly GCF_027580195.1. NCBI lineage: Eukaryota > Metazoa > Chordata > Mammalia > Artiodactyla > Bovidae > Bos > Bos mutus. The sequence continues at coordinate 43,212,182 of NC_091643.1, read as the reverse complement.
CATTGTGGGCACCACGGACCAGGGTGGGCAGTGCGGATCAGGGCGGGCACCAGGACCAGGATGGGCACCGTGGATCAGGGTGGGCACCGTGGACCAGGGCGGGCACCAGGACCAGAGCAGGCACTGTGGACCAGGGCGGGCAGCGTGGATCAGGGCGGGCACTGGGACCAGGATGGGCACCATGGATCAGGGTGGGCACCGTGGACCAGGGCGGGCACCGTGGACCTGGTCGGGCACCGGGACCAGGGCAGACACTTGGACCTGGGCGGGCAGTGTGGACCAGAGTGGGCACCACAGACCAGTGCACATGCGTTTCTTCCTCCCCGTCCTGGAGGCTAGACACGGAGATGGAGGCGCCGCAGGGCAGCCCCAAGGCCTGTCTCCGAGCCGTTTGGACAGCGCTCTCCTCCTGTGGTCGTCCCTCCACACCTGCCTGTGTCCTGGTCTCCTCCTCTCAGGACACCGTCACATTGCATTCGGCCTCGCTGGGGACCCTCCCCTCCAGATGCGTCTCCGGCACACAGGCAACAGAATGGGGCCATCAGCGCGCTGCCAGAGCCGAGCTAGGAGGGGCTGCGAAGTGGGAGACCCCCCCACCCAGCCCCAGCAGCTTTCCTATCGTCCTTTCTCTTGCTTCATGTTTAAATTTTTTAATTTTACTTCCCTTTCTCCTTTCTGTTTGTAAAACCAAATCAAATCCTTATTGGAGCGTGTCAGCATTTAAATAAACAAGCAAACTTGAGACAGACTTTCTAATATCACGGGAAACACCCTTGTGTAGAAGTGACGTCATCACCTAAGACTGCTCCTTCTGGAGAATGCTGCGCATCTGCTTCCCCAGCTCTGGGTATAAATGTTCTTCTGGCTTCAAAGATTCTGCCCCACTTATGTCCCAGAAGTTCACACTAATTCATAAACACCCTCACGTAGTGAACGATTCATACTTTGCCGCTTCCTGGCCACAAGACCTGGTTTTAATCATTAATACACCTATTCGATGTATAGAAGCGTGCAGAAATATCTCAACTTCAGCTTTTTTCATTTATTTTCTAAATGAGCAGAAAGGAGTGGCTGGTTTATAGACACACTTTTCTCTCCGACTTGTAATGAAGTAAAAGAAGGTTCAGTTCTACTCAGGTTCTGAAAACAGATCTTTGTAGGAAGGAAACCCAGTCACACAGAACACAGGCACGTACCTGCCGGGGTCCTGGCTTCAGGCCCTGCCCACCTACCCACCTACACCTGTGCAGGGACCTTCTCTAAGCTTCTCACATGAGCTATTCTGCCCCAAAGAAAGGTCCCTGTTAATGAATCTCCACTTGTAGTCATTGATCCTGGGGAAAAACGAGCTAATGGCCTGAATCCACATTGGTGCTACCTCCTGAATCTTTTGATTTAGCAAAAGATTGGTCTGCTCCTAGAAACTGCCAGCACCATTTGTGATAAATGAATCCTGTCCTGGCTGCTTTCTAGTGCAGAGCGTGGATTTTAAATTAAAATGTTTACACCTGGGATTGCACTATGAGTTTCCATCATGTAAAATCTTAAATTGAATTTAATTTTCATAAAACTTCAAGTTTATAAGTTGAGTCTTTTAAGGTGGTCATGAACCCTACCTGAAAATTTACCGTGAATTCTTATTTCAAAATCACTTATGAAATAATCGTCAAAAATCAATTATTTTAAAACAAGCATTCTTTTTGCTGGATTCTGATATATACATTGGGAATTGGCAACAGACATTTCTGACAGGCTATAAATTTTTGTCGAGGCAGAAATATAAGGTAATCATCAAAAAACTATGTAAAAGAGATTGATTTAAATTAAGGAATCTGATTTGTATCGAAGGAATTCAAGGAGAAAGAGACTTGAGAGGCAAATATAATTATTTTTGCGAAGCTGCACGTTGTTTCACAGGCGTATTTTCTAATAAAGAGTCAGAAATGACTGTCAGCTTCATGAGTAAGGGATTGGATTTACAACTGACAGAAGTTGCTTTTTTCCTGTGCTTTGGAAGCCATTGTTTTTCGTGAAGAATAAAGATCTGTCTAAAAGCTATTTATTTAACCCATAAATAAGAAGTCATTTGGCAATTAAGTACAACTTGGTTGCCAGCGTGGTTGCTCTCCATAAGTGCTTGAACAAAAATATGGTGAAATTCTGGAAAATAGCTTAAGATTTCATCACCTGAGTTTATTTTTGTGACAATTTTATTATTGGTTCATTTTGGATGTGCTGGGTATTTGTTGCTGCCTGGGCTTCTTTAGCTGTAGTCTGTGGGCTTCTTCTCTGGCTGTGGTGCCCGGGCTTCCTCTCTAGCTGTGGTGCCCAGGCTTTTCTTCTCTATTTGTGGTGCCCGGGCTTCCTCTCTGGCTGTGGTGCCCGGGCGTCCTCTCTAGCTGTGGTCTGCAGGCGTCTTCTCTCGTTGTGGTGTGCGGGCTCCCTCTCTCGTTGTGCTGTGCGGGCTCCCTCTCTAGTTGTGGTGTGTGGGCTCTTCTCTGGCTGTGTGTGCGGGCTCCCTCTCTCGTTGTGCTGTGCGGGCTTCCTCTCTAGTTGTGGTGTGCGGGCTCTTCTCTGGCTGTGTGTGCAGGCTCTTCTCTAGCTGTGGTGTGCGGGCTCTTCTCTGGCTGTGGCTTCCGGGGTCCAGACCACAGACTCACTAGTTGGGGTGCACGGACTTGGTCACCCCTCAGCATGTGGGATCTTCCGGATAAGGGATCGAACCCGTGTCTCCTGTGTTGACATGCAGATTGTTTACCACTGAGCCACCAGGGAAGCCCAGCATCTGCGTTTAGAATCAGAAAACTCCTTGTGTTGATATTGTCCATTCAAAAGACATCTATGTGCAATTATTCTTCTAAGGTAGAACTTTGATATATGTGAAGTCAGAAGGAGTAAGAAAAAAAAGCTACCTGCCTGCGTTACAAATTATTGATTAAAACTGCCGACCAAAGGCCCAAGTTAAATCAGCAGGGGGTGTGTATGGGAGAAATCAGCACCATGCAGGATACACAGTGGAGCAAACCTTAAGATTTAAAAAAATGCAAGCTGATGGACTTCCCTGGGGGCTTGGACATTAAAGCGTCTACGTGCAATACTAGCTGAGATGTGGTTCGAATGCATGAAACCCTCCTTTTGGTCAGTTTGGTTTGCAGGTTAGCCGTGTTCTTCTGTTTGCATGAGGCGCAGTACTCATCCCCAAGTGTCCCGTCTACAAAGCCCTTTCTGGCTACAGGAAGTGGCTGCCTCAAGTCACCTTCAGAAAGACAGTTTGCTGCAGAGGTCACAGGAGTCAGGGCCCTGTCAGCACAAGCCCCGTTGCTGGTGGGAGAGGTAATGGGGGTCAGGGGTCAGGGCCCTGCCAGCATGAGCCCCACTGCTGCTGACAGGAGGCCCGAGCATCCTTCCAGGAGGAGGGCAGCATGGGTGAGGTGCTGCTGCTCTGGTCATCACACCCTGGGACCTGGGTACCCCTCACAGCGCTGGGACACCCCCAGTTCTCTGCTGCTGCACTGATGAACTCTTGTCTTCAACTGTCCAGACTTCAGATCCCCGAGAAAGAGTGTGGTTCCTTGTCTCCATCATCAACGAGTGGAATGTGCTGGCTTGGCCTCATGCTGCACTGGGCCAGGAGCCTCCCTCAGGCCCCACCCTCTGAAGGATGCCAGGAAGCAAGGTTTAGGGCCAGTCACACACAGTCAGGCAGCTGTGCCTCAGGGTCTTGTCCAAAGGTGCCTCGTTGGAAGAACAGGCGGTGGGTGGTTTTACTGGACACAGTGTACGGGGGTTGTGCTCGTCCTTGACGTGATTGTACGACACGATGCTTTGTCCCCCGGCGTGAGGCGGCCGCGGCGCAGCACGAGGCCTGCTTCTGAGGAGTTCCCGTGGCGCCCTGGATGCCCCTGCTGGTGCACCTGTGGGTCCAGACGCCCGCAGGCACTGCAGGCTGCACACGCCTGCTGCATCCTGCCCCAGGGCCCCAACTCAGACTGTGAATGGACAGAGCGGCTGGGAGGTGAGTTGTTCCTCCGGGAGGCAGGCTGCAGACTGCATGTGTGCTGTAGCCACATCTCGACCCAGGCAGGCTGGGGCCCTGCCGGGGCGTGACGGCCGTGGCACCTGGGCAGTTTCCACCCCTGCTTGTCCACCTCCAGAGTTAAGCCTTTTGTGAGTGTCAGCTCGGGGGCCCCGGCACCAAGAGCAGGCGAGGGCCCAGTGAGCACTGTCCTGGATGAGATCTCAGGGGCCCGAGTGAAGGATGCAGGGGGTAAAGCAGTGGGGCTCAGCAGAGCAGGGCTTGTGCACGTTTTAACCTGGGGGCCCTGACCCTCCTTCACCACCTGGTCTGTCTCATCCCGACGCCCTGCCAGCTGCACGCAGTCCTCTGGACCTCAGAGGCTGTGTTAGCTCACATGCTCTGTGTCCCCTGAAACCAGCGTCTCCCACGCAGCTGCTCAGAGCGGGGCCAGCCCCTGACCCAAGCCGGTGCCCTGTGGGTGCTGGCATGTGGCTCTGGGGTGAGGGAGGGTGGACACAATGGACGCCGCAGCTGAGCCCGGTTCCGAGGAGGGCCGACTGGGCTCAGGCGGCACCGGCAGAGAACACTGCAGGGGTCTGCGGGCCAGTGGGGCCCAGTCTGAGGGGGCATGATGGGGCAGCACTGGAAACAGGGTCTCGGAGGGAAGAGAACTGCCCCCTTCCCCTGCTGGGGAACCTGGGCCCAACCTGGAGAACCTCCATGGGGCAGACAGCTCAGCCCCTTGGGCCCCTGGTGGAGCGAGAGCTCCCCTCCTGCCTGGACCTTCCTCTCTGCTCCCAGCTTCCTCTCCTTCCTGGTTCTGAGCTGAGTTGTGCCTTCTGTTTCTCTCTTCTTCACTAAGGAAAGGCTCTATAGCACGCTCAGAGCCTGTTACATCCACAGGGTGCTTCCTCCCCGGACGGCGCTGTTTCAGAAAGGCCGTGCCCTCTAGCCAGAAAACCTGCCCTTTCTGTGACCCCAGGTTCCCTGGGGACCAGAGGGGAAATGGCAGGGGAGTGAAAAGTATATTCCATTGGTCTCAGTCCCTGTGCTGATTTCTGTAAGGCTCACACATGATGAGATGAAGCTCTTTACAAGGAAGGAAGGCCTTTTCTGGGGGCGCCCGATGTGCAGGGTCACGGAGATGGAGACGCTGTGACCCTCCCCGCCCTCCAACCATGGGTAAGGGCAGCTCCCTCACATGTGTTTCCTACCAAGATCCACAGGATGCTGTAACCCCTGCCTCCAGAAACTGGGTTCTGCCCTCAGGATTTAAACCTCTGTCGTCTGAGAGGAGACCCACAGTGCTCCCTGTGAGTGAGGAAGGTTCCGGACCCAGCAGGGCCCGAGCACGCGCATGTGGTTCCATCCTCATCCGGCAGGCGGTTAAGCAGCTCTCAACCCTTTACTGTGTAACTTCAGTTAACATTGTCAAACCATTTAAAGTTCATTGATCCACTAATTCATACCTCATCTCGTTTTATAAGAATGCAAAGTGTGAATAACAAAAGCCTGTAAAATATACTGATGAAACGTAAATGCAAACTGAAAATCACGATCAGAGAACTTTCAAAAATGAAGGAGCAAAAGGAGACACGTGACCATCCATGGACCACAGACCAGCCCTGAGCTGTGTGGGGTGGACCCCTGTCTGGCCCTGAGCTGTGTGGGGTCTGAGCTGTGTGGGGTGGACCCCAGACTGGCCCTGAGCCGCAAGGCAGTCAAGTCAGTGGGGGATGCAGCCTCATTCACGCCCATCCTGCCCCAGAGAAAGAGGACATTTAGGACAAACAAGCATTGTTTTCCTAAACTTTACTAAACAGGCCTTTTACTGAGTTCTAAACACATGAAGCAAAGTTTTTAAAATGATCTTTGTATATATTCAATGTTGTGTTTTTATTTCTTCTACCATATAAATTAACTTGTAAGAGATGTACGGGGATGTGTCACCTGCCATACAGGTACGTGCTACTACCGCTGCCGTCACTGTTAGAACATTTCGCCACCCTGAACCCTGGGGGTCACCCCCACCCCAGCCCCGAGAGCCGTTTCTGTTTCTCTGGCCTCTTCTGCACACTTTATATGGTGGAATCATGTGGCGCGTGGTCCTTTGTGACAGCCCCTTCCACCGACACAGTGTCCTGAAGGCCCACCCACACTGTCGCATGTTCCCACACTTAACTGGCTTTCACTGGAGAACAGTATTCCATTTGGACAAATATAACCACTTCTGTACATCTGTTTGATGGGAGTTTGGATTGTTTCCTTTTTTTAAACTATTATGAACAATGCTGCTGTGAACATTCATGTACAAGTTTTTGTGAGGATCCACTCTTATTTCTTGGGGGTGTGCACCACCTCAGATTTGAATTCCTGGGTCACACAGTTGTTCCATGGTTAACCTTTTGAAGAGCTTTCCAAAGCGACGTGAGACTGTCCGTATGTAGGGGCATGTCATCCATGAGCAGAGATAGCTTTATGTCTCCCTTTCTAATTTGAATGCCTTTTTCCTCCTTTTTCTTGTCTGATTGCTCTGGCTAGAACTTCCAGCAGCAAAAGTGGGCAGCTTTGTCTTGTTCCAGATCTTAGGGGTATATTTTTCAGCCTTCCACCAGTGAGAATGTGGGTTGTTCATAATTGCCTCAACATATTGAGGAAGTCGCCTTCATTCCCAGCTTTCCAAATGTTTTTATCTTGCAATGGTGTTGGATTTTGTCAAGTGCCAGTTCGGCAACACCTGTATTATAGTACTAACATGTTGTCACACGGTGGTCAATTTTTGTTAAGCTGAACCATCCTCACGTGCCCAGGATGAATCCCACTTGGCCGTGGTGTGTAATCCTTTCTCTGTGCTTCTGGATTATGTTTGCTAAGTATGTTGTTGAGGCTTTGCTTCTATAGTCTTAACAGACATTGGTCTGTAACTCTTTTCTTCTGATGTCTTTGTGTGGCCGCCACACCAAGGTGCTGCTGGACTTGTGAGTTAACAGGTCTTCCTCCCTCTAGTAATTTCTTGTTAGAGCTTGAGAAGGATTGGTGCTAATTCTTCTCTGAATGTTAAGTAGAATTCACCCCGAAGCCATCTGGTCCTGAACTTCTCATTGTTGGGCGATCTCTGGTTCCTGATTCCATCTCCCTACTTGTAGTAAATTCTGCTGAGAATTCACTGTGGCAAGCTCTGCTGCATAATTCTGTCTTGTAGTTCTGTCATGACTTTCTGTTTCTTCTCAAAGTGATTTGTGTGTTTCTGAGTTTGTCCGTTTCATCTGGGTTATCTCATTTGTTGGCATTTAGTTGTTCATAGTACACTTATGGGCTGCCCTGGTAGTCCAGCTGGTAAAGAACCCGCCTGCAATGCAGGAGACCCCGGTTTGATCCCTGGGTTGGGATGACGCCCTGGAGAAGGGAAAGCTACCCACTCTAGTATTCTGTCCTGGGGAAGTTCATGGACAGCATAGCCTGGCCGGCTACAATCCATGGGGTTGCAAAAAGCCGGACACGACTTTCACTTTCAATCCTTTTTATTTATATAAGGTTAGGTCATCCGCCACTTTTGTTTCTGATTTTGAGTGCTTCTCTTCTTTTCCATCTAGCTAAAGCCTTGTCAGTTTTACTGATTTTTTTTTTTTTTTTTGGAGATCCAACTTCAGTATCATTGGTTCTCCGTATTGTTTCTTTTTAATTTATTTATTTTTATTTGGAGGATAATTGCTTTACAATATTGTGTTTCTTTCTGCCATATATCTCTGTATCCTTTCTTATTTCATTTATCCCAGCTCTGAGCTTCATTCTGTCTCTCCTCCTGCTAGCTTTAGATTTAGTTTTCTTTTTCTATCCCTATGAATTTGAAGATCAGATTTTGAATTTTCACAAAGAATCCAGTTGGGGTTTGGGTGGTGATTGAGTTGGATTTGTACATCAATTGGAGGAATATCCCCATGTTAACTGTGTTAGTTCTTCCAATTTATGAATATGATATATCTTTATTTTTTATTGAAGTACAGTTGACTTACAATGCGTTAATTTCTGCTGTATAGCCAAGCGATTCAGCTGTACTTTCTTTTTTGAGGATTCAGAGGAGCCCTTCCATTTATTTAGAGCATCGCAAATTTCTTTCAACAATGTTTTGTAGTTGTCAGCATAAAAATCTTGAACTTCCCTGTTTAATTTTTGAGGAAACATTTTTAAAGGGGTTTCAAACTGGCTCCTTTTTGACACAATGGTCCCATCTTTCACACCTCACACAGCAAATTCAGGACAGGTCCACCAGCTCTCTCGCTGTCCCTCCTGCCCAGCTCTTTGCTGCAAGGTCCTGGTGAGTGAAGCTCCCAAGGAGCCCCATGGGTAGGCAGGCTGAGCTGGTGCTGTCTGGGGGGCCATGGGAAGGAGGGAGTCAGGGAGAGCCCGGAAGCACAGGGAGCCGGGCAATTCCAGGACCAACCAGAGGCACACGGCTTCGCCCCGGATCCGACTGAGATTTCTGAGGGAGTGTTGGCAAGTTTCACTCATCTGGGAAAAGATGTCCTTCTTTATTTAGCAAGCACCACCATGGTTCACTGGAGAAAGTTTTTGCACTTCCATTTTGTCTTGCTTGGATTGTTCTTTCCATTTGGTTCGGCGAGATTTCCCCTCCAACAGGGTTCTCCTTCTCAGTGAGGGAGCAGCAATGACACAGCAGACAGTCTGTCTTTCCCCTGAGGGGGGCGAAATCAGAGGGAAGTGCAGGCAGCTCGGGTGTGAGCGAGCTCCCAGCAGAGGGTCCTCGGGGAAGGACCTCCAGGCTCAGGTCTCTGCAAGGCTCCAGACTTCCCCAAAGCTCCTGGGCCCATCGCCGCAGTGCGTGTCCAGCCTGGGTGGCTCAGGCTGTGCTAGATGTGGAACCTGCAAGCCTGGTTTAACCAGAAAGGGCACAGAGGACCCCGCTCTGCCCTCCCCGTCATCAGCTGCCCAGAGCCGGATGCAGGGTTCTGTCCAACGCAGCTCTGATGTGAGCATGTACGTGTGTGTCTGCATGTGTGGAGCCCCTTGGGGCCCTGCCCACCTGCCCTGTGAGCCTTGGTCTCTGCCTGTGGTGGAGACAGCTCCCGGGTTGGGGGCAGCTTCCAGGAGGGTAAAGTCTGTGACTCGACCCAGCATGGTGAGCACTCCATCACATTAGGCATATTTTAAAAGGTTAATTCCACAACTCAGAATGTGTTTTTCACCAGGCATGCCAACTGTCTTGTGAAATCCAGCCATAAAATGTGCATTTAGATCCTCATGTGAATTTGGGGAGATAGTTAATGCATAATGATGATAATTGCTATTTTCTTTTGCTTAATAACAAAAAAGTGTTCAGTGAATAGCTGGAGATGAGGAAACCAAGATGCTTCCACATTTTGTTACCTTACTTTCACAAAGAGAAATTACCAGCCCCTCAGTATTTATTATATGTTATGCAGACTTATTTAAAAAAAAAAAAAAAAACTACACTCTAAGTCCTCGTCACAAGTTTCCATTCAGACATTATTACAGTGTGTTGTTATTGCTTCATTTTTGAGAGGTAAGGTGTAAGTTTCCACGCGTACACCAGGAAATTCAGTCCCTGAACTCAGGGAAATGACAGTGTTATCAACATGTGGCAAAATCAAATTTAATTCATTTCAGTTAAACTTTTCTCTTTGATGCTGTTCATTTATGGAGCCACAGCCATAGCGTCGCTTGCAGGCTGAACATTAAGCAGAAACGTGATGCGTGTGTGGAGCAATAATGGGTTGGCTCTTTAGCATGGAGCAACTTTAGAACTGTATTAAATTACACGTTAATGGAAAAATAAAGCAGGCGATAATAGGACGACAACTTAGGCTGCTGTACGGTCTAGATTACAGAACACGGTCATGCTGTTTACTAGCTGAACCCTGAATTTCCTTTGAAAACTTGTTTTTAACTGTGTTAAAATGTAATGGAACCTGAAATATCCCTTCCTAATATTTCAAGTTTTCCGGTTACAGTTTGGCGGTTGAGACGGGCAGGCGCTGTATAGCTATTAGGGGATGGCTGCTCCTCCAAGGCCACGGTGCGGCTCACGCTGGATGGAGCGAGGCTGTGCCAGGGGTGAAGGGCCCCCAGGCCCAGAATCACAGACCCTGTGCTGTGAACGCACAGGGGATACCCCATGCTGCCCCCAGGAGACAGCGCCCAGCCTCGCCCCGACCCCGGCGTCCCCGGGAAACTTCTGCTTTCTCTCCTGCCAGCAGGCACTCCCTGGTAGACGTCTCGCCCCCAGGTTCCTGGGATCAGGGAAGCTGAGTCCCCTTTTATGACTCGTCCCCTAGTCTGGACCAGCCTGACAGGTGGCAGCCGTGGAGCCTGGGACAGGGCCTTGGAGCCCACACTGGTGTTGGCCAGCGTGGTGGCGCCAGATGCTCAGTGAGGCCGAGCGCGTGGAGAGGCCTGAGTCAACAGAGACAGGTTACTGACAGGAGGCTCCAGCCGAGACCACGGAGTCTCAGATCCCTGTTCCTGGAGTCAGGAGTAGACAGGTTACTGACAGGAGGCTCCAGCTGAGACAACAGTGTCTCAGATCCCTGTTCCTGGAGTCAGGAGCAGACAGGTTACTGACGGGAGGCTCCAGCCCAGACCACGGCACCTCAGATCCCTGTTCCTGGAGTCAGGAGCAGACAGGTTACTGACGGGGAGGCCCCAGCCAAGACCACGGAGTCTCAGATCCCCCTGTTCCTGGACTCAGGAGCAGACAGGTACTGACGGGGAGGCCCCAGCCGAGACCATGGCATCTCAGATCCCTGTTCCTGGACTCAGGAGCAGACAGGTTACTGACAGGGACACCCCAGCCGAGACCACGGTGTCTCAGATCCCTGTTCCTGGCCGGCCTGGCCATGAGGGCACACTCAGACCACGGCCTGGACATGAGGGGTGACGCTCCAGGAGCCTCAGACCTCAACCTCCGGCTGGTCTGGGGTGTGAGCATGTAGTCACCACCCTCCACCCAGGCAGGGGTCTTGTTTTCTGCAGAACAGCCCCAAGATATGTGTCAGATGGTACATCCATCCCTGAGGAGCAACCAGGACCCTGTGTTATCGCTGTGCTGATGTTGAATCTCTTGTCTCGTTTCTTCAGGACATTTTCCTTTTTCTGCAATTCTCTCACTTCCCCAGCTAGTAACTGCTGACTCTGCTCTTTGAGCCTTGGGGAAGCCTGGGAGCCTAAAACCTTTTCTCCAAGCTGAGAACGGGGGACGTGGAGGGGCCTGTGTTCTGGGCCTGCAGGGTCCCGCCCCATTTCCACAGGCATCGTTGGTCCGGTGCCTGGCAGCTGGAGATGCCTCTCCTGCAGGGTCATCGAGAGAACTGGGTCAGTGGCCATCGGGGAGACACCTCGTGTCTGTCTGCTTTCTTCCCCATTTGCCTTGGTGGCCCGGGGGGCACCTTTGGGGCCAGGGTGGGTGGCTCTGTGAGCGCGGGTCCTCGCCTCGTGAGGTGGCGCCAGGGCAGGTCTGTGAGTGAAGAAAGCAGGATGCTCTTGGTGGAGGGGGATAGGGCCCCCGGCCCTGGGGGGGTGCTGGACCCCGAGGCGGGGTCAGGCTCAGTCAGCTTCCTTCCTGAGAGCGTGAGGCCCTTGGCGCTGAAAGGGTGCCCTTCTTGTCCCCGACAGGGTGCCCTTCTTGTCCCCGTCTGGACAAGCGCACGGGGGTCCCAGGCTCGTCTGAGCCGAGGCGGGTGGTGTTGACGCCGGGTCTCAGAGAAGAAGTCCTGGAGGAAGCGTGCAGCCTGGGAGGTGGGGCATGGAGAGGACTCGCAAGAGCAGCCGCTGGTGTGACCCAGTGCAGGATGCTCCCGGAGGCTGAGAGACGAGCCAGCAGTGCAGGGCGCCAGGCTGCCCCGGTCTCCTCAGGGCTCGGAGCATCTGCTGGGCCTGGCGTGGGCTGGAGCCGGCCAGTGGCCTCACGGGGCCCGCCACCCCGTCTGTGTTCCCTGCATGTACATATTGTGTAGGGGTGTATGCATCACAGATGCTTGTCACGTGTGTACATTATACACTCTAACAGGATCTATTCCCTGTGTGTACTGGATCCTTACTAGACACTATACGTGTGTACTATATATGAATATATGCCTTATATATACATGTTATGTGTCCATTATACATGGTAATAGAATCTATTCCCTAGGTGTATTATATGCATGTTAGTTGCTCAGTCATGTCTGACTCTTTGCAACCCCATGGTCTGTAGCCGGCCAAGTTCCTCTGTCCATGGAATTCTCCAGGCAAGAATACTGGAGTGGGTTGCATACCCTGCTCCAGGGGATCTTCCCAACCCAGAGTCAAACCCATGTCTCCTGCAGTGCAGGCGAATTCTTTACCACTGAGCCACTAGGGAAGCCCCATATATATGCATACTATATACTATATGTGCATATTATATATACGTATTACATACACATGTTATGTGTACATATTATACATGATCATAGAATCTATTTCCTGTGTATGCATATTTATATTATATATACATATTGTATACTGTAATAGAGCCTTATTTTCTGCATATTATAAATGAATATGTGTATTACCTATACACTTGTGTAAAGAGCCTCTTGATGAAAGTGAAAGAGGAGAGTGAAAAAGTTGGCTTAAAGCTCAACATTCAGAAAACGAAGATCATGGCATCTGGTCCCATCACTTGATGGCAAATAGATGGGGAAACAATGGAAACAGTGGCTGACTTTATTTTTCTGGGCTCCAAAATCACTGCAGATGGTGATTGCAGCCATGAAATTAAAAGACGCTTACTCCTTGGAAGGAAAGTTATGACCAACCTAGACAGCATATTAAAAAGCAGAGATCTTACTTTGTCAACAAAGGTCCATCTAGTCAAGGCTATGGTTTTTCCAGTGATCATGTATGGATGTGAGAGTTGGACTATAAAGAAAGCTGAGTGCCGAAGAATTGATGCTTTTGAACTGTGGTATTGGAGAAGACTCTTGAGAGTCCCTTGGACCGCAAGGAGATCCAGCCAGTCCATCCTAAAGATCAGTCCTGGCTGTTCATTGGAAGGACTGATGTTGAAGCTGAAACTCCAATACTTTGGCCACCTGATGCGAAGACCTGACTCATTTGAAAAGATCCTGATGCTGGGAAAGATTGAGGGCAGGAGGAGAAGGGGATGACAGAGAATGAGATGGTTGGATGGAATCACCGACTCAATGGACATGGGTTTGGGTGGACTCCGGGAGTTGGTGATGGACAAGGAGGCCTGGCATGCTGTGGTTCATGGGGTCACAAAGAGTCGGACACAACTGAGCGACTAAACTGAACTACACCACTTATGTGTATTACATACTGTAATAGAATCGGCTTCCTTACACATTTGTTGTTGTTCAGTTAGTTGTGTCCAGCTCTCCGTGATGCTATGGACTGCAGCATGCCTGTACATTATTAGGGTCTGTATTTTCTGTATGTATTACATTATATATCATATATTCTTACTATGTACTACTGTGACCCATTGGACTATAGCTCTCCAGGCTCCTCTGTCCATTGGATTTTTCAGGCAAGAAAACTGGAGTGGGTTGCCATGCCCTCCAGGGGATCTTCCCAACCCAGGGATCAGACCCGCGTCACCTGTGTCTCCTGCATTGCAGGCAGACTTCTTTACCTGCTGAGCCATTGAGGAAGCTATATATATATATAGTATATACTATAATGGGCTTCCCTGGTGGCTCAGATGGTAAAGAATCCATTTGCAATGTGGGAGACCTTGGTTTGATCCCTGGCTCAGGAAGGTCCCCTGGAGGAGGGCATGGCAACCCACTCTAGTTTTCTTGCCTGGAGAATCCCCATGGACAGAGGAGCCTGGCGGGTTACAGTCAGTGGGGTTGCAAGGAATTGGACATGACTGAGTGACTAAGCATAGCACAGCACACATACACTATAAAGTCTGTATTTACTGTATATATATTATATGTATACCGTGTACAATGTATACATATTACATGTGGATATATGCATTATGTATACACATTACGTATGCATATATTGTGCTGTGTTGGAGTCTGTATCTCCTGCACCTCTTTGATGGCCAGCTGGAAGCAACAGAAGCAGAAATCCTAGGACAGCAGGAAGTAGAGGTAGAGCGAGGGGCAAAGCCTGGAGCCCAGTAAACCCTGAACTTCATGAATGCTGACCCAAGAGATTTGAAAATGGTAACAACCACAATCATGGCAACTTAGCTAGAGTAACCATTGCGTGCCCTCCTCCTGGACCTCCACTGTTGAGGACATGGAAGCCCACCTAGAGTCCTGCACCAGTGGGGGCAGAACCTAACTAGTCATGTCCAGAGGCCCGGATCCAACCACTAGGCTGCGCAGCCTTCCTCCTGGCAAACCCAGCATCCTGCAGAGGTCAGCTCTGGTGGTTCGAGGGTCTCCGTACAGTAGCACCATTCACAAAATGAAACCTTTTTTTCTGAGTAGAATCGTAGAGCTCAAAATCAACAGTGCAAAACAGGAAATCAGGGCATCATGGCTTCATCCTCATATTGACTTGGACGGTGGCCTTGAGAAAGTCACCTCTGCTTCTTGCCTGCACAGCCAGTGTGTGGCTTTACGCAGCTCACAGCCAACCCTCTGTGTGGTGTGGCGCATCAACCCACCAGCTATCTCACTTCTTAAGTAGCTGGTGCTATTCCTCAAACTTCTTAAACTGAACTACAGCTCTCAAATCTAGTCAATGTAACTCTTTTCCCCCAAACTGTTTGCTTAACACCACCAAATCTTACTGCCAAGACCTGATTACCACTTGTGACATTCAGTATTTGTAGTTGCAGAACCACCCTGGGGAATAGTGGTTACTCTTCTTCATACTCCTGGAGTTTGGAGCTGTCCATGTGGTGTGAAAAAATGACCATTCAGTTGAGTGTCCAAATCAGGAGTGGTCCCGGGATAAAAACAGTCCCCGTGTGGACGGGGGTGTCCACACAGGCTTTCCCTCCGGGTTGCTCCACTTCTGACCCGGCTTCTGTGTTCTCTTGACAGACCAGCAGTATTCATGGTCCCCGACTCCGCACTTCAATGAAGAGAGGTACTCCCCCGCACCAAGGACTATGAAGGGCTTATCTGGGAGTCGGAACCCACCGCTGTGCTCTGGCCACACATGTGGCCTGACGCCGCCCGAGGACTGCGAGCTAGGCCACCTGCACCACGGCCCCGAGGCGCGGCCGCCCTACCTGCTCAGCCCTGCCGACAGCTGCCCGCTGGAGCACCACCGCTGCTCCCCGCGGACCTCCATCCACTCCGACTGCGTGATGCTGCCTGTGGTGCTGGGCGACCACGTGTCCAGCAGCACCTTCCCCCGCATGCACTATAGCTCCCACTATGACAGCAGGGACGACTGCGCTGTGGCCCACGCAGGTGCCAAGATCAACCGCATCCCGGCCAACCTGCTGGACCAGTTCGAGAAGCAGCTGCCGCTGCACCGGGATGGCTTCCACACGCTGCAGTACCAGCGCGCCTCCGCGGCCGCCGAGCAGCGCAGCGAGAGCCCCGGCCGCATCCGGCACCTGGTGCACTCGGTGCAGAAGCTCTTCACCAAGTCCCACTCCCTGGAGGGCTCGTCCAAAGGCCACGTCAACGGCACCAGGGCCGACGGCAGGGCGGACGAGCACGCGCACGGCCACCACGCCAAGCATGGCCGGCGGAGCAAGAGCCGCGAGCGCAAGGTGGAGGGCCGGCCGCGTGGGGGCCCGGGCAGCTGGTGGGGCTCCGACGACAACCTGGACAGTGACAGCACCTGCCGCGCCTCCAGCGCGCTCGGCCGGCCCCACGCAGAGCCTTTGGCCCGCTGCTACCCCGACGCGCTGCCCGGCCCCTTCGGGGACCTCTCGCTGAGAACCTCCAAGAGCAACAATGACGTCAAGTGCTCGGCCTGCGAGGGCCTGGCCCTGACGCCCGACGCCAAGTACATGAAGCGCAGCTCCTGGTCCACGCTCACCGTGAGCCAGGCCAAGGAGGCCTACCGCAAGAGCTCCCTGCACCTGGACAAGCCACCCGGGCCCCCGGAGTTGAAGCCGCCGCTGCGGCCCTGCCACTACCTGCAGGTGAGGGCTGGGTCCCGGTGCTGCAGGAGAAGGGGGCGTCCTGGCTCTGCAGGTCAGGGGGGCGTCCGGGCTCTGCAGGTGAGGGGGGCATCCGGGCTCTGCAGGAGAAGGGGGCGTCCAGGCTCTGCAGGTCAGGGGGGTGTCCGGGCTCTGCAGGTGAGTGGGCGGATCCTGGCTCTGCAGGTGAGGGGGGCATCCGGGCTCTGCAGGAGAAGGGGGCGACCTGGTTCTGCAGGTCAGGGGGGCGTCCGGGCTCTGTAGGTGAGGGGTGCGTCCAGGCTCTGCAGGTCAAGGGGGCGTCCGGGCTCTGCAGGTGAGTGGGGGAATCCTGGCTCTGCAAGTGAGGGGGGCATCCGGGCTCTGCAGGAGAAGGGGGCGACCTGGTTCTGCAGGTCAGGGGGGCGTCCAGGCTCTGCAGGTCAGAGGGGCATCCGGGCTCTGCAGGTCAGGGGGGCGTCCGGGCTCTGCAGGTCAGGGGGGTGTCCCTGCTCTGCAGGTGAGGGGGTTATCCCAACTCTGCAGGCTGCTGGTGGGAGCATCCTGGGAGGACCTGGAGTGTGGCGGGCCAGTCCCGGGGGCCTCTGAGGCTGCAGGATCCAGTGACGGCTACAACGTGTGCTCCCACAGCAACGTTTCCCCATCTGAAAGCGGCCAGTGGGGCCCAGGAATGAGTTTGCATGAGCTCACCAGCTTTCCCCACACTGGCAGCTTTAAACCTTGGATATGTCAGGGAGCCTGGTTGTAGGAACCGAATCTGTTCTCTGGGGTGTGGGTGAAACACACCGCAGGCAACAACAGGCACGGGCAGGTGCGGACACAGTGACCTCGGAATTCTCTGGGGCCCTTCCTGTCCTCTTGGCTCCTAACCACATGTGCCCAAATGAAAGGGGAGCCCAGCACCAAGAGGCCCCCTCTTTTTCCAGAGGCCTCTGCAGTTACTTCTCTCAGCTAACAGTGCTGTTAGCAAAGCTCTGAAACCTGAAGTTTCCTTCAGGGCACATGTAATTTGCATTCGAATCCACCCTTCGATGGGTGATGCGGGCTGTGCACAGGATTGGAGAGGTTCTCTTGGAACCCTGAGTAACCGTCTGATCGCCAGTGTCTGATTGCTGGCTGAGTTGTCAGGAAGTCAGTTAACCAGGCAGATAAGCAACCGTGATTCTTCTCAGGCATCAGGTGGCTGTGAATTGGAATTGCGTTAGCAATTCCAACCGCCACCTGGAGCATGCTCCATGACCGAGTGGATCTGGTTTAAAAGGAAAATGTGCTCATCAGATTGCTTTAATAGGCAGAGTTATTCAAAGAGACAGATTTAAATAGCAATATTTAAATAATATTGCTTATTATTATTTTATTTTAAAATAGTAATATTTGATTAATATTAATTAAAATATTAATATTTAAGAGACTTAAATTTTACTTGTAGTTACTTGCTAAATGCCCTTCAGTTGTGTCCAACTCTCTGTGACCCCATGGACCCCACCAGGTTCCTCTCTCCTTGGAATTCTCCAGGCAAGGATACTGGAATGGGTTGCCATCCCCTCCTCTAGGGGATCTTCTCAATCCAGGGATCGAACCCAGGTCTCCTGCGTTGCAGGCAGGTTCTTTACCACTGAGCCACCAGGAAGTCCTTGCTAATGCATAAATAGGAAGTTTTTGCCTGAACATCTGTAAAGGACTGTGATAAACATGGGAGATGTGAGACTTGGAGTGCCCCAGGCCCCACCCCTCCCCAGGCTGCTGGTGTCCCGGGGGCTGGAGCCCCAGCCCTTCCACAGGCTCCCTGCTGACTGCACTGCACTTCCTGGGAATCCTCCCCAGCCAGATCAGAGGCAGGGGAGTGGAAGAGTTTGTCTGTAGCTGCTGCTGTAGGAGTAAGATTTAAAAGAACAGAGGAGAGAAATAAATGTTCATAGGCTCTTTTTGTTTTCTCCACCAGAAGCTAGAGAAATCTGGAGGTGAGCAAAAGTGTTGTATTTTGTTTTCACCTTTGATTTGTACAGAATACGTAGTTAACATTAGAGGAAGTCCGTTTTATGTTAAGTAGGTCAAAGCAGACAACAGAGTTGAAAGAAAATTCTGATGTTTTATTCTTTCAAAGAGCTTGTTTTGGTTGTTTCCTCCATCAGCAGACACAACATCTAAAGTTGGAGTTTTAATGAATATCACACTGACCGGGTGGGTGACGTGCAGCTGGTCAGCTCAGGAGCGGATGCTCCCTGTCACGCCGTTCCCTGAGTTCCAGGGACACAAGGTGGACGATGGCTGCCCAACCCTGGTGGGAGGACAGATGGGGGCAGCTGCCTCTGTCACACCTAGAGCACACTGGGAATACACCTGGAGCACACTGGGAGCACACCTGGAGCACACTGGGAGCACACCTGGAGCACACTGGGAACACACCTGGAGCACACTGGGAGCACACCGGGAGCACACTGGGAGCACACCGGGAACACACCTGGAGCACACTGGGAGCACACCAGGAGCACACTGGGAACACACCTGGAGCACACTGGGAACACACCTGGAGCACACCGGGAGCACACCGGGAGCACACCTGGAGCACACCGGGAGCACACCGGGAGCACACCGGGAGCACACTGGGAACACACTGGGAGCACACGGGGAACGTGGGCCTTGACCCCTCCAGTGCAGCCCCCCTCCAGCGTAGCCCCCCTCCAGCGTCACACAGCCTGGGACCAGCACCAGCTCTGGTCCCCTTCTCCCATCCTGGGCCCTGGCATCTCCCCCCGCCTCCTTCACTTTCTGTCCCTTCTTCCTGTCTCTGTTGTTTCTGCCCGACTGGCGGTCCAGACCCACGGGGTCCCTCCGGTGACCAGGGTCTCCCTCCACATGTGTGTTGACCATGCTGCAGTGTCTTGTCTGGGGTCTGCTGGGGGAAGAGCTCCCGGCCCGACACTCCGGGAGCTGTTGGAGGAGATGAGCAGAAGCACATGGAGCTGAGGGTCACCGTGAGCACGGAGGCTTCCCCAGGCTGGAAGGGCATTTCAGCCTTGCCCCCAATACCCAGCCCTGCCAAGCTCTGCGCATCCCAGCCCCAGGCACCCAGCCTGCCCCACCGTCCTTCACGGGAGAGGGCTCCAAATGCTGTGGGTCATGAGCAGCCTGCTCCCCGGTCACTCATGAAGCTGATAAGGTCCCCTGGCCCCTGGCTCGAGTGCACACAGAAATACAGCCTACGACACTGCCTTTCCCAGCGTTGCTACCACAGTGGGTTCTGTGCCGAGGGTGGCGGGCGTGCCAGCCCACGAGGCAGCTCCTCTCTGACTTCCCACTGCGAACATTCAGTCACACGCAGGCCCTGTCATTCTTAACTGGTGAACGGGAATGAAGTAGCATGCTCACCCACACAATATTACACGTTTCTGTAGTGACTGACGGTTTCCCAAGGGCCTTTCTTACACTCTCTCGAATCTAACCACAGCGTCTGATGTATACGCAATCAATGAGGCAGAGAGATTTACCAGGCTCACGGCTGGCAAATGCTCAAACCCCAACATCCGTCAATGAAGAATTTATTTCAGCAACATTCCTCAAATGCCTGCCTGTCACAGGCCCGAGACCAAGCCAGCACCTGACAGTGATGCAGTGAACGGTCGCAGCCTCCTGGGTCAGTCCACGTGCTGGACACTCGTCACGCCCATCAGCCCTGCCCCCGTGTGCTGGGATAGGGGACAGCGTCCGGACAGAGGTGGGGTCACTTCAGACGGGGTGTGGAGGAGTCGGTCTCAGAGCTGACCCACACCCTCAGCTCTTGGTCAGAAGTCAGCATTTACTTTGGGCTGTGTGGAAGCACCCAAGGCCTGAGGCCTTTGAAGTGCTTGAGGCAGAAACCAGAAAAGGCCCATTTGGTAAAGATGGATGGTTTTTCTAAACCGCACATGGAAGGCTGACTGCACGTTAGGCTCGACTTTTCGCCGCGTGGACGGGTGGCACCCGACTCCCACGTTGTTCAAGGCTCAAGTGCACAGGCTCATGTCCATGTATAAAGCTTCCAAACACTAATAAAACAGAGAAATAAAAGGAAGGTCACTTGTGAAATAAGAACATGAATCTTAATATCAAATCGTCTGGTCCCTGACAGACGTGTCCAGAGGGAAGGGGAGAATTTGGGAGCTCGTTTCTGGGTGAAGACTTGCCGCTAATCTGGACCCGAGGAAGGAGTCTCAGAGGCCCGCCCGCAGGCTGCTCTGACCTCCAGGTGGAACAGCGCACCACAGTTCCCTCCATCAGTGACACCGTGCAGAGGAAACCAAGAGCACTGTGGTTTACATACAGAAAAGAGCTGTAGTCAAGGCTTGGGTCGTCACAGACAGGAAGGCAAACGCTGGGATCACACAGGACAGGAGCCTGCCCTCCAAGGGGTGGGGTCACACAGGACAGCAGCTGATCCTCCACGGGGTGGGTTTGCGTCCTGCTTCTTGACCCCCAGGGTGCTGGCCACGTCCCCCCAGTGTGTGGCATCACAGCCGCCCCAGACAGATGTCCAGGCTGCCCTCGAGGGCACCCCACTCAGACCCATGGTCTTGCACTGTGACAGCCTGGAACTGGGAAGCCCAGCTGTCTTGCTCTGTTATATTCCCAGGGCAAATGTGCCTGGCGTGCATTTAAAACAAAACAAGAAAATTGTGGACTGAATGGAGAAGACATGTCCCCACATGGACACCTAGTGTTTGATGGCATTTTCTTCCTTGGTTTCAGCACCTGGAAGAGAGTATTATTACAAAACCCCTTGTACCTTTGCCATGCTGCTTAAAAGGAAGAAAGGACATTTTAGTCTGCAGCCTGAAATCTTCTTCAAGCAATAAGCAGGAGATACTGAAATCTACACTCACCTCAACCTTAAGAAGATGCCTATTCAGAAATTGTAAATGTCAGTGCTCTAAGCAAGTAGGAAATTAGAGTAATAGTTATCTCTAAATGCAGCAAAGGTTACACATGGATTCGCAGAAGCTGTGGATACCGTGAAAAGAAGTTTATTCGTCCATGAAGCACTTGATGTTTTGGGGTCCACCCTGGCCACCCTCAGGCCCGCCGCTGCAGGTTTGTGACCCTGTAATGTGCTGAAGAAAGCGTTCTTTACTGAGGCACGGTGGCGTTTCAGTGTCACTCCCCGTTCTTTTTACAGTCTGCAGACATATGCTTTGGAATCAGCGTTGCAACTGCCCTTGACTCTGGTTTACTCTCCTTCTGTATTGAAATCTCTTCTGTCAAAGACTGCGAAATTGGCAGCTTCAATCAGAAACAAAAATATACAAGCTGATCTCATTTGTTAGTTAATTCACAAGCTTCTGGGGAAAAAAATCTCTACTTTGTTTTTTTTTTAACAGAAGCATGTTTTTGATTCACAAAAATTCCATAAGCTGCCAGTGGGAACGCGTCTTCCCTGGCACGTGGCTCCTCCCCATCCACCTCCCGTCAGCCTCCTTGGAGCGCCTGCCCCACAGCCGAGCCCCTCTCCGGGGTGCTGGCGGGGGAGCTGGAGTCTCTGTGAGACTCTTCTGCCTGCTGCTCGAGTCCCAGTGACTTAGAGCCCCCAGCCTCACCTCCAGGAAGCCTTCCCCGATCACCTCCTCTCTGTCAACAGCTTCCTCTGGCTCCTTCCCTATTTGCCCTCTGCACCTCCTTCTTTGCCCTAATTAAACCATAATTCACTTTATTTTATGCCTGTCTCCTCTACTGAAATGTATTCTCACTTGGGACTAAATTTTCTTAAATTAAAAAAATAAGTTTACTTTTTATTACAATAGTTATTAATATATATATGGTCCATGTAGAAAATTTAGAAAACATAAAGAAAAATCATTGAAAAGCCCACCATTACTGTCTCCCAGTGATCATTGCACATCCTCCCGGCTGTGTTTCTATGCATAATACAGCATCTCTGTCTTTCAGGGCTTCCCTGGTGGCTCAGCGATAAAGAACCCCCCTGCCAATGCAGGAGACAAAGGAGACATGGTTCAATTCCTGGGTCGGGAAGATTCCTGGAGAAGGAAATGGCAACCCACTCCAGTATTCTTGCCTGGGAAATCCCATGGACAGAGGAGCCTGGTGGGTACAGTCCATGTGGTCTCAAAACATCAGACACAACTGAACACGCGTGCACACGCACACACATCTGCTTTTACAGTATCAGAAACATGGTGTCCAAAGTTTAGAAAGTGCTCTCCCTCATGGACATCTCTCCTTGGCTAAATACTCGTTCTTGTGCATATTATCCATGGCATGGTTTAGTAGATATTTTCAACCACCCCATGAGATATTATCAGTTCCCTCCTTTGACCCTAATGATCAGTTCACAGTCCCCAGCACGAATCCTGTTGTCTGGGGATATTGCTGGGTCAGAGGCACCCACAGATCGAGTCTTCCGACTAGTGGCATAAAGCGTGGGCCCATGTTACTGCTGGGCAAGAGGCTGGGGGCAGCCTCTGTCCCACAGCCTTGTCCATCCTCCAGTTTTCGGGATTGCTGAAACTGACCCCCATGAGGAGAGAGGCCTGGATGTCTGGAGAAGCCCAGACTTCCCTCCTCCTGATCTCCTCTCCCGAGTGCCCCCACTCCTGTAATCCTGTGTCTGTTTCCCCAGTGGCTGTGTTGCCGGCGTTTCTTCTTCTTCCCGCAGTGTCTCTGGCAGCTCTGTGCTGCCCTCTGTGGTCTCGTGCCCACCCGCCTGCCCAGGTCTGGACCCCTCCCCGGGGTCACCATCCCCTTGAAAGCCGCTGGGAGATGGGCGCTCGGCACCTGGCTGTAGGGAACTTGGACATGCTGCCCCCAAGCCCTGCTCTGCAGCTGGGAGTCCCTGGGCTACGCCGCCCTGAGGGTCAGGCCTGTGAGGACCCAGAGTCTCTGTCCTGTGAAGCCCCCTCCTCTTCCACGTGAGGCTGGCGTGTCTCTGTGTCTTTCTTGGACCCAGCCTGGCCCGGGGTTGGGGCCGGTTCCGCACCCAGGCTGCAGGGAGGTTCAGCGGAGTGTCACCATGGGGTCTGGGGGGCTCGGTACCCATGCGCTCACCCTCACTGAGGGGCGCCTGCTCCCTGCGTGTTGGTGGGGGCCCCAGAAGGGGCATCCGTCCTGCCCTGGGCTGCAGTGTGCGAGATGGAAGATGGAGAAAAAGTGCTTTCAGCTGATAACTCTGCCCTGGCAGCTAGCCCTGCGTGTCCCTGGCTGGGACGGTAACGAACAGCCCAGTGGCCCCATCAAAACTGAGAGATGACAAATGAACGCATCAACAGACAAGCTCACAGACACAGAGAAAAGACGTGCGGTTGCCGAGGCGGGCAGGAGGGGTGGGGAGGACTAGGGGTTTGGGGTTAGCAGATGTAAACTAGTGTTTACAGGGTGGGTAAACAGCAGGTCCTTCTGGATAGCACGGGGAACTGGATTCAATATCCTGTGATAACCACAGTGGAAAAGAATATGAAAAACAGTGTATATATGTATAGCTGAATCACTTTGTTATACAGCAGAAATTAACACAAGGTTGTAAATAAATTGAACTTCAATTAAAAAAAATTTTTTTTAAACGTGGAAAGATGGCAAGACTCCTTTTACAATGAACCCACTCCAGTATTCTTGCCTGGAGAATCCCCATGGACAGAGGATCCTGGCAGGCTCCATGGGGTCCATGAGGTCGCAAGGAGTCAGGACTGAATGACTACGCACAGCGCAGCCATTAACCACAGGACAAGCCCCACCTACGAAGACTTTGTCAACACGGAACTGCATCTCCCCTGTCTCCACGAAGAGCATGGTGGGAGATTCCCTCCTCCAGCGTGAAGAGCATGTGCACTGGGTCCTTGGACTACATAGCTCTGTGTGATGGTGCCAGCGCGTGTGGACTCACACAGCCCCCTACACTCGGCCGTTGCCTGGTGTGGTTTTGGTTTTTATCAGCATCACGGCTGGTGGAGCGTGAAGGGACCGCTCTGCCCTGAGCGCCCGTGGCGGAGACACCCTGTGATGTGTGTGCTGTGTGAGGACCTCAGGTTTCCTGGGGGGCGGGTCAGCACCGAGTGCAGGCCTGCTCCTTCCTCCCCGCAGCGCAGCCTGCACGCACGCCGCCGACAGCACATGGTCTGAGTGCCGGGACTCAGGTCCGGGCGTGCCCTGGCGTGCAGGGCCCCAGCGTGCAGGGCCCCGGCGTGGGGGCCACGACCCACGCTCCGTGTCAGCACTCACAGGCCTCAGGGCCTCCTCCTCTGGTTTCCTTCTTCTCCTCCTTTCTTCCTCTCCACACTGGAGACCTCTTTTGTCCAGTTTTCTCAAGGTTCAACTGCTTTCTCACCACAAGGAAATAAATCTAAGTGTTAGCAGTGGTTTTTCCAGGTGCTGAAACTACGTTTTTTCCTCATTCTACTTTTCTAACATTTTCTCACTTTTCCCATAACGTTTGTCACTTTTATAACAGGAGGAAAAGCAATGATTATATGTGAACATCCTTTTGGGATTTGAGTGACGGACCATGAAGAAGCATGTGACATTCGGTGCTGAGTGCTGGTGACGAGCCGTGTCTTCGGGGGCCGCGTCCCCAGGAGGCAGCTGGGGCCCTGACGCCCTGTGTGCTCTCCCCAGGTGCCCCAGGACGAGTGGGCAGGGCGCCCCACGGGGGGCAGAGATGACGAGATCCCCTGCAGGAGGATGAGGAGCGGGAGCTACATCAAAGCCATGGGCGATGAGGACAGCGGGGACTCGGACTCCAGCCCCAAGACGTCCCCCAAGCTGGCCCTCCGGCCGGAGCCCCTGCTCACATCCATCGGACAGAGGCCGCTGGGAGACCTCCAAACGTAAGCCCCCTGCACCTCCCCCGCCCCAGCCCAGGGCTTTCCTCACACGAGCCAGCAGTCAACCCAGAAAAAGCCCAGGATTGCAAATATTGGACTCAATGGCCATCAATTTAAAGTCCTCTTTAAAAAACCTATTAGACCTTTGGTTACACTTACTGCATAGTAATGAAGGAAATATACTAGGGTGATTTTTAAGTCAGGTATTAATATTTGAGCACCGGTCATAGCCAGTGAGCACCGGTCATAGCCGGTCATAGCACCGGTCATAGCCGCCCATGTCTTCTCAGATCATTGCAGCTATGTATCAGGAGTTCCTGTGTGTGAGAGACAGTCACAGTGGGGAGTTTTGGGTTTACTGTAACTTTACAGGCGCGTATGTAGGCAACAAAGTTTTTGCAAGGTAAGAACAGGAACTGGATTAATTTTACAAATATCATAGAATATGCTTTATATATTTGTCCAAAGATACACTGTGGGGTTTTTAAAATTGAAATATAGTTGATTTACAACGTTGCGCCAATCTGTGCTGTATAGCAAAGTGATTTAGTTACATGCATGCACACACTCTTTGTTTAAAGTCTTTTCCACTGGGTTTATCCCAGGATATTGGGTACCGTTGTCTGTGCGCTTGTTTATCCAGCCTGTCTGTGACAGTTTGCACCCGCAGTCCACGCCCACCCCCACGCCTCCCGGCAACCACACGTCTGTTCCGTGTCTGTAAATCTGCTTCTGTTTCATAGATAAGTTCATCTGGGTTACTTCAGATTCCACATATAAGCGATATCATGTGGCGTTTGTCTTTCTCTTTCTGCCTTACTTCACATAGTATGATAATCTCTAGGTCCATCCACGTTGCTCAAATGGCATCATTCCACTCTTTCTTATGGCTGAGAAATGTCCCGTTGCATATCTGTTCCACACCGTCTTTGTCCACTCATCTCTGCGTGGACAGACAGGATGAGCCCCGGTCTTGGCTATTGTGACTAGCGCTGCAGTGAACACAGGGGTGCGTGCTGAGATACACTGCGGATAAATTCAACTGATTTCCAAAATATAAACAGAGGAAATGAGGAACTTGGCTATTCGTTTGAATGATGAAAACATGACTGCAGTTCTTAGCTGTCAGACTGTCGTGTGTTTCGGGTCCTTCCAGCTAAGTCTGGATTCACATGCAAAGAAGCACCTGCTTTTTCCACCACGAGCTTGGCTTCTCTGGTGTGGAGGTTCGACAAGAGGGTGAAGCAGCAGGTCGACGCTGTTCCCGGGGCATGTGCTACATTCTCCTTATATGTCTGCAGATTATTCTTTTCCCCCAAATCTGACACTGCAGTGGATACGTGACGCGGAGCGGGTGGTGCCGTGCCCAGACAGTACCATGCCTTGTAGGACGACTCCGCGGATTCGCAAAGTCCATGAAACTCCCATAGCAAGTTGTTCCTTGTGTTAAGATACGAAATTTCTCTTGAAAATATGTTACTGGGCAGTACATCAATTAAGTTGTTGTTATGGCCTGTTAGGATCTTAGCACATCTTGGGATTTTATAGGTTTCAATATCATTTCATTTATTTTCATGTTAAATGACCTCACAAAAGCTCAGGTCTTTCCCCAGGGAGGTTAAAACTGTGCCCACGTTATGGAACAAAACCCTGACTCAAAGGGATGAGGTGCCTTGGCCACATAAGGACCAGGGGTTTGATTGAAAATGGTTATTGTAATTCCACGTTCAGGGAAAGTACTTCACCTGAACAGCAGGAGCGCATGCCGGGACCACGTGCTTTCTGTGAGAAAGGAGAAGGTGGTTCCAAAGTTGGGTTTAAAACATGGCCCTGAGCAGAAAGTCTGGGATTTAGCAGCTCCCCAGATGTGTTTCCCTCCAGCACCACAGAACTTCACCAGTGGGAGCTGACTGACAGGCGGATTAAGATTCAAATGATAAACATAAGAATTAGTGTCTGCTGACCTCCTTCAGGTTTTTATTCTCCTCTTGGTATGCACAGTTAATTCTATTGATGTTAATAATGGTATTCAAGAAGGCAGATAAAATAGCCAGAAATAGCCCGGTAATTATACTTTAGTTCTAATTGGATGGATTGAGGATGGATTGATGTTCTTACGGTTAAACTGTCATATGGGCATGCTGACCCCTGGGGGTTTTACATGCCTCCTGCCTCACATACACTCTCCTGTGTGATGGACTTGCCCAGCAAGCCTGCTTTGATTTGCCTGGCTGAGACCTGCAAGGGTCTGGGGCTACCTGTCGTCAGCCCTTTTGAGCCACATAATGTAACCTCCCTTCTGTGAAGGCTGCTTGACCTCTGGGGACAGTGGTTCTGTTGAGTGTCTTGTCTTCCTGCTGTTACACCAAGAAAGCAGCCAGCCCTCCCATTAATAACTGACCGTGCTTCCTTATTACACACGCAGGGATTCTCGCTCTCCCCTTGCTGTGTTCTCTAAACAGTGCAAGGTGACAGAAAGTCTTTTCACTCTGGAAAGAAAAATGAAGCAAAAACAAACAAGCAAAGACTTGTCGCACTTGTTTTACTGCCCAGAATTCTCAAGAGTTGTGTTGATTGATCGAGGACAAACTCTCTATGGGTCAGACCCTGCCCACAGGCAGATGCCACTGAGAGCTATTTTAAATGCAATGTAAATTTCAAGATGCTATTGAATCCAATTTACTAGGTTTTAAATTAGTTTATGTATTAATATCTGGAGAGTTCACTTTTTATTATTATGAAAGGTAGACCAACTAATTTAATTTTAGGGTCTTTTTCTACTAAGTTGAATTGAGAAGTCTAATCTCTAATAATTTTGAACATCTCTGAGTCATTCTTTCAAGAAGGTAGCATTTTAAATTTGCAGAGAAAGGAGAGCTTATGTTACGAATTACTTCATATGTAAAGATAAACTCAGGAGGGTTACAGATATAAACATAAGAATCATGTTGGCATATGTAACTGTATACAGGTGTGTGTATATGTCTACATGTGTATGTACGGTGTGTGTATATGTACACGTGTGTATGTACAGGTGTGTGTATATGTCTACATGTGTATGTACGGTGTGTGTATATGTACACGTGTGTATGTACAGGTGTGTGTATATGTCTACATGTGTATGTACGGTGTGTGTATATGTACACGTGTGTATGTACAGGTGTGTGTATATGTCTACATGTGTATGTACGGTGCGTGTATATGTACACGTGTGTGTGTACAGGTGTGTGTGTGTGTCTACATGTGTATGTACGGTGTGTGTATATGTCTATGTATGTATATACAGGTGTGTGTATACATGTGTACATACAGGTGTGTGTATGTACATGTGTATATATGTACATGAATCTGCATGTGTGAATATTTTACAATCTTGAGTTGGAGAAGGCATCAGTTCAGTTCAGTTCAGTCGCTCAGTCGTGTCCGACTCTTTACGACCCCATGAATCGCAGCACGCCAGGCCTCCCTGTCCATCACCAACTCCTGGAGTTCACTCAGACTCACATCCATCGAGTCAGTGATGCCATCCAGCCATCTCATCCTCTGTCGTCCCCTTCTCCTCCTGCCCCCAATCCCTCCCAGCTTCAGGGTCTTTTCCAATGAGTCAACTCTTCGCATGAGGTGGCCAAAGTACTGGAGTTTCAGCTTCAGCATCAGTCCTTCCAAAGAACACCCAGGACTGATCTCCTTTACTATGGACTGGTTGGATCTCCTTGCAGTCCAAGGGACTCTCAAGAGTCTTCTCCAACACCACAGTTCAAAAGCATCAATTTTTCAGCGCTCAGCTTTCTTCACAGTCCAACTCTCACATCCATACATGACCACTGGAAAAACCATAGCCTTGACTAGACGGACCTTTGTTGGCAAAGTAATGTCTCTGCTTTTGAATATGCTATCTAGGTTGGTCATAACTTTTCTTCCAAGGAGTAAGCGTCTTTTAATTTCATGGCTGTAGTCACCATCTGCAGTGATTTTGGAGCCCCCCAAAATAAACTCTGACACTGTTTCTACTGTTTCTCCATCTATTTGATGTTGAGTTATGGCAGCAGATGCCATGATCTTAGTTTTCTGAATGTTGAGCTTTAAGCCAACTTTCTCACTCTCCTCTTTCACTTTCATCAAGAGGCTTTTTAGTTCCTCTTCACTTTCTGCCATAAGGGTGGTGTCATCCTTATGACACCACTTGAGGTTATTGATATTTCTCCCAGCAATCTTGATTCCAGCTTGTGCTTCTTCCAGCCCAGCATTTCTCACGATGTACTCTGCATAGAAGTTAAATAAGCAGGGTGACAATATACAGCCGTGACGTACTCTTTTTCCTGTTTGGAACCAGTCTGTTGTTCCATGTCCAGTTCTAACTGTTGCTTCCTGACCTGCATATAGGTTTCTCAAGAGGCAGGTCAGGTGGTCTGGTATTCCCAATGCATATCCCAACCTTATTCCACAGTGAGAAACTACAAAATATTGACATATTTTAATTCATAAAACTAAAAACATATTCATGGTAAAGGCCAACAAACAAATGAGCAAACTAAAGGTACTGTCACCAAAGTAAGACAGTCATGGAAACCTGGGGAGATGCCCCATGATACAGGTGACATGTGCTCACATTCCTCACACAGAGAGACACCTTGCAATCCAGTCAGGAAGAGATGAGCGCTGCGGCCATATAAACGGGCAGAGGCCAGAGAAGCCATTCACATACCTCATCAATGACTGAAAGTCTGGGAGAGCTCTAGCATTCCACTGAAAACTAAAAATCTAAACTCCCGTTCTAGAGTGTAAAGGTGCAGAAATGTAGTGGTGCTCACTAGTTCTCGTGCATCACTGAAGGAAGCAGTCAGTTGTCCGCATGCCCATCAGCAGGGATCTGGTCGCACAGGTGGGTTCACCTGGAAGAGCAACACAGCTAAGATGCTCTTCATTGTTACATCATCAGTAATAGCAGAAGTTACAGTAACCCAGAGTCCACCATGATAGTACTGACTGAACAATAGATATACTCAAGTATTGAAATAGTAGAATATTATTAATAGGATATACTAGAATATTAGGCAGCTATAAAAATGAGGAACACTTCTATGTGCTAATTGTGGAGCAATCCAGATTACATCAACTTTAAAAAACAAAGTACAGGACATTATTATATAGCTGCCACTTTTTAAAAAAAACGTGAGAGACTGAGAATCTTTTTATGTTTATTGTAACCACAGATTCTCTCTTTTTTAAATTTGTTCATGTGTTTTTTGGCTGTGCTGGGTCTTCGCTGCTGCGTGGACTCTTTCCTAGCTGTGGAGAGTAGGGGCTGCTCTTCGTCACGGTGCTCGGGCTGCTCTTGTCGGGGAGCGCAGGCTCCAGGGGCGCGGGCTTCAGGAGGCGTGGCCCCTGGGCTCAGCTGGTGCAGCTCCCGGGCTCACCTGTTCTGCAGCCTGTGGGACTGAACCTGTGTCTTCTGCCTTGGCAGGTGGGCTCCTCCACTGAGCCGCCGGGGAAGACCCGATGCTGCCACTTTTATATGATAAAATGGGAAAATAAGACTAAAACGCGTGTCAGATTGTATTACATAAAGAGACAGTAGAAGAATCAATAAGGAGCTAATAAAAATGTTTCCATCTAAGGAGCAAGGAGGAAGTAGGTGTAACAGGGATGGACAGGACATCTCAGTGTGCCTCCTTTTATATATGGTGTGGACCTTCATTTATGCAAACGTGCCATCTATTCAGAAATATCAGAACTTAAAAGACGTAATAAAAGAAAGTAAAACCCACTCTCAAGAGACAGAGCAGCCAAGAGAAGATTTAGAGATGACTCATGACAGAACCATCAGAGAGAACTTTAAAATAATGGATTAATGCCATAAAAGATCAAAGGGAAAACGTGGAGTACTCAAAGACACCAAAGGGAAATGGGCAGAGAGAGAAAGTGTAAGGAAGAGGGAGGCAGAAGCACTGCAGGGGAAACCCACGGTGTTAGAAGCAGAGGTGCTGAGCTCATCAGTAGATGCGGCACAACCACGTGATGGTCAGTGAACTTGAAGATAGTCTGCAGGAATCACCACACACACAGAAATGTAGGAAACAGAAGCAGAAAAGAGCACTCAGGAGCTGTGGGCAAACGTTAAATTGTCCAAGGAACTGAATCCCAGGAAGAAAAGAGAAGGTGAACAGTCCATGGAAGAAGCATTTGAAGATGTAACGCCCAAGAGTTCTGAAAACAGTGAAGGATGGCAAATCACAGATCGAAGAATCTAGAAAGCCTCGAGAAAGATAAGTACCCCAGACAAACCACCAAAACCCCGTACAAATACACACATATTCAAACCACCAGGAACAGAGAATAAAGAGAAAATCTTAAAGAAAGCTGGAGAAAAATAAAGGACATTACACACAGAGGAACAAACCTTCTCACAGGGTTTTTGTCATAAACTAGTCAAGCCAGAAAACAATGAAGTGACACCTTTAAAGTATTAAAAGAAAAACCTATGAAGCCAGAATTTGAGACTTAGAGAAAGTATCTTTCAAAAATGAAGAAAAGATCAACTTTTGAGGATAAAGATAGCCACTATTAGCTATTTCTCTCCATTTTAATTACTTTTTCAAATTTCTGTAATGAATATGTAAAGTGCTTAATACTGACCACCTTTCCTTTCCAGCCCTTTGGGCAGGGAACTCGACTCAGAGGTAAAAGTAATACATACTGTCCTTTCTTCCCAACATTTTCCCTCTTCTCATCGTAGGATCTCTCGAATCCGCCCGCAAGTCAGGTCGTTCCTGACCACCCTCACAGCTGCACGCACGTCCCCTCGGTCTACACCCAGCTGCTTCTGTGCGCTTTCTCTCCTGCTCATCCAGCCGTGACACGCGTGTCCCCCCACAGCACTGAGAGCAGTGCCCAGTTCATCTCCTGGCGAACCAAGGGATCTGATTGCGTAATGGATGGAGAGCTGTCACGCTCGAACAATGAAGAGTGCTGAAAGCCATCACTCTTTACATGCGAGTCGCTCTCTTTACACCTGTGGTCTTCAGATGTCTAACAGCGATGGCATGGATGATCAGCCAAACACTTAGGAGAAGTCAGACAGGACTTTCTGTTAACTAAACAGAAGCCAACGGCTGTCAAAGCCCCACCTGTCCCCAGACAATGCACTGAATAAAGAGATTAGAGCAAAAGAGGTGAATCTGTAAGATTTGAGGGCAAAATTAAACAACATTAAGCCTAATAGTAAACCTAAAGCAGCAGTGACTTATGCAACTTTCCTAAAGGTAGTAAAGATGAGTTATTCTATTAAAATCATTGCCTTCCTTGGTGTATTGTACTTAGTATATGCATTTGTTTCTTTATTCCTCCAATAAGTAAGTTTGTGCTAGGACTGGGTGTGTAAATAAGGTATCAAGTAAATAAATGATTGAAAGTACAGACTGCCAGGGCACTAACCAGGCAAGCAAAACTAATTGGTTAATTTTCAATGACAGGAATCATCTTTACAGACTATTAAAAAGTGAGATTTTGATGAACCAAATTGCTCTTGAAATAATTTATTGAGATAAAGATGTTTTTAAAAATCTCTTTTATTGCAAAATTTGGCAAATATATATAAAAATGTATGTTCATTCTTTAACTTTTTATTTTGTTTTGGAGTGTAGCCAATTGCCAATGTCTCGACTATTCCAGGTACACAGCAAAGAGACTGAGCCACACATATACACGTACCCCTTCTCCCCCAAACTCCCCACCTACCCAGGCTTCCACGTAACGTCGAGCAGAGTTCCTTGTGCTGCACAGTAGGTCCTTGTTGGCCGTCCATTTAAAAATATAGCAGTGTGTACACGTCCATCCCAAGGCCCCTAACTGTCTCTTCTCCCCATCCTTCCCACCGGTAACCGTAAGTTCCTTCTCTCCATCTGTGAGGCTGTCTCTGTTTTATAGACAAGTTCAAGCCTCCAATGAGAGCTCAGTTTGGCTGGCACCTTAGTGTCGATCTGTGATACTGTGAGCAGAGAACCTGGTCACTGTGGGCCAGACTGTGACCTACAGTTCTAAGGCAAGCTAACTCTTGAGTGTTGCTTTAAGCCACTGAATCTATGATTATGTGTTATGTGGTGTGTTAGTCAGGGTTCTCCAGAAACACAGAGTGTGTGTGTGTATGAGAAAGAGAAAGATAGACAGGGGTTAACTGTAAGAAATTGGCTCTCATGATTGTGCAGGCTGGCAGATTCTAATTCTGTATGGCAGGCTGGCAGGCTGGGGTCCCAGGGAAGACCTGAGGTTGTGGCTGAAGGCTGAAGGCACAATTTCTCTTCCCCAAGGAGGTCAATCTTTTTTCTTAAGACCTTCAACTGATTAGATGAGGCCCACCCATATAATGGAGGGCACTCTGCTTTCTCAGTGTCTAAAAATTTAAATATTAATCACATCTAAAATCCCTGGGCTTCCCTGATGGCTCAGTGGTAAAGAATATGATTGCCAATGCAAGAGATGTGAGTTGAATCCCTGGTCCAGGAAGATCCCCTGGAGAGGAGAATGGCTACCCACTCCAGTATTCTTGCCTGGGAAATCCCATGGGCAGAGGAACCTGGCAGGTTATGGTCCATGGGATCACAAAGAGTCCAACAGGACTGAGCTACTAAAGCATGCACATCTAAAAAATGCCTTCACAGTGCTGTCTAGACTCAGTTCAGTTCAGGTCAGTCGCTCAGTTGCATCCAACTCTTTGCAACCCCCTGGACTGCAGTACACCAGGCTTCCCTGTCCATCACCAACTCCTGAAGCTTGCTCAAACTCATATCCATCGAGTCAGTGATGCCATCCAACCATCTCATCCTCTGTCATCCCCTTCTCCTCCTGCCTTCAATCTTTCCCAGCATCAGGGTCTGTTCCAGTGAATCAGTTCTTAGCAAGAGGTGGCCAAAGTATTGGAGCTTCAGCTTCAGCACCAGTCCTTCCAATGAATATTCAGGACTGATGTCCTTTAGGATTGACTGGTTTGGCTGTCTAGACTACTCTTGACCAAATTGCTGGGTCACACAGTCAAGCCAAGTTGGTACATGAAATGAGCCAACAGACATAGCAATGGAAAACGAATATGTGAAAATATTAGCCATGGTTATCTCTGGGTGGTGGACTTCTGGCTGAATTCCATTTTCTTTTAAATATTTTCTGAATTTTTTCCAAAATTATATGTTAGTGTTAACATAAGAAAATATATTGAAAATCAGTTTTATTGTCTTCTAAGCCTCCTTGTAACCTATAAGTACTGTTTCTTCAAAAATAATACCATATTTAAAACAAATTATCCTTGTGTTGTAAAGTTACTACAGTAATAAATTTATGCTCTGTGACTTTATTAGACTTTGCAGCTTCAAGTGGAATTATAATTTTATGTGGACTTTAAAGCCATAAAATGGAGCTTATTCCCAGCAGTGCTGCCATATTTTGTGTCTCCAGGGCTCATTTTACATGAGACATACAGTGGGAGATGCTCGGGGAGAGGCGCGTGTCCTTGGCAGGGGTCGGGGCTTGGCGTTATCACCAGGGAGCCTCTTCCTCGATGGTGCAAAAGGGGTGAGCATTTGCGGGCTGCTAGCCTGGACCCTCTCTGAAATCACTTCCAAGTCCAACACCCATCATGTGTACCTGGGGAGGAGCCTCCGCACTCCTGGACCAGACAGTGCACGGCTTTTCCTACACAGACCCCCTCCCAGGGCCAGACACTGCCCAGTACCGGGTGACTTCCGGCCACTGCAGAGTTCCCATACGGAGAGTCCTCTGTCATTTTCCTGCACATTCGGTGTCATAATTCTTCTTTTCCATCTTCTGTGTCTTTCTCTACGTCCTGATTACATTATCGCCTCCTCAGATGACAGTATACACTCATTTCTTTTTATTATCCTGGTAGTGGTCATGCCGTAGCTCTTCAGCTAACACTGTTAGCTGACAGGGACTCCACTTATGATCTGTTTCGTGGTACAGTTACACTGTTATTTTCATTTCAGATGGAGGTGCATTTAGTGATTATCTCCAATCACAGCAGGATGCTACATTTTACTGTCAACTGATTCCTACATTTGTATGGTGACTATTCAAGTAGATGTTAAAGTCAGCATTTATCATTAGATATGGCAATAGTGAAAAAAACCTCTTTCTCCTTAAGTAGTAATAGCATGTACCTCTTACTTTATACAGTGGTAGGTAGTCAAACATTTAACCTATAAAATCAGCAGTCAGAAAATACAATGGAGTGAGAAGAATGGAAACAAACATTTATCTGCCGCGGTGGTTTTTAATTTCTGGTACTAACGGGGAAAACACAGAACAGAGTGGCTGTTGCCAGCAGAACAGAACGTGTTCTTCACATGCTGGCCCGGGAGTTTACCTGGTTCCCTGTTGGTCTCACTCTCCAGACTTCATACTAAGTCTCTCGAGAGCATAGAGCTCACCCCCATTTTCCTGACAGAGTTGGCGCTTAATAATGTTTAATGGATGGAACTGCTTTTAAGGAAATTTTCACTGGGGCCATTCTGTTGGGTTGGCTTCCCTGGTTGCTTAGTCTGTAAAGAGTCTGCCTGCAATGTGGGAGCCCTGGGTTCGATCCTTGGGTCAAGAAGATGCCCTGGAGAAGAAATGGCAACCCACTCCAGTACTCTTGCCTGAAGAATGCCATGGACGTAGGAGCCTGGTGGGCTACAGTCCATAGCGTCACAAAGAGTTGGACTCGACGGAGTGACTTTCACTCTCATTCTGTGGGATTGTCAGTGGTGATTTTTACTAAAACCTTGTGTCCCAGGCGTCTCCCTTGTTATGCTAATAATTGTCTTAAAAACTATTCCTGAAGGCCATAGAGAACCACTGAAGAAATTCAAGTCAGCTAGCAGATTCCTGTTCTAGAAAGGTTGATCCAACTGGGTGGACACCATCGGGTGTCCGTCAGGAGGCCTGGGGGAGTCACCAGGGCTGCCTTAGTGATGTTGTGTGGGTTGAGAAAACTGGCCTGGAGGCAGACGTCCTAGGGACAGAGTGGGACCCCCAGGGCTGTGACTCGGGCAGGGCTGGGGTGGCGTGCAGTGAGCGGCTGCTGTGAGGAGGGCAGGCATGGCAACGGCGCCGAGTCTGGCAGGGCAGGTGGCGCGCAGTTGCCGAGAGGGGTCGCCCCCATGGTCCCGGCGGCCGGGTGTGAGGATGCCTCTTTCTGCTTCTGCGGGGTCAGCGGGGCGGGCGGCGCCAGAGGACAGCGGGCACCCCCAGGAGACCAGCACTGCTGCGGTACCCCGCCTTCCTGATCGGACGGCAGGGCCCACGGACGGGCAGGAGAGGCTGGGGGAGTGGCCAGGGTCTCAGCCACGTGGGG
Organism: Bos mutus; assembly: GCF_027580195.1. Taxonomy (NCBI): domain Eukaryota; kingdom Metazoa; phylum Chordata; class Mammalia; order Artiodactyla; family Bovidae; genus Bos; species Bos mutus. The sequence continues at coordinate 43,175,925 of NC_091643.1, read as the reverse complement.
AGATGGCAGGGCTTCCTGAGGAAGGGCCATCCCGGCCGTCCCCGTGCTGGACGGTCCAGAAGAGGCAGGGGCTGCACCCCGGCCCCCTCCCCGGGGCAGGCTGCTTCCACAGCGGCTGGTCTCACCTGTCACTCATGGACTCTCTGCGTTTTCCGTTCTCTTCAAAATCCGCATTTTCTCACTTCCTTTTGTCGAGGGTTTGATAAAGAGTCTCTGTATGTGGACTGAATTTTTCTTTGGTCTCCACAACCTGGAGGTATTTAGTGTTAACTGCCGTCCTTTGTGTGCAGACTCTGCCCCCAGAGGGTGCTCCGTGCACACCGGCCGAGTACATGAGTCAGGTCTGTGCCGGCCCAGTGGCACCCGGGCAGTGTGTGTAGCTCAGTGAACAGCAGGTGCGTAGGCACCGAGGTGGTTAGCGGTGACGTACTGGTTGCCATGCTGATGGATCATCCCCTTGCTGCACCTATGGTTACCTGTTAGCCACCAGGCTGGTTAACCCACAAGCAGTGCTGGCTGTGCCCTGTTTCTTAGGCCTCTTCTTAATGCGTGCGACTGGGGGCTCAGAAGGCTGGTCACTGGAACACACACCCCCTCAGATGGGCCCCGAGAGCCCCTCCCGGAAGGGGCGGGCCTGAGGGACCCCAGCCCCTGATGCCCTGGCCTGAGGGTCCAGCCAGGCACTGGCCTGAGTGTGAGCGTCACGTCACGGATCTAGTCTGATTCCGCTGCCCTCAGACGGGCGCCCGGGACAGGGCTGAAAAGGCAGCACGTCCTGTGACTGTGTCTCCGGGCCCAGGCCCAGGAAGGATCAGGACAGATCTAAGTGCTTCCCAGGCGGCTCAGCAGTCAAGAACCTGCCTGTTAGTGCAGGAGACTCGGGGTCAATCCCTGGGTCGGGAAGATCCCCTGGAGGAGGGCATGGCTACCCGCTCCAGTATTCTTGCCTGGAGAATCCCATGGACAGAGAAGCCTGGCGGGCTACAGTCCATGGGGTTGCAAAGAGTCAGACACGACTGAGGGGCTGAACAACCACAAAGTCAGGCTGCGTGTTCCCTCAGAGTTCTCCAGGCAGGGCACTGCCATTCACTTTGGCTGGTGAGTATTTGATGAGCTCCAGCACATGTGGTCAAACTCTAGTCTCCTTTGCAATAAGCCTTCCGCCCCTGCTGCCCCCGCCCCTGGTCTGCGCGTCCCGTTTCTGCATCTGCACCTGTGCACCCCAACATCAGGGATCCTGGGCTCATGCCCCCCATCTCAGTGCCCAAGCCATGTAGGGTAGGGCCGCCTTGGGCACAGGCCATCCGGCATGTTCCCTGGACAGAGCGCCTGAGTCCAGCAGACCCTGGTGTGCTCAGAGCTCGGCGTTTGCTTCCCAGTGCGGTCACCCCGGGGCCAGCCCCAAACCCAGTCTCCATCACCCACGGGAAGATGTCTCACAAGTGTGTTTGTTGTTGTTTGTGGATGAAATGGATAAAAATGCAGGTTCTCTGAAGGGTCCCTCAGTGGGGCACCCGCGCACGCTACCCCAGTAGACCTGTGTTCCTCTAAGTGTCGGAGGTCCAGAGACCATCTGCCACAGAAGCGCCTTGGATGTTTATTGAAGTTCAGATCTGGAGCTGACGCCACCCATGTGACTCCACCTGGGGTGTGTGGTCCAGGAACCAGCAGGGCACTGTGATGCTGGGAGCTCTGGGAAACCTTCAGTGGGTATTTTCCTGTCGTCCTGACACTAGCTTTTAATATAAACCAGCAAGTGTCAGAAATTTTAGTAAAGAGAAAGGCTCCGTGCTTGCTTAAAAACCCATCTCAGACATAGAGAAAGGAGTGGAGCCTAGTTGCAACGGAAGGCCCTCGGGGGGCAGGATGAGTGCCCGAGACGGTCTTGGCTGTCCCTGAGCGCAGCCCTCGCCCAGCGCGGCCCAGGGTGGCCAATGCCTCCGTGGGGTACTCTCTCCGTGCCAGGACGTGCACACTGCTGTGGCCGCTGTCTTGGTGGCCCAGCATGCACGGGCCGGCAGGGGCGGCCCTGAGTCCACACTGTCCCCTGCCTCCCTGGACTCCCACTCAACCTGGAGTGAGCAAGCAGTCTAGGCTGGCCGTCACCAGAGGGGCAGGTGGGGTGGCCACCTCACAGACTCACTCAGCCGCACACCAGGGAGGAGGGGGACGGCAACCCCCAACACCAGACTGGGGTCTCCCGGCCTCGAATCCCTGCTCTCCCCACCCTCAGCCGTCCCTCTGCAGGGATCAGAGAAGTTCTGTGACCACCTGGAGGAGGACAGCCACGTCTGCAGCCTGGAATCTCCCGTCCACAACCCACAGGGCAGGCGACCCCAGGAGCCTCTCATCCACAACCCACAGGACAGGTGACCCCGGGAGTCTCCCGTCCATGACCCAGAAGGCAGGCGACACCAGGAGCCTCTCATCCATGACCTGCAGGGCAGGCTACCCCAGGAGTCTCCCGTCTATGACCCTCAGGGCAGAAGACCCCAGGAGCGTCTCATCCACAACCCGCATGGCGGCCAACCCCAGGAGCCTCTCATCCACGACCCGCAGGGCCATCGACCCCAGGAGCCTCTCGTTCACGACCTGCAGGGCAGGCAACCCCAGAAGCGTCTCGTCCACGACCCGCATGTCAGGCGACCCCAGGAGCCTCTCGTCCACAACCCACAGGGCCATCGACCCCAGGAGTCTCCTGTCCATGACCCGGAAGGCAGGCAACCCCAGGAGCTTCTCCTCCACGACCCACAGGGCAGGCAACCCCAGAAGCATCTTGTCCACGACCCACATGACAGGCGACCCCAGGAGCCTCCCGTCCACGACCCGGATGGCAGGCGACCCCAGGAGCCTCCCGTCCACGACCCGGATGGCAGGCGACCCCAGGAACATCTCCCGATGCTCGGCTCTGACCACCTGGAGGGAGCAGCCCCGGCTCTGTGTTGGCTCAGGAACTCTCCCGCCTGGTTGCCTGAAACACCGCCTCTGGGTAAGATGATTCCTCTCGCACCTGAGGCCCAGCGCTAGACTCCCTTTGGTGCCCGCCACCACCCCTCCTGGGCACCTGTGTCTCTCACCTCTGGGAGGGAACGGAGCGCGGCCCTGTCGTGACTCGGAGGCTGAGGCTGTGAAGGCAGGTCCGCTCTGGGACACACTGCTGCTCGGCGTCGCGCTCATCTGAGCTGCTGGTTTATCACACAGCTGCGATGATGCACCACAGGCTTTGAAAATGCGTGTGTAGCACTGAAGTAACACACGCACCCTCCGGAGGGAGCCATCTTTGTGCAGAGTCTGGATCACCTGCGCAGGGACCTTTGGGCCTGGGGTCACCTCTCAGAAAGGTGAGTGCCCTGTCATGAAATGAGTGGGCCCTCATGAAATGAGGCCCCAGAGATGCACAGGGGCTTTGCAGGATGCGAGGACAATGGCTGCCTTTGGTGGGAGTTGCATGACTGCTCACTCCACGGCCTCGGGGCCTCCCCCACCCAGGGAGGCCAGGGCCCCTGGACGCACCGTGAGCCAGTGACGGGGCCTCGACTGGCTTCTGAAAACCCCTCCCGAATCATCACACTTCAGTTGACAAGTGACAGAAAACTAAACATGTTTCTTTCCACACCTGATTCCTAACCCCTTGACTAGGATGTAACTTACAGACCATGCAGTTCATCCCCTTGACGTGTACAGCTCAGTGGCTTGTGGTGTATTCACAGGTCCTTGTGATCCATGTCAGGATGTGGCTTCCCACTGAGGAGCCGCCCAGCTCCTCCACCCCAACCCGACAGCCACCCCATGTGCTCTCTGTCTCCCCGGTTTGCCAGTTCCGGACGTGCCGTGGACATGCAATCCTGCAGCACGTGCCTTCATGTTGGCTTCTCCCACCCAGCGTGTCTTTAAGGTTCCTCTGCTCTGTGGCCAGCGCCAGCCTCCTCTGCTGTTACAGCTGGGTAGTACTCCATCGTGTGGCTGCAGCACCGATAACTTCTCCCGCACCTCATCGACGTTTGTTTCCACTTCGGGGCTCTTATGACAAATCCTGCACACGTCTCTCCGTGGACAGTTACCTTCATTTGTCCCGTACCTGGGGGTCGAGCTGCCGGGTCTCTTGGGAATATCACGTGTGACCTTCTGGGGAGCTCTCAGACTGTTTTTAAACTGGCTGAACATCCTCTACTACTTAATACTACTCATTTTCAATGTATCCTGTATTGTGCAGTGTATATAAATATGCATGTTTGTATGAAATGTGTCCCTCATTTTAAGTTTTTCACGCTCATGTTTACAGGCCTTGCTTTAATCTCTGAGGGCTTACAGGCACATCACTTTGTAACGAGAGCAGGTTTTTTCATGATACATTTATTTCCATTGATGTTGACAGAGTGTCATAACACGGAAGATAAATAATTGGAGCTTTTCCTTAATACTCATCATTCTCCCTGATGTTTTCATCTCTCTGCTCTCCTTACCGTGGAGTCTAGTTCATAATCCTGTCTGCAGTGTTGCCACTTTTTCCTCAAAATACAATTCAGAAGTTCAACTATAAGTTAGTTTGAATGGGAAAAAAAGAGGATGTTTGGAAAGACACCAGATCAGGAAACTGAATCCTACTGAAGCGTATGTGCTGCCTCTTGGAGGAGCCGGGGGCACCCTGGTGCCCTCGCAGACGCTGTCATCTGTGACGGTCCGGGTGTGGCGTCAGCTGTCGCTGGGAGAACGTGGCGTCCAGGAGGCACAGCTTCATCATCGCTCAGCGGGCTTAGAGGGCCCTGAAGCCAACAACGGACTCTTTTAATAGCAGAAACGACATGTGTGAGAAAACACAGGAGGGTCTCGCGGCAGGAAAGACCTCCCTCAGAGCCGCTTTCGTGAAGCTGGTCCCTGCCAGCCCCCCGTGCACACACCCCTGGCTGACACCCCCGGGCTGACAACCCTGGGAATGAGGAGGGGTGGCCAGGCTTCCGGTAGCGTGGATCTGCTCCGTGACAGGGGCCTTCACCCCGGGAACAGAGGCTGCGTCTCATCGGCGGAGTGTGGGTGGTGAGCCCTTTCCCTGCTCCGGGGGGTCTGAGAAAGCACACAGGTGAGGTGCGTGGTGCTGCGGGGGGAGTCAGCCTCTGCCTCTCAGCAGTGAGGTCTCTAAACAAACAACCACTGAAGAACTGGGGCGGGTGAGCCAAGCAGAGGACAGAGGCCACGTCTGAACCCAGCGTGACCACAGGGCGCACCGGGCGGGAGCCCTGCAGAGCCAGCCCTGCCGCAGAGCACGGCCACAGCCTCCGCAGCGCGTCCCTGCTGTTCGTCTGTTAGGACGCGCGTCTGTGAATTCGCTGTGTCTGCAGGGCGTGTGCGTGGATGCACGCAGCCTGGCTGCCTGAGGACTGCAGGCACTGCTCCCCGTAATCGGACCAACACGAACGGAGAGAGAAGCTTTGATGGAGACTGCAGTGTTGCCACGGTGTTAATTCTCCCCAGATCGGGGTGTCGATTCAGGGCAGCCTCTGTTTTTAGAGAAACTGCCAGGAAGAAAACGCTGAGGATCTTAGAAGAGCGCAGTCTCGACAGAGAAGAGCCAAGTTGGGCCGGCCGTTCCGGCCACTTCTCTCCCAGCCTGGGCCCAGCGTCCCTGCAGGGGTCACTGCTGCCGCTCAGGAGAGCGGTGTTTAGAAACCAAGGCCCAGCCCCAGGTGTGCTCACTGCCGGTTCCCTTAGCGGCAGAGAGAGCTAGCACACGCGCATACCTACAGTCATTTATTTTGTTTATCCACTGGCATGTGTACGATGCTAAACATGGATTCATACCCACATCTCTAACTATAACCTAGTACGGCATGGTTCATTCTAGCTTTCCCCCACCCCTTGAGTATCTGTATAAGATACGTTTAAATTTCCTTTGAGACCTTCTGTCTGAGCCAATCTGGAAGACTATCGTTTAACTTTCACATATTTGGGAATTTTCCAGAAATTCTTCTGTTACTGATTTCTAGTTTTATTTATTTTGGTCCAAGAACATACTTTGTATGATTTCTGTTCTTTCAAATGTGTTAAGGTTTGTTCTGTGGTCCAGAATACAGTCTGTCTTGGTGAATGCCCACTTGACACTCACCCGAGGAAAATGTGGATCATGCTGTGTTTTTGGAGGCTGTCTGCTCTTAAAACAGGGATATTGGTGTCAGAATAGACCAGGGTTGTTTTAGCCTCAGCACTGCTGATATTTGGGGCCAGAAAATTCTTTTTGGTTGACAGGTGGCTGTGTACTATAGAATTTTAGTAGCATCTCTGGTCTCTACTCACCAGGCTCCCATCCCCAAGCTGTGACAACTAAATATTTCCAAGTGTCTCCAGTTGTCCCTTGGGGGTGAAACCTCTCAGGTTAAGGAAAACTCAAATAGAATAAACTGATGTGACTGAAGAGTGACTGTCACCGTCAACACTTAAAAAGTCTGCTCGTCAAAACACTCCCAACAGGAAGGGGACAAGGCAAGCCACAAAGTGAAGGAAAATACTTGAATGAATATCTGACAAAGGATTTGAGTACAGAACATATAAAGAACTCCTACAAAACAAAACCAGAAATAACCTGGTTAAAAATGCGGGGGTAGGTGGAAAGTCTTTTCACGAAAGAAGATGTACAGATGACCAGTCATCCCGTTGTTACTCATCCAGGAGGAGACACCACTTCACTTTCAGTCAAGGGCTCAGCTTGAGCAGCACACTGTGAGGGGTGTGTGTGTGTATGGGGCAGGGGGTGGTCACAGAGGAGGAGGTCACCCAGAGCCGTCACCTGCACAGCTCGCAGACACGTCTGTCTCGTCTGTAGCAACCAGTGGCGTTTGTTTTTCTGTTCTGTGATTTCTATTTCAGAAAAAAAAAAAAACACTATGCTTTATGATGACTTCACCTAGGTTTGCTCTTTTCCAAAAAAATTCAACTTTTGAATGTTTTGTTCAGACAGAATCTCACGTGGAAAGGTGGGGGCCGCATCTGAGCACCCCTGACCCCATCAGCCCCCCGGGTGTGCCCTGAGACTCCTCTACCAAACTCCACAGACAAACCTGGGCCGCACGTCCCGCCCCCCACCCAGGCCTCCTGAGGGTGGACCGAGCACAGTGCAGCGGGCAGTGACAGGGGCTCTGCGTGCGCCCCCCACTCCTGCACACTCTCTGAGCGCCCGTCTCCGCAGTGAAGGGCTGGCAGTGCTTTCCTGTGCTTGTGGCATCAAGTCCAGACTCCAGAGGGGGCTGCACAGTCCCCACTGGTCTTTTCCGGAAGCTTCTCCGCAGCCCACGTCTCCCCACAGCCCCGCTGTCCACCACTGTGCACTGGGACCGTCGGTGATCCCGTCCACGTTCCGACCCTGTAGGCCCAAGCGTGCGTCTGTGGTAGTAGTGCCAGATTTAAGAAGGACAAGCGATGACGTCTGCCTTCCAGCTGGACGGTGCGTTCCGTTAGCCTCAGGGACACGTTTGGGACGATTGGGAACATGCTGCTAGTGAGGATTACTCGCTGCTCCTCTGAACTCCACGTGTAACTGGGTGCCCCGTGTTTCTGTCTGGCATCATCCCTCCATCGTTGCTGGCATCAGCGCCTGGCAGCATTCCGGGCACCTGCTGGAGAAAGTCTGCAGAATTTACCAGAAGGCACACAGGCCTCTCCCCGCAGCGCTGCTGGTTAGAGGAGGAACGCCGTGAGGAGCAGACCCAGAGCAGCAGGTCCGGCAGCCTGGGACGCACGAGGGGGAAAGCAGGGTGGGCGGGCAGCTCAGCCCCAAAGCCCGCAACGCCGCCCCTCATCTCGGTCTCCAGCCCAGGGCCCTCCCGCCTTCCAGTCACACGGGGAACCGATTCTAAGCCTGACGCCGGCTCTCTGTCATCCTCGGGAGGCTCCTCAGGGCTGGGGGGGTTTCAGCCATCCCCAGAGAGAAGGTCCCCGGGGAGGGCCCTCTGGTGTCACTTCTAGGGTCTGAGCACCCAGCCCTGGATGGGGTGAACATGAGCACACGTTCTCCTGTGACTGCAGTTAAAGCTTAGTCTGAATATTTCCATATTTACACACTCAGTCTAATTATGGAAATAACCTGAAAAAGCACTTTCCCAACAGCCCCCAGGTCTGTGACCTGCGGGGCTCCATGGCCTACCGAGTGTGTTGGAGGATGCTAAGCCACCATAATCAAGTGCGGATGAAGTTGGGGACCAGACCTTTGCAACCTCTGCTCCTCTGACTCAGCTGCCCAGATCTTGGGGCAAAAAGCATCAGTTTTGGAGCCAGGCTGCCTGGGCCCGGAGTCTAGCTCTGCGTTCGCTTTGCGGGCGCCTGGGTGAGGTGGCTCCCCATTTGCAGTGAGGCCCAAGCATGTGGGGTCCCTGCGAGGACTGACGGGCTGGTACAGGGTGCTTCCAGGGGCCAGCATAACAGTACGTCATGGATGTTCGATGTCTGGAGTCTGTGTGTGAAAGAAAACCTGAGGTTAGCTTCCTGTAGTGGCAGCTCGTCTCTCAGTGGCTGCCCAGGGCTGGAATAAAGAGGTGGTCGTGAGTTAGAAGACACATCTGAACGTAGAATCACAAATACAGACTCCTGTCTGGATGCCACTCAGCCATAGTTCTGAGTCACCCCACTCACAGTGCCAGGCTCTGGGCTGGAAATCTGGATACAGAGATAAAGAAGACAGAGCCCTGCTTTTACAGATGCTGAGAACTTAAATGTGAGAATGTTGAATCAGCAAAGAGCAGTGTTAATCAGAAGGGAAAGCTCTTCAATTGGAAGATAAAAGTGCTAACTGGTAGAAACTGGAGTGTGCAGACCCCCGTCCAGACCCGGGCCCGAGCAGCGTGGGTGACAAGGAGTCCGGCAGAAACCTGGACTCTTTACGAGCCAAGGTCAGGGCAGCCCCAGGCCCATTTCTCTCCCATTTCCTTTCCTTTTCTCTTCTCTTCTCTTTTGGTCTGTTTTAAGTGGAAAGAAGGGATGTAAGAGCTGGAATGTTATATACCTAGTCTTAAAACAAAGTTATCATTATAATAATTTGTAAATTGTATTCTATTAGTATCTAAAAATACATGCTATTAACTTTACCTGAAATAATGACCTTAAAATAAATGAGCTTCCTTAATCTGAACTTAACATCAAGCCAGTTTTCCCTCTGCTGCCCTATTTCCAAAGAAGTAAATCACCGTGAAATCAATTTACATCAAGGGCTTACTTTAAAAATCAGGGAACATACTGTGGTCAAGACATGGAGTCAGAATTAGCAACCTAATTTTTATACACAGGCCTGTGCAATTATCCTAGTTATCTGTCTCATTGTGATCCACAGTAGGAAAGAAGAATAAATCCATTATTGTTGTTCACATTTTTCCAGCTTGGGGGTCAAATAAAATACAGTGTGTCTTGATTGTGGAAAGACTCACCAAACCTGAAAGGAGCTCGATTTAGCCAGAAACGTCAACCCAGCTGAACCCTCTCTCTGCCAGACATCCTCAGGGTTTGCCCTATGCTTTCAAGATTTTGCAAAAAACAAGGAGGGGGACGGACTAGAGGAAATTGATTTTTAAGGCTGTTTGGAAGGAAATGACCATTATGATGATAATATGGATTTGAGTTTTCAGTCTGCTCTCTGCTTCTATTGCATAATCTGGACAACTTCACATAAGTTAAAATGGCTGGCAAACCTTTGATTTTTTCTTCTTCTAATTTTCTGAGTGTGTAAAGTTGCCAAAAGCTACCCTGACCTTTATGAGACTCTCGTGAACTTCTGAGCCCAGTTTGCTCTGAGGCTGTGTGAGTTATCCAAGCTTTCAGGGTTAGGTTTCCCTCTTCGTGGAATGATCCAGATTTCACTACCTGATGATAAAAAGTCAGGTTTTGAAGCAAGTCTGTAAGTAGTCTGCCCCATTGGTGCTGATGAACCCACATCCATGAGCTCGTCTGTCAGGAATGTTACCACGAGCCCTAGAGGCCCACCTCGCGATAGGGTTTGATAGCAGCCCCGGGCACTGCCACACGTGGTCCCTGCAGCGATGCTCACGAGGTCTCTGTCTTCTCTCTTTCTCTCCTGTAGCCAGAGCTACCTGCAAGCTGCCAGCGACGGGCCTGCCAGCCACGGGCTGGACCCCTCTGCCAACTACAACTCCCCGAAGTTCCGCTCCCGGAACCAGAGCTACATGCGTGCCGTCAGCACCCTCAGCCAGGCCAGCTGCGTGAGCCAGGTGGGGCCCCTCCCGGTCAGCCCCCTGCTGCAGACTCAGGCCTGAGCCAGGTGGGGCCCCTCTCCTCCTGGTCAGCCCCTGCTGTAGACTCAGGCCTGAACCAGGTAGGGTCCCTCCCCTCCTGGTCAGCCCCCTGATGCAGAGTCCCAGCCAGGAGTGCTCCTGTGCCATCATTGCACTAGGGAGCTCCGTGGGCGTGACGGGGCCTTTGTGACCAGTCGTTCTCACTCCCAGCCCCTCTGAGCAGGGCTGACGGGAGCGTCCACCACGTTCCCCTGCCGCACCCCCCACACGGAGCAGCCTCCTTCCCTGGGCCAGGCCCCCCATGTGGAGGGTCTGAGCCCCACCCAACGGGACACACAGGGCCCCATAGCACCAACCCCCTGAGGTCGCTGGTGTTTCCATGGACAGACTGTCCCCGCAGCTGCAGGCGAGCCATCAGGTCATGCCCTGTGTTGTTCTCTGAGGACACAGGTGATCCAGACCACCCCTGGCTCTGCCGCCTGAGGGAGGGGGCCCTGCAGGAGGGGACCCACAGAGGGGCGCTCGGGAACCTCTCCCCGCCCCTCACACCCTCGCCACCACTGTGCTCACACCCAGCCTGGCTGCCGATGTTTCTGGACCCAGCGCCGCTGGGCGTGAGGGAGCCACAGTGGGACAGCTGTCTGGACAGGTGGGCTCTGAGCGCAGTGGCTCAGCTGCTCCCTGGGCGGGAGGGCGAGCCGGCCCAGAGACTGAGGGCAGGAGGGGCTCCCATCTGGTCTCTGCTCGCCTTCCTGCGGTGGCTGCCTTGCTGAGGCCCCTGTGGCCACGTCCTGGTTCCTGCGAGTCTCTGTGTGCTTCATCCATGCACCGTCCAGATCGCTCTGACAGCTGCTCAGTTTGCCCAGGAACCCAGGCGCTTTGCTGGGTGTGCAGGGGTGGGGGGGGTTGTCAGGAGACCGCAGGGCAGGGGGCACCCCACTGCCCCCGCAGGAGCAGCGTCCGCCTTCCCCCACGGCCGAGCCTGCCACCCGCTCCTCCTGCCTTCTCGTTGTCTTCACAAAGCAGTGTCAGTCTGAGTGTAGCTTCTTTCTGTCATGCATCCTTTCTCTTTTCACTGTGGTAAAATATACCTAAAATCCACAACATGTACCATCTTAACCGTCTTGCAGTGTACATCCCGTGGCGTTCGGCACGTCGCATTGTTGGGCAGCCACCCCCACCGTCATCTCCAGAACGCTCTCATCTTCCCAAACTGAAGCTGTGCCCACGCAGCGCTGGCCCCCCGCCCCCCATCCCCTCTCTGTCTCCTCCCCGGGACCTCACAGGAGGGACTCTCACAGCGCTTGCCCTCCGTGTCTGCCCTGCTTCGCTTTCCTCCGTTGGGTGCCTGTGTCAGAACGTGCTTCTCTGTAAGGCTGAGCAGCACGCCGTGTGGATGGCCCGCACTGTGCCCACCGTCTGTCAGCAGACACTGTGTTGCTTCCGCCTTGGCTGCTGTGAGCGACACTGTGTGGACACAGTGTGCGAGCGTCTGTCGGTGTCTCTGCTTCCGGTTCTCACGCTGCATGCCCTGTTCCTGCGGGTGCAGCTGTGGTCTCCCGAGGAAGCTCCGTGCCAGTTCCCGCAGCGGCTGCCCCGCTTTCCAGCGCCAGCAGCTGTGTCCAGGGTCCCGCCCCCCGCCCACAGCCACCACCTCGCTCTGCAAGCGCCACCATCCTGACCTGGGAAACCCGCCCTCAGCGTGTATCGGGCTCTCTGCCACTAGGAGCCACGTTCCTCACCATCTTCTGATTTTCTCTTCTCTGGTATCTCGAAGCCCACGTCCTCCAGAAGCAGTTTAAGTGCTTTCCTGCTCTTGCAGTTGACTAGAGAAGCCAGCACTTCAGCCCACACTGATTATGTGCCCCTCTGACTTTGCAACCTCCCGAGACACCCCGTGTCAGGCTGAACTGCGGTTTAAGTCGCAGAGTAAAATGCCCACTTTTCCAAATCTCCCTCGAGCTAGTCAGAGAAAAGGCCATTTTAGTTCCAGTCTAGACCAGCTGAGGTCCTTCTCAACTGCTTATTTGTTTCGGGGAAAAGTCCCCCTCATTTGAAGGGCCTCGCTGGTCAGCTTTGTGGCTGAAAGCGCTGGCCGAGCGGTCCTCACTGAACGCCCATCCCTGAGTGTCAGAAGGTACCCGTAAGGGTGATGGCACCTCTTCCAGAAGGAGAAAGGCCCTGGGCCTGTGGGTTTGCAGCAAGGGGGAACCTACCAAGACCCCGTGTCGGAACTGGCGGGCGCGGGCGACCCCACACGGTTTCTGGCCTCTTTAGGTTGTCTGACCTGGGTCTGTGACGTAAATGACATGAAACAGTCTGAGACTTTCTGATACAGTTCCACATGAGGGAAAACCTGGGTCGGAAGGAGTCTGTACTCCAGGAAACGGCATACTTCGAGCCAGAGTGAGAGTGTTTGGGATGCATTTCCCTCCATGGGCACCAAGGTGACTGTGCTGGCGTGTCGGCATTTGTCTTTGCCCGAACTCGTCTGCCACTTTCCAGCATCAGACACCCTGAAACCTCTCGCGTGGTGCAATCGCCCGGGGGTCTTTCTCTGGTCATTTCTGCCTGAACAAACTCAGTGTCCCCTCACTCTGGGCTCTGGGTCAGCAGTCCTACCTTTAAAACCCCGTCAGCAACTTCCTCCCGGGCCATGCTCACTGGGATTTGTCCAGTGAAGGGAGCGCTTGTGAATAATCTCAAGTGTTAATAGAAGCAGGGAGCCAGGGAAGCATCTCAGGTAAGTGCAGAGACCCAGGCCCAGGTCTGTGATTAGAGGTGGGCAGAAGCTGTCTTCTCTGATGAAGGGCAAATCCAATTCTTTACCTGCTTTTACAGGTAGAGGAACAGTTAGAGGAAAAGGATTGATCTGGTATTTAGAACAATACTTTTTAAAATTTACCTGTCAATGTAGCAGGAGTGTTCAGCAAGTTGTGGGTCATGTTCCAGGGGTGGAGTGAGTGACTCAGCTGGGCGCTGGGCTGAGACTGTACCCAGCCATGGCCTCTGTGAGTACACTGCCCGCAGGCGTGGCTGGGGCGCAGGGGGCAGGCAGGGTTCCTAGGGCAGAGGCCCCCTGCATGGGGGTGGTGGGGAGACCAGCCTAGGTTTCCGGGCCCCTCCATGAGCCCTAAGCAGGGACCCAGCAGGTCACCCAGGAGAATTGTCTTGGCCTCTGCCTGAGCCCCAGTTCCATGCAGAACTCTGGCCCTCCACGTAAGCGTCTCCACGGGCATCTCCTGACCGGCTTCCGTGTTAACACGAGGTGCCCTGGGAGGCGGGGTTTGGGGAGGAGCCACCTGTCCAGGTCCCCCACGAACCGGGCCTGGGAGCAGCTGCAGCTCACGGGCCCAGCCCAGAATCTTCGTTCCTACAATCCCCACTCCCCCCACCCCCGCCCCAGGCTCTTCAGCCTGCTCTGTGTCCCGCTACCGAGTTTCTGTATAAACTCCTAGACATGGCTCCTGGGAGGCCCCAGAAACCTCAGGAAACCGCATTCCGCGAGGACAGCACACGGAGGCCCTCCGCTCACCCGCAGTCAGGCCCCTGGAGCGCGGCCCTCAGGACCCGCGCTCTCCAAGGCCCAGTCACGTTTCGTAACACAGGGTCCCAGGGTGACTCTCTACCCAGAAATGAAATGTCAGGCTTGAGAATAACGACTTTACCTGCTGAACCGCCAAACTCAGGGCGGACACTACCAGCCCACGCTGAAGGAGGGGAGGGACCCAATGGAGTGTGGGCGGCGCACCTGCATTGTGAGAGACCGAGGCACCTCCAGGACACGGGCTGCGGCTGCCTCCAGGGACGCAGGGGCAAGCTCGTGGCCGAGCAGGCGTCCGTGTCCTCAGCCCAGGGCACTGGGCTGAGCGGAAGCAGAGACAGCCGCACCCATGGGTCTTTGTGAGCACAGCGTCCATACCTGGCTTGTCTAAGCTGGAAACAGCCTGGGCCATGAAAACGGAAAAAGAAGGATGACGAATACTTTGCACAGTGTGCTAACCTTTAACCTCGCTGTTCCTCTTGACCTCAATGGTAACTGCCAGTCGCACTTTAAAGCTCTGCCTCGGGGTCTCTAGACTTTCTAGGGCACAGTGGGAATTGGTGGGTTTTCTCAGCGTTCCCCGAGCTTAATGGCTCCCATTAATTAAGCTGTGCATGGCAGGCGGTGAGTGCCTGCGGGTGAGCTCTGAGCGCTTCTCTGCTGGCGCGTGGCTGTGGCGCCTGGCCGAGCCGAGCCGTCAGCTGCGCTGTCGTTCTTCCAGATGAGCGAGGCCGAGGTCAACGGGCAGTTCGAGTCGGTGTGTGAGTCGGTCTTCAGCGAAGTGGAGTCTCAGGCCATGGATGCGCTGGACCTCCCGGGATGCTTCCGGACACGCAGCCACAGCTACCTGCGCGCCATTCAAGCGGGCTACTCCCAGGACGATGAGTGCGTGCCCCTGACCATCCCCGCTGATGCCGCCTCCACCATCCGGCCCACAGGTAAGGGACGCCCTCTGACCCATCCCCCAAACGGACAGGTGTGGGGCACCTCCATCCTCACGGACTGGGGTGGGTTCTCTCCAAACATCTGGAAATTTTCCAGCTTACGTTGGTGACACAGTGCTGTTTGCAGTGATGTTTTGAAATGTTTCTTTCCTGGATTACTTTTCTTTTTCTTAGGATGAAATCTATCGATTGTCAAGGTTCCTTATAACAGTCAAGTAGAGTTTTCGTAAAGTTTTGTATATGAAAAACATTGATGTTTGGGAGGTGATTGTTTTAGATACCGAAGTTGAATAGACAGCAGTAAAAGCTCAGCTGATGTGCAGTGACGTGGGGTCCTCACTGCAGGCCCAGCCCGAGTCTGCACTGGCAGATCCGTCAACACGATGCCTGCCGCAGAGCAGACCGTTCGTGGAACTGAAGGTCACAGTCTCCTTCAGTTCTTGGGGAAAGCCAAGATAAATTTGATAATTTATCACCTAAGCTAAGCATCACTGTCTAATGTTTCTGTGCACTGTGCTGGTTTATGCAGCACCGTGAGTAAACACGGCCCAGAGAAGCCCACGAAGCAGCCAGCGATCAGAGTCCCCGAGAGCCGTGATGGGAAGAGCGTGGGATTTGGACGCCTCGGGGTTGGGGCGGGGATGATCCTGAGGAGGACTGGAGAGAAGTGGCCCCAGTTATTGACGGCTCCTGGGAGCCAGGGCGGGAGCAGGCCGTGTCACACGCCACCCGCCCGCGACAGAGCTGCGCGTGTTTGAAGCCAGGACAGCTGGCAGGACGTGGGGCGAGGAGCGGAGCTAGGTGTCGCGGGGATCTGGCAGGACGTGGGGCGATGACCGGAGCTAGGTGTCGGGGGATCCTGCGGCTGCCTGGAACCTGCCCTGTCACTCATGGAGCCTGCAGGCGGGAGAGGGCTCACCAGAGTCAGACCTGCGCCGCCGCCTCTGGGATCGCGGGCGGGTCAGCCTCGCAGTCTCCTGCTCCTCGGTGTCCAACTCAGGCAGAAGCTCTGAGCACATGACCGGGTCCGCCCAAGGGTTAGGGAGCTCGGAGTGCCATGGGGCCTCTGGTCTTTTCCAGCTGCCTGTGGCCCCGAACAGAGGCCGTGATGCCCCCATGCTCCCGAGCCCAGGGGTCAGGGTGGGCGCTGTTCTGGGAGCTGTGCCCTGCAGGAACCAGGGCCCACTCCACACAGGGCTGCAGATGCTGAGGACGTTGGGGGCCCGTGGGGCCCAGCCCCAGCTTCCCCCGGAAGCACCCCGTGTCTGTGATGTCAGGGACCAGCCCTCACGCTCTGCCCTTGTGGGGAAAAGTGTGGAAAGTGAACTAATTAGAAACTTAAGGAAGTTTCTATCTTACTTACTTACTTATCTTATTTACCTTACTATCGTTGCAGATTTTAAAAATATGCTGTAAGAGATAATTACTGATAGGTTCACCAATATTCGTTGAGTGTCTCCTACAAGCAAACAATTAAGCACACTCTTGGTCTTCAGAAATGCTCTGAAACGATAATCACCTGGTGGAAAATGACTTTCTTGTTTATAGAGCTGTCACTCCAGAGGAATAAATATAAAACAGATTTCACAGACATAAGAACCAGTGCAGAACTCAAACTAAAATTCTGATTTATGTACATATCATTTTACCAAGTATTACCAATACATCTTGGTATTCCCAACATGTATCTACCAAATGTATTAACAAAAGAAAAAAAACGCTTCTCTTCAAAATTTCTCCTGAACATTGGCCTAGTTATAGAGTCAGAATTCTTCCAGAAAACAGTGGGGTAAGCAGAGGCAGGCATGCCTTCCAAAGTTAGGGAGTGGTCTGGGGAATAAGAGATGAGATGGATAACATCAGGAAAAATAGCAAGTTGCCTTGAAATAATTGATTTATAGAATTATAAGCTACCTTTTTTAAAGGTGCAGACGGATCCTTAATTCCTCCCTTCCCCTCTTTTACTCTAAGCATTAGAAATTGAATATTTGTAAATTTTTCTCTCCTAAATAGAATAGTGATGGTCTACAGCAACAGAATACTTAATAGGATTGTGAGACATACCAAAGAAATGAGACGCCCCTGTCTGGAGGTGAGGCAAAAACAGGGTTTCCATGATTTTATGTTGAAATACTATTTGGAAGATCATGCATTTAATAACTATGCTTCGTTGATGTGTGTGTGTGTGTAGAGAGAGAGAGATTATTTTGACAAGTGCATTTTCTTTTATACTCCTAAAATTAGCTTTTGAAAATAATTCCCCAAAAAGTTATTCAAAAACATTCCCAGTGATTATTTTGAACAATAAGATGTACTTAAATGTCTTTTTAAGCCTGAAACATAAAAGTCGGCGTCCATTGGTTGCGTCACCTGTATAAACGCAAATGTGTAATGTTGATGTTCATCTAACAGTAATTAAACTCCAAGCGTGTGCACGAAAGGGCCATTAGCAGTTTCGGAACGTGTATCAGGTGCTCCGTTCTCAGCGCTCACAGGCTGATGCTGCCACTGAGCGTTTCTCTCGTCTGGGGCTTGAGTTCACCTGTGATTTCCCTCCACCCTTTAAGATGGGTGACGATGCAGCTGAAACAGAGACTTGTCATCTGATCTCCAGGGACCTGAAACAGGACCAGACTCCACCACTGGGCGCTGGGACCCATGGCCGGCACGACTCTCCAACCCACTGCTTCCCTCATCACCAAACACCCCATGTATTGATTAGAGTCCTCTCACTAAATGAAGTGGTTTTGAAAACATCTACTTTCATTTCACACATGGCTTCTTTCTCATCTGTGAAGTGATTTATCAGATAGATTTACTTGTCTAAATATGCATTTCACCCGATTCTTCTAGGGAGGGAAGGTTATTGATATCGTGGAGGAAAACAGTGTAAAATTAGATGATAATGATTTTTCTCTGGGTCAGAAGTTTTCTCAACGTACGTCAGCACTGATTCCAGGAGGTATTACCACGGAGGGAAAATCCATACCAGGCATGATGGAGGAAACAGCTGTAAACCTTTTTCTATCTGGTGGCTTGTATTTCTGCAGTAACTTGCCTCTCAAGCGTTCCTGTGATCTCGTTTCCAAGATGCCTCCTGCGTGTGGAGTTTGGCATCTTCCTGGGCTCTGGCCGCATGACCTCGGCCCGCTCCCCACAGCACCTCCCCTGACTCCTGCCCTCTGGCCTTCCGCCAGCCAGGACCCTGGTAATCCCGTCAGGCCATCATGATGGTGGGCATGGTCAGTCACTGCAGGAAAGAATTGTTTAAGAACTGTGGATACGTGAGCCAGTCAGACTTAGCACTTAGCATCGTAAACCCTAAATAATCAATGATTAAATAAATGAATTCACGCGTGTGTGAATGGGTGGAAGAATGCGTCACTCGGCTAGATCCCAGGGTGCAAGTGCTGTGGGGCTGACCGATCGGCCCCCGCCGTGTCGCCTCGTGGCTGCGCCCCCGGCCTGCTCACGTGCTGAGCACACTGACGGCCCTCCGTGCCCTTCTCGCTGGCCCCCCCTGCCTCCTGCCCCACTGCTGCATCACCCCTCCTCGCAGTCTCTCACTTCACGTGCTGTTGCTGATCCCAGAATTTGCTTTTCAGATATTTTTTTGCCTAATTCTGAGCTATGCTTTTGTTATCAACTCAGGGATCATTTTTTCCAGGAAGCCTTCACTGATTTGCTCTTCATCTAACTAGTGTAGGAGCCAACACAAATGCCTTCCCTCCCACCCCCAATCAGATGAGTTCCAGCTAAAGTACACACTTATTAAAACAGAGAAATCCTAATTTTCATTTATTTCTAAAATGTACTCCCCTTTTAAATATATAGACATATCAGATGCCACAACATGTAGCCTACTGTGCATGTATATGTGCTAAGTTGCTTCAGTAGTATCTAATGGACTCTTTGAGACCCCATGTACTGTAGCCCACCAGGCTTCTCTGTCCATGCAATTCTCTGGGCATGAATACTAGAGTGAGTTTCCATGCCCTCCTCCAGGGGATCTTTCTGACCCGGGGATTGAACCCGCCACCCTTAAGTCTCCTGCATTGGCGGGCTGGCTCTTATTTACCTCTAGTGCCACCTGCAAAGCCCTGCAGCCTATGATAGTGGGTCGTATTTACTCTCAGTATATACTTACATCATTTCATAATTATGTTTAGAAAGCATTGATACTATGGCTTTTGTTTCTTATAATGTGTTAGTTAAAAAACATTAAATTAAAACCAGTTATTTAAATTTACAAAATTATAAAGTATTCTGAGAACTTTTAAAAGAAAATAAGTTTACTCTCGGGAAGAAAGAGGTACTGTGCTGTGCTCTTCAGTCAGATCACTGGCTGTCAGGAGTCTTCTTTCCTTGCAAGGAGGTAGAGGATGAGCCAACATGGGAAGTCAGAGGAACGTGGCCACACAGTACTGTATATATATTGAGTATGTTGATTATCTGTACGTAATCATTTTACACATGCTGTCTTCAAAATGCACTAAAAATTATAATGTACTTGTTACTTTCAGAATTTCGGGTTTTTATTCATTGCTTCTTCTTTCCAAGAAACACTTTGACAACTTAAAATGATGTGTTTGGACTCATACCTAGTGGTTTCCTCTTAGGTATTTCTATTTTCTGGAGAATTAGCCTTTAAGAAAAATTATCCTTTGAAACATCATTCAGAGGGGAAGAGAAGGAGGCTTCCTGCAACCTGCTCATCTTACCCATCTGTCTCTCCTGCCCAGTTTCCTGGTGGCTGGTTACTTTTGCTTTGGACTAGTGGTTGAGGACTGGAGAAGGCGATGGCACCCCACTCCAGTGCTCTTGCCTGGAAAATCCCATGGATGGAGGAGCCTGGAAGGCTGCAGTCCATGGGGTCGCTGAGGGTCAGACACGACTGAGCAACTTCACTTTCACTTTTCAGTTTCATGCATTGGAGAAGGAAATGGCAACCCACTCCAGTGTTCTTGCCTGGAGAATCCCAGGGACGGGGGAGCCTGGTGGGCTGCCGTCTATGGGGTCGCACAGAGTCGGACACAACTGAAGCAACTTAGCAGCCGCAGCAGTGGGTGAGGACTAAGGCACTGCTAGTCCAAGAAATGCTGGAAAACTGGACATGTGATATCGGTGATGGTTAAGTTTGTGTCAGCCTGCCTGGGCCTAGGTGTTTAGTCAAGCATTATTCTGGGTGTTGCTGTGAGGGTGTTTTTTGACACGTTAACATTCCCATCACTTCATGGGAAATAGATGGGGAAACAGTGGAAACAGAGTCAGACTTTATTTTTTTGGGCTCCAAAATCACTGCAGATGGTGACTGCAGTCATGAAATTAAAAGACGCTTACTCCTTGGAAGAAAAGTTACGACCAACCTAGATAGCATATTGAAAAGTAGAGACATTACTTTGCCAACAAAGGTCCGTCTAGTCAAGGCTATGGTTTTTCCTGTGGTCATGTATGGATGTGAGAGTTGGACTGTAAAGAAAGCTGAGCGCCAAAGAATGATGTGAGAGTTGGACTGTGAAGAAAGCTGAGCGCCGAAGAATTGATGCTTTTGAACTGTGGTGTTGGAGAAGACTCTTGAGAGTCCCTTGGACTGCAAGGAGATCCAACCAGTCCATCCTAAAGGAGATCAGTCTTGGGTGTTCATTGGAAGGACTGATGCTAAAGCTGAAACTCCAGTACTTTAGCTACCTCATGCAAAGAGTTGACTCATTGGAAAAGACACTGTTGCTGGGAGGGATTGGGGGCAGGAGGAGAAGTGGACAACTGAGGATGAGATGGCTGGATGGCATCACTGACTCGATGGACATGAGTTTGGGTGAACTCCGGATGTTGGTGATGGACAGGGAGGCCTGGCGTGCTGTGATTCATGGGGTCAAAAAGAGTCAGACATGACTGAGCGACTGAACTAAACTGAACATTCTCGCATCTGAGTGAAGCCGATTGCCCTCTCTAATGTGGGTGAGCTGTGCCCAATCAGTTGAAGGCCTGAACAGAACAAAAAGCTAACCCTCCATGAGTAGGAGAGAATTCCTCCAGCCTGACTGTTCTCCCTTTGAACTTGACCTGAGAGACCAGCTTCTCCCAGGTCTTGGGCCTGCTGGCCCTTGGATGGGAACTGACCGTCGGCTCTGCTCAGCCTCCAGGTGGGCCCCACCTGGAGGGCCCCACACAGCTCGGGTCTTGACAGGCTCCACGGTCACTCGAGCCAGTTCCTCTCGTAAACCTCTCTCTCCATGTGTGAACACCTCTTCTGGTCTGTTCCTCTGCACAGACGTGACTAATTCAGTATCTACAAAGATTATTTCTTCAGGTTCTACATTTTAAATGGTCGTATCATTTACACAGGAACTTTGATCAGCAGCCCTGCACTCTGGCCAGCAGCTTGACCTTAAGGAGACAGACTGGAATCTTCTGTCCTGTGGCTGGGGTTAGGGGCCGGAGTGGTCATTAAGATGGGAGGCATTTTCACAGATGTTGAGAAGCTATGCTTGTAAAATGATCAGTCAGGTAGATCTAAAAGTATAGAAACACCATTTGCTTCTGCAGGCTGGTGGTTCCTGACCACCACGTGGCAGATCTGACCTCCCCTGGGGACCGGGGACATCAAAGCAGGACAGAAGCCACCCGGCGGCTCAGGCGGGTCCCGAGGGCGCCCCTGCGGCCGGGTCTGGGGCAGCCAGGGCAGTCGGTGTGCAGGAGCTGCAGGACAGGTGAGTTCAGGTCCAGGAGGAGCACTGAGGGCAGGAGCCGGGGAAGCCCCATGGAAGCAGGGGCAAGAGGCCGAGGGGCCCTCGGGACGTAGCAGACATGGAGCTGCTGGGCCCGGAGCCTGTCCCGACTGCCGGGTTAGGGGCAGGTCGTTCCAGGGAGAAGGTGCCCGCTGCTCACCTGGCAGGTCTGCAGCTGAGCCCTGCAGGAAGCATGCTGAGGAAACTGGAGAGAGACTCCCACAGGGGCCATGGGCTCTGCAGCTGAGGCCCCCAGCTGGGATCCATGGGCTCCTGGGGGACCCCTAATATGTTCAGGAGGTGAGGGGGGATAAAAAGTGGATCCTCAATTTTTCTAACATCTTTGTTGTTCCGTTGCTGAGTCATATCCAGCTCTTTGTGACCTGATGGACTGCAGCATGCCAGGCCTCCCTGTCCTTCACCAGCTCCCGGAGCTTGCTCAAACTCATGTCCATTGAGTCGGTGATGCCATCCAACCATCTCATCCTCTGTCGTCCCCTTCTCCTCCTGCCTTCAGTCTGTCCCAGCATCAGAGTCTTTTCTAATGAGTCAGTTCTTCACATCAGGTGGCCAAAGTATTAGAGCTTCAGCTTCAATCAGTCCTTCCAATGAATATTCAGGGTTGATTTCCTTTAGGATGGACTGGTTTGATCTCCTTGCAGTCCAAGGGATTCTCAGGTGTTTTCTTCAACACCATAGTTCAAAAGCATCAATTCTTTGGCGCTCATCCTGCTTTATGGTCCAACTCTCGCATCTATACGTGACTACTGGAAAAGCTACAGCTTTGTCTAGACAGACCTTTGTCGGCAAAGTAATGTCTCTGCTTTTTAATATGCTGTCTAGGTGTGTCATAGCTTTTCTTCTAAGGAGCAAGCATCTTTTAATTTCGTGGCTGCAGTCATCATCTGCAGTGATTTTGGAGCCCAAGAAAATAAAATGTCACAGTTTCCATTGTTTCCCTATCTATTTGCCATGAAGTGATGGGACTAGATGCCATGATCTTAGTTTTTTGCATGTTGAGTTTTAAGCCACTTTTTTCACTTTCCTCTTTTACCTTCATCAAGAGGCTCTTTAGTTCCTCTTTGCTTTCTGCTACAAGAGTGGTATCATCTGCATATCTGAGACTTTTGATATTTCTCCCTGCAGTCTTGATTCCAGCTTGTGCTTCATCCAGTCTGGCATTTCACATGATGTACTCTGCATATAAGTTAAACAAGCAGGATGACAATATACAGCCTTGACGTACTTCTTTCCCAATTTTGAACCTATCTGTTGTTCCATGTCTGGTTCTAACTGTTGCTTCTTGACCTGCATAAGGTCTCTCAGGAGGCATGTAAGGTGCTGGTCTAACTTTAATATAAAATGTCCCCCCGTTACAAATGCAGCAACAGAACAGGCTCACTTTAGCAGGGCCTCCAACCCCTGGTGTGTTGGACCCAGTATATAGCCGCCCTACAATTCATGCCAGGATTTCAAAACACCCTTTATGTTCATGAGGCTTTGAAATCAACAGTCGTTATCAGTCCTCTTGCCAGATCTCATTATTAACCGCATTAATAGACACCCCGGTCACAGAAATTTCCTAACGTTTTGATAACTGCATTTTGATGTAATTTTTTAATCTCCTGCATTTTAGTTTTCAAATTTAAAATGTTCTCTGTCTTGGGAAGGAGGGCATCTGCTTGACTGAGCTGCTGATGGGTCATAGCCCAGCAGCAGGCCTCGCAGTAGGATTTCTCTGCTCTCGTGAGCAAGGCTTCCCTGGAGACCCAGGGCAAGATATTTGCAGTTTTCTGTGTTAGGCTTTCTCATAGATAATTAGTAACAAATTATTTTAGTTTTTACTGTTGACTCTCTTTTCTCCATGACCATGAGAACAGGCACCTCTTGGTGTTGAACACTGCATCAGACACTTCTAGAACAGGGGCTGGAGTTTCCCACCCATGAGTGCTCGGTTTGCATCGAAGAACACAGCACACAACCATGCAACGGGGGATGATATGCTTCCAGGGGGCCCAGGGTCTCAGGGGCGCTTTCTCGGTCCCTTTGCTGCTGGCCACACAGAACATGCCTTCTGAAGTCGTGTGTGCAAACACCAGGGGCCAGCAGGCTGAGGTCTGCTCACGGTGGGGTCTTTCATGGTGTGCTGGCCACACGGGCTCCTGCCACTACGTGACCAGTCTTACCACACCAGGCTCCAGGGACAACGGCCGGGAATCACAGAGGCCACCGTCGCTGCTAAGCAAGGCTGCTGCTCGCAGGCTGGCCCGTTCTGCCTGAAGCAGTGGTGAACACCCGTGGTTCCCAGGCATCTCTGATCTTTAGTCAGTGTGTTTCCTCACACCCGTTAAGGTCACGGCTACGCTCAGGCACATTTGTATTTGCTGCGCTGAGTTTGCATTTGCCCAGTCTCCTGATCTGTGTGTACACCTGGGCTGTACAGGACTCAGTAAATATTTGTTGAATGTAAGAACAGTTAACTTGAGAATTTACAGCTTATACAATATTTAAATCCATTTACATGAACAGTTTGCACTCACTTAATATTTAAAGTTCAGTGTTTAAGCTCCCCTGGGCTAAGCCGTCCTCTTAGACACCTTGCTCATTGGATGTCTTTCTCTGTGTGTGTATGTGAGTCACTCAATCATGTCCAACTCTTTGCAACCCCCTGACTGCAGCCCACCAGGCTCCTCTGTCTGTGGGATTCTCCAGGCAAGAATACTGGAGTGGGTAGCCATTACCTTCTCCAGGGCATCTTCCTGACCCAGGGATCAAACCCAGGTCTCCTGCACTGCAGGCAGATTCTTTACCATCTGAGCCACCAGGGAAGACTGTACCAACTCAGGGTGCCCACTGCTTTGATCAGATTTTGACATGACACACAGGTGGATCAGGTGCAGCGTAGCTGTGAAAGAAATAACCATGTTTGTTTCTTTTCCTTAAATCACCAAAGTCAAGAGGGGTCAACTTAAACTGCCTTCCCCAAGCAAAATCTCTGCAGAGAGGAGCCCAGAGCTGCTGCAGTGGGAAGGACTGTGTAAAAAACATGCGAATAATATCCCCAAGTCTTATCCTGAGATGTAGGTCAAGTGCAGAGGTTCTCCCAGAATGGCCACCACCCAGGCCGGTTAATTATTCCTCAGATGACATCTGGCCACTTCTGAAAAGAGGTCCTCAGTGGCCCACTAACTGCAGAATCGTCGCAGGTGATCCTTCCAGTTTTGATGTTGACTCCCTGGACAGGTAAGAATTATTCAGGCATGTAAAATGACTTTGAGGGAACTGCCTTTCTTTAAGTGCAAGATATCCAAACACTCAAAATACTTTTTTGACTGAGAAAAGTACTCCGCCACCAACTTCCTTTTGCGTTTACAAAGACACCAGAGCTGTTCAAAGCTCAGACTTTCAGTTAGCACTAGCTGGTTGTCATTTCCTTTCAGTAGGGGTATTAGGCTAAAACAGAATTTGGATACGGCATTTTTACGTTCCCAGATTTGGAGTAAGAGATTGAATGAGGTTGAGATTACTCTTTCGACCCATTTTCAGGTGCCAGAAGAAGTAGAGTGCCACACACGTGTACAGTGAGCTTGGTTTATGGCTTCAGACTTGGGTTCTGAAGTTGGTATTTTTCACTGATCCTTTCAAATGATGGCTAGGTGGCAGCGAACCATAGTCAGGAAACCATAGACTCTGGGGACATATATTCATATATGTAGAGCATTCCCTCATAAACTGATTACATTGAATTTACTTAATTACATTGAATTTACTTCATCCTAACATAGTAATTAAAACACAGAGCCATGCTGTGCTTTTTAAACACAAATGATGGGGAAGCTTTGAAAGTCCGAGTGGATTTATTATATAGCACATTTATACCTCTGTTTACCCATTTATAAATGTTCTTTATGATAAATCCACTAGGACTTTGGTTTGATCCCTGAGTCGGAAAGATGCCCTGGAGAAGGAAATGGCAACCCACTCCAGGATTCTTGCCTGGAGAATCCCATGGACAGAGGAGCTTGGTGGGCTACAGTCCTGGGAGTCGTAAAGAGTCGGACACGACTGAGAGACTGAGCACAGACAGATGTACATTCATTTATTACTTTTTGGAAGCCAAGGAGGAAAGAGATAAGGAAGGATGAGGTGACTGTGTCTGATGTCGCCATGAGTGTGAATAAGAAGGAAGGCTTCGCCAGCTGAGGGGCATGGCTGTTTCTGGGATGGCAGATGAAGGTCCTCTGAATTCCTGTGTGGCAAATGCAGGGCAAGGCCGCATACCCGTTCATTAAAGTGTCTGTGTGTGCTTTGATCTCTCTCTCTAACAGGAAGTCGGTGTTTATTGGTTTCTAGCAGGCCATTCCTTCACTGCCATTTTGGTCAGTCACACAATCAATGGAATCCAGTACACAAATATTTATTTTGTGCCTTATGTCTATAAAATACTAGAGAGATACTTCGTGAAAGAAAAGGAAACGGAACTGAAGTAGGTTTAGAAGCTCTGGGCATATCTGCAAATAGGTAATCACCGTGATCACATTTTCTCAGCTGATACTTGGTAGTTAACATTTAGTCCCTTCTGTTAATGAATATTGAGTTATTACAAAATGGTCTATGATTCATGAAACAGTCAGAGTTCTCTCCTCTTCCGAAGACTTACAACAGGAACTGAGATCCCAGGTCTCAGCCATGGGACAGAGGAGTCTCATCCCGCCCACTCGCCCTTTCCCACAGACTGGGGCTTAGTTGTCTCTGCAAGGGAAGTTTCTAAAAGGCCTGTGCTCTCTGGCAAATGGTGCCAAAAAGAAATGAGTTACTTTGGCGTGTGGGCTCTTTACAAGGCACATGCTGTGTGCCTGTCAAGGGATGCTCAGAGTCTGTATCTGCATGCATTAGATGCAAGCCCTGTCCACTGTCCTACAGATGAGGCCGCCACCGCAGCAATCCCACCCACACTTGTCCACATCTAAATGCCGCGCCAGACTTCAGCTCAGGGAGCCCCGGCCTGGCACCCCAAGGCCTCGCCTATGGGCCGAGATCAGGGAGTTCCTTTCCTAAAGCCCCATTTGAATGATTCTTTCTCTTTTCTCTTCAAAATTAAGTTGGCTTTTTTTTCTAGTCATACATTATTACCATGTAGGTGTGACCTTTAGAGATGTTTGTGTTTCTTTGTCTCTCTCTTTCAAAAGAATAACCATGAACCTGGTACTAACTGAGTATTAAACTAGACCCCAGGTTCAGGCAGAAAAGTCCATTGGATTTTATACATACCGTGGTGCTTTTCACAAAACTATTGTGAGGTTGCACTTGGAGCCCGTCACAGGGAGCACCCGTGTGTTGTAATGATGTATTTGGCTCCGTGTCTCCTTCCTGGGGATGGGAGAACAGGGAGGCAGGGATTTCCTCACTGCTGGGTCCCCAGGGCCTGGGATGTGCTAAGCATTATAGAAATACTTGCTGAGTCTTTAATGAAAACAGTGAACAAATGGATTAATCAGTAAAGGACGTTTTCTGAGCTGTGCTCAGGTGGGAACACTGTTCCCAGGGTAGGTGGGTTTGCTCTGTGACTGAGATTCTGAACTTAGAGCAGGAGAATAAAAATGTTCATTGAACGCTGACAGCAGTGTGCTGTCATCCAGGGAGGCGTGGATCAGCAGCCTGGTTCTTTGTGAGGACTCACTTAGAACTACTTTGTGCTTCATGGCAGACTGCGTCATCTGTTTTCCAGCTCTGGGTGTCAGGTCAGGTTTTCTGTTTATAAAGAATATTGTGGGAAGTGGAGCCCAGGAAAGGGAGTCAGCCGGCAGGCCGACACGTTACCTGCAGTCTCTGAAAAGACAGTAAATGGTCGCCTTGTCCATGTCTCCCAACTTTCTTATAGAACTTTATGGGAGAAGTCCCTGGCAGCTCAGTGGTAAAGAAGCTGCCTGCCAATGCAGGAGACTTGGGTTCCATCCCTGGGTCAGAAAGATCCTCTAGAGGAGGGCATGCCAACCCACTCCAGTATTCTTGCCTGGAGAATCCCATGGACAGAGGAGCCTGGGAGGCTACAGTCTATGGGGTCACAAAGAGTCGAACACGACTGAGCGACAGAACAACACAAGGCAAAATTTATGATGTATTCATTAGATGCTGAGCATCAGTAGGTGTAAATAGCTCGTTACGTCTTATTTTTACCCTTGCAATTGGTGTCATCGTTATCGCTTTATTAACTGTGCGTTGGAAGGTTTCTCCCTTTTCCTTGAGTCAAGAGACAGTAGTAACTCTGATACTTTAACTCGTGGGGTCCACAGCCACACCTGCCTTGTTTGCCACAAGCCGACGTGAAGTCAGTGATTTCATCGTGAAACAAAGCACCGGCCTGGAATTACTCCCCCACACATCGTGATGGAAAAAATACTGTTCTGGCACAACTCTAATGCGGGCTTCATTCCTGATTACACGTCCCCTGTGAAACGAGGTGCAGCCCACAGCTCTGAGGACAGAGGACAGTGCCACCCGCTGCTCCATCTGCAGATCCTCCAGAAGCAGACTGACTCCAGTCTCCCCCAGCTGTGTCCTTGTGGTGGGTCTGTCAGCTTTTCCACTGAAAAAAAATCAGTGTTTTCCATGATTAGCATTTTCAGCTAAGTTGAAGCCTCCTGTTCTCACAGACTCGGGACACAGCTGTTTCCCACTGGACACCTGATTGGGGGGGAACCACCCTCTGCACCCCGTATGTTTCAACATTCTGTCTTGTCTGTCCCCACAACCTCAGGACTTGCCTGTAAATCAATCCTGATGTTGTGTGATTTTGTTTACAGCCTGGCCCCTTGAACACTCAGAATTCTGTACTTAGAAACTTATCTGACTCTCTATACCTTTAAAAGTTGCCTCATTCTTAGCTTTTCCTTGGAAAATCCAAGTTCTTCTTGTCCAAAGTGGGTTTTAAATATTTTAAATGAAAACAGGAAGTGTCTCAAACCATGAAACAGCTGTCATCACTTCATTTTACTATCTGCAAGATGTTAGATGCTGGCTAGACTGTAATTTCTTGCTAATTAACACATGGGAAGTGGATGTCTTTGCTTCTGGCCCATCAGAACTTGTGCGGCCCACACGAGTTTCTGTAACTTCAGGGAAACCACGGTGCTCATGTTAGGGGGATGAGACTTCTGCATCCTGAGTGACTTATGTATGTTTTGAGACTGACATTAATTAAAGTGTCAAATTAGCTTTAATCTTTTATGTTGAATCTTTGCCTTTGGTTTGGGTTCTCCAATATCCAGACTCTCAATTAGACATTCATGGGCTTGATTACTGTAATTCTTTTTATGCTGTTATCTTTGAAGTTCTAATTAAGAGAGTGCAATGAATTTAAGTGTGACTGTTACATTCAAATAGAATGGTGAAGACTGCCTTTCGAAGTATATTTTATGTTGATTACGTATTTGTGCTTTATATGATAGAATGCTAATTTTTAAATTTCCTTTTGGGCTTGCAAATGGCTTGTAAGGACCAAAATCAAAAATGGTGTCCAGAATTCCAGGTGTGGAGGGATAAGGCACCAACTGAAGTAACGATGTGTTTGCATTTGAGATGACTCATGGTCATGCGGAAGTAGAGACTGTGGGGTAGTTGATTTCATCCAATTCAGGTTCAGTTCAGTTCAGTCGTGTCCGACTCTTTGCAACCCCATGAATCGCAGCATGCCAGGCCTCCCTGTCCATCACCAACTCCTGGAGTTCACTCAGACTCACGTCCATCGAGTCAGTGATACCATCCAGCCATCTCATCCTCTGTTGTCCCCTTCTCCTCCTGCCCCCAATCCCTCCCAGCATCAGAGTCTTTTCCAATGAGTCAACTCTTCGCATGAGGTGGCCAAACTATTGGAGTTTCAGCTTTAGCGCCATTCCTTCCAAAGAACACCCAGAGATGATCTCCTTCAGAATGGACTGGTTGGATCTCCTTGCAGTCCAAGGGACTCTCAAGAGTCTTCTCCAACACCACAGTTCAAAAGCATCAATTCTTCGGCGTTCAGCGTTCTTCACAGTCCAACTCTCACATCCATACATGACCACAGGAAAAACCATAGCCTTGACTAGATGGACCTTTGTTGGCAAAGTAATGTCTCTACTTTTCAATATGCTATCTAGGTTGGTCATAACTTTCCTTCCAAGGAGTAAGTGTCTTTTAATTTCATGGCTGCAGTCACCATCTGCAGTGATTTTGAAACCGAAAAAAATAAAGTCTGACACTGTTTCCACTGTTTCCCCATCTATTTCCCATGACGTGATGGGACCAGATGCCATGATCTTCGTTTTCTGAATGTTGAGCTTTAAGGCAACTTTTTCACTCTCCACTTTCACCTTCATCAAGAGGCTTTTTAGTTCCTCTTCACTTTCTGCCATAAGGGTGGTGTCATCTGCATATCTGAGATTATTGATATTTCTCCCGGCAGTCTTGATTCCAGCTTGTGCTTCTTCCAGCCCAGCATTTCTCATGATGTGCTCTGCATATCAGTTAAATAAGCAGGGTGACGATATGCAGCCTTGACGTACTCCTTTTCCTATTTGGAACCAGTCTGTTGTTCCTTGTCCACTTCTAACTGTTGCTTCCTGACCTGCATACAGATTTCTCAAGAGGCAGGTCAGGTGGTCTGGTATTCCCATCTCTTTCAGAATTTTCCACAGTTTATTGTGATCCACACAGTCAAAGGCTTTGGCATAGTCAATAAAGCAGAAATAAATGTTTTTCTGAAACTCTCTTGCTTTTTCAATGATCCAGTGGATGTTGGCAATTTGGTCTCTAGTTCCTCTGCCTTTTCTAAAACCAGCTTGAACAACTGGAAGTTCGCGGTTCACGTATTGCTGAAACCTGGCTTGGAGAATTTTGAGCATTACTTTACTAGCGTGTGAGATGAGTGCAATTGTGTGGTAGTTTGAGCATTCTTTGGCATTGCCTTTCTTTGGGATTGGAATAAAACTGACCTTTTCCAGTCCTGTGGCCACTGCTGAGTTTTCCAAATTTGCTGGCATATTGAGTGCAGCACTTTCACAGCATCATCTTTCAGGATTTGAAATAGCTCAACTGGAATTCCGTTACCTCCACTAGCTTTGTTCGTAGTGATGCTTTCTAAGGCATCCAAGTTAGTTTACCTCAAATAGAGTGTGTTTCTCCAGATCCCCCTTCAATAGATTTGCTAACCCAACACTGAAGACCTACAGGAAAGTCTTTACAGTGGAGTTCCTCTGCTTTGTATCATCCGCTGAACAGAGAGGTGGGCTTGTACTGATTGAACTTCGCCTGGAGGAAAAGCTCAAGACCAGCACGGTCCTGGAAGACTATGGCCTGCGGCCGCTGTCAATCACCATCCCCGTTGGCTGATCTTGACTGTTGAGGCACTCAAGTGCAGCTCAAATGTGGAGGAACTGATGCTTAATTATAGTTTAGGTGTTTTGATATTTTTTTCCTTTTTATTTATTTTTTTAAAATTTTATTTTTAACTTTACAATATTGTATTGATATTTTAGAAGTTTGTTGTCATTTAGTCGCTGAGTCATATCTGACACTTTGTGACCCCTTGGACTGTAGCCTGCCAGGTTCCTCTGTCAATGGGATTCTCCAGGCAAGAATACTGGAATGGGTTGCCATTTCCTTCTCCAGGGGATCTTCCCAACCCAGGGATCAAACCCATGTCTCCTGCGCTGTAGGTGAATTCTTTACCTCTGTGCCACCTGGGAAGCCTTTAAAAGTTCAGATGGACAAAGCCATCTGGAAGGTGGCCCTTCTCACAGAACCAGAACAAATCCACAAGGTTTTAGGCACAGTCATCGTCCAGGTGGAGAAGTCCGCCCTCCTGTCGCTCAACCAGCAGGTCCATGGCTGCAGCCTCTTCCCACCTGCCGGCTCAGCCTCCTTCTGACCCAGGGCTTTGAGTCATTTCTTCAGAAAGAGTCCAAGTGAGATGAACTCAAGCCGGCACGTGCCTGGGAAAGCCTGATTTTCATGCGCCTCATCACTCGGCTCTAACAGAAGAACTAACCAAGTTTCCTTTAAGCATCAACACTTTTAGTTCAATGCTGTTTTCTTTTTTTTTTAATGTGCAATTTTAATCAATTTTGGCTTTGTTTCCTTTTTTTTTTTTAATTTATTCCTTTATTTCTCATGTGTTCCCCATCCTGAACCTTCCTCCCTCCTCCCTCCCCATACCATCCCTCTGGGTCGTCCCAGTGCACCAGCCCCAAGCATCCAGTATTGTGCATTGAACCTGGACTGGCATCTCGTTTCATACATGACATTTCACATGTTTCAATGCCATTCTCCCAAATCTTCCCACCCTCTCCCTCTCCCACAGAGTCCATAAGGCTGTTCTATACATCAGTGTCTCTTTTGCTGTCTCATATACAGGGTTATCGTTACCATCTTTCTAAATTCCATATATATGCGTTAGTATACTGTATTGGTGTTTGTCCTTCTGGCTTACTTCACTCTGTATAATAGGCTCCAGTTTCATCCACCTCATTAGAACTGATTCAAATGTATTCTTTTTAATGGCTGAGTAATACTCCATTGTGTATATGTACCACAGCTTTCTTATCCATTCATCTGTTGATGGACATCTAGGTTGCTTCCATGTCCTGGCTATTATAAACAGTGCTGCGATGAACATTGGGGTACACGTGTCTCTTTCCCTTCTGGTTTCCTCAGTGTGTATGCCCAGCAGTGGGATTGCTGGATCATAAGGCAGTTCTATTTCCAATTTTTTAAGGAATCTCCACACTGTTCTCCATAGTGGCTGTACTAGTTTGCATTCCCACCAACAGTGTAAGAGGGTTCCCTTTTCTCCACACCCTCTCCAGCATTTATTATTTGTAGACTTTTGGATCGCAGCCGTTCTGACTGGTGTGAAATGGTATCTCATAGTGGTTTTGATTTGCATTTCTCTGATAATGAGTGATGTTGAGCATCTTTTCATGTGTTTGTTAGCCATCTGTATGTCTTCTTTGGAGAAATGTCTATTTAGATCTTTGGCCCATTTTTTGATTGGGTCATTTATTTTTCTGGAGTTGAGCTGTAGGAGTTGCTTGTATATTTTTGAGATTAGTTGTTTGTTGGTTGCTTCATTTGCTATTATTTTCTCCCATTCTGAAGGCTGTCTTTTCACCTTGATAATAGTTTCCTTTGATGTGCAGAAGCTTTTAAGTTTAATTAGGTCCCATTTGTTTATTTTTGCTTTTATTTCCAGTATTCTGGGAGGTGGGTCATAGAGGATCCTGCTGTGATGTATGTCAGAGAGTGTTTTGCCTATGATCATAAGAGACTATTATCAACAATTATATGCCAATAAAATGGACAACGAGGAAGAAATGGACAAATTCTTAGAAAAGTACAACTTTCCAAAACTCGACCAGGAGGAAATAGAAAACCTTAACAGACCCATCACAAGCATGGAAATTGAAACTGTAATCAAAAATCTTCCGGCAAACAAAAGCCCAGGTCCAGACGGCTTCACAGCTGAATTCTACCAAAAATTTAGAGAAGAGCTAACACCTATCCTGCTCAAACTCTTCCAGAAAATTGCAGAGGAAGGTAAACTTCCAAACTCATTCTATGAGGCCACCATCACCCTAATACCAAAACCTGACAAAGATCCCACAAAAAAAGAAAACTACAGGCCAATATCACTGATGAATATAGATGCAAAAATCCTAAACAAAATTCTAGCAATCAGAATCCAACAACACATTAAAAAGATCATACACCATGACCAAGTGGGCTTTATCCCAGGGATGCAAGGATTCTTCAATATCCAAAATCAATCAATGTAATACACCACATTAACAAATTGAAAAACAAAAACCATATGATTATCTCAATAGATGCAGAGAAAGCCTTTGACAAAATTCAACACCCATTTATGATAAAAACTCTCCAGAAAGCAGGAATAGAAGGAACATACCTCAACATAATAAAAGCTATATATGACAAACCCACAGCAAACCTTATCCTCAATGGTGAAAAATTGAAAGCATTTCCTCTAAAGTCAGGAACAAGACAAGGGTGCCCACTTTCACCATTACTATTCAACATAGTTTTGGAAGTTTTGGCCACAGCAATCAGAGCAGAAAAAGAAAAGGAATCCAAATTGGAAAAGAAGAAGTAAAACTCTCACTATTTGCAGATGACATGATCCTCTACATAGAAAACCCTAAAGACTCCACCAGAAAATTACCAGAACTAATCAATGATTATAGTAAAGTTGCAGGATATAAAATCAACACACAGAAATCCCTTGCATTCCTATACACTAATAATGAGAAAACAGAAAGAGAAATTAAGGAAACAATTCCATTCACCATTGCAACAAAAAAGAAAAAATACTTAGGAATATATCTACCTAAAGAAACTAAAGACCTATATATAGAAAACTATAAAACACTGGTGAAAGAAATCAAAGAGGACACTAATAGATGGAGAAATATACCATGTTCATGGATTGGAAGAATCAATATAGTGAAAATGAGTATACTACCCAAAGCAATTTATAGATTCAATGCAATCCCTATCAAGCTACCAACAGTATTCTTCACAGAGCTAGAACAAATAATTTCACAATTTGTATGGAAATACAAAAACCTCAAATAGCCAAAGCGATCTTGAGAAAGAAAATGGAACTGGAGGAATCAACCTACCTGACTTCAGGCTCTACTACAAAGCCACAGTTATCAAGACAGTATGGTACTGGCACAAAGACAGAAATATAGATCAATGGAACAAAATAGAAAGCCCAGAGATAAATCCACGCACATATGGACACCTTATCTTTGACAAAGGAGGCAAGAATATACAATGGATTAAAGACAATCTCTTTAACAAGTGGTGCTGGGAAATCTGGTCAACCACTTGTAAAAGAATGAAACTAGAACACTTTCCAACACCATATACAAAAATAAACTCAAAATGGATTAAAGATCTCAACGTAAGATCAATGCTGTTTTCATAGAGATCTCCCTACCATGGCTCCTTCCATCTTGAGTAGTGTAATGAGCCTTCCCTTGTGCCCGGAGCCTTGAATCGGCCTTGAGAGGCTCCACAGAGAAGGCTTCTTCTCCCCATGCTGCTTCCTCTCACAGCCACTGTTTTTGGGGTGAGTCTCACCAACACATCTGATCCCTGAGACCTAGGCAGGATCCAGACCAACTCAGGAAATGCAATAAAGCAAAGTGCATGTAATCTCCCCCTAGAACCACAAAACAGCCTGAAGATCTCCAGGGATTTCATAGTGTTAGGCACTTGGTAAAAAAAATCAATGTCAGGTTTTAAAACCAAAGGGATGTTCCTGCCTGGACTCAGTTTAAAGAGAAAGAGAGAGAGAAAGGGAGCTAGGACTTACCTGGCAGTCCAGCGGCTAACACTTTGCCGTTCCAATTCAGGGAACACGTGTTTGATCCCTCGTTGGGGAGCTGGATCCCACATGCTGCCCAGCACAGCCAAAGAAAAGGCAGAGAGAGAAAGTAGTCAGGCCTTCAGGATACCTAAAGAAAGTTATCGTTTCATTTTTTACTTCAAAATTTGTATTTGATCACTTTTATTTAAATAAGTTTTGAGATTGTTTAGAAGTCTGTTGATTCATCTGCTCTTTGAAGCTGTACATACTTCAGTAGAATTACATTGCTAAGTTAAAATTAAAATTTTCATTCGTATATGATGTTTGTCTGACCTACATGTAGAAAATGATAGACAATACAGCCTGTACCTAATAATTAGCTCAATCATTATTACCCAAACTGTTCAACTGAATAATTGAATATTTTTCTTGAATGTGTAAAAGGATATCTATAATTACTTATTTTAATCAGTGGCAGCAAATTAACATGATCAAATGCACATTTTTAATTCTTTCTTCTTCATGGTCTTCTTTTTTTTTTTATGATTGGCTGCACCTCACAGCTTGCCCGATTTTAAACACCAACCAGGGATTGAACCCTTGCCCTCAGCAGGGAAAGCATGGA
Source organism: Bos mutus (assembly GCF_027580195.1). Lineage (NCBI taxonomy): Eukaryota > Metazoa > Chordata > Mammalia > Artiodactyla > Bovidae > Bos > Bos mutus. The sequence continues at coordinate 43,140,489 of NC_091643.1, read as the reverse complement.
GTCCTAACCACTGGATCGCCAGGGCGTTCCCTTTAATTCTTTCTTCACTGTATTTTCCAGCTTCTAATTCTAAGAACTCATTTAAGAATAAACAATTCAAAAAAGAAAGAATACACAATTCTGTTCTACAAGTTGTAAGTACCAACACATATCTGTCAGGAGAGTGGACTCATGAATGAATATAGTGATATACCCATATTTTTTAAAAAACTCTGTCTCAATGCTATTTTATTTATCTAAAATATTTTATTTACATTAAGCTTTATTTGCCCCAAACTGACAACAGATTTTTAAATTATCAAATTCAGAAGCATTCAGTTGACCAAGAATGTAAAAGTGGTGCAGCGTCTGCAGTGAGTGGCCCTGTCCAAGGCCACAGGGGGCCTGCCGTGTGCATACACCTGACGGGGAGGCACAGGGCCATTGAGAACCTGTCTTCAATGCCTGTCTCACGGTGTAAACTGCAAATCCCGTTTGGCTTCTGTACTAATGTGTGGGCCTGGATCTGGTGTGTGCGTGTCTGGAACTTTTATGTGTATTTTTCCATGTGTTTCTTTAGCTTGTGTTAAGTTACTCACAAAACATTAGGTAGCAGCTGTTTATTTCCATGAAGTGTATGTGTTAGATTCTCACTGGGGCCGTTACAAGGGGATCAAGGGACAAGTGACAGGTATTTTCAGGGGCTGCAAAGCGCCCCAGAGAAGCCATACTTCCCTCGGCCAAGGTGGTGGTGGAGCTGCAGGCAGGAATCCTCACTGGTGCAGCCAGGACTCTCCTTGGCCGCTGGTGGCTAAAGGCCACTGCAGATGTCCTCAGGGGAGCCCCATGTTCTGGCGGGACCTCACATCCACTCTGGCCCTAAGAGCAGCCTCAGGGGCCCCCCCAACACAGTGTGGAAACAGCATGAACGCGTCCTTTCACTGTGCTGCCCCTCCCAGCTGGAGTATAGACTGTTCTCTGCTACGCTGCAAACAGACTTGTTGTTCATAAAGTCCTGTCTGACTCTTTGTGACCCCATGACCGCAGCACTCCAGGCTTCCCTGTCCTTCACTATCTCCCGGGGCTTACTCAAACTTATGTCCATTGAGTTGGTGATGCCATCCAACCATCTCATCCTCTGCCATCCCCTTCTCCTCCTGCCTTCAATCTTTCCCATCATCAGGGTCTTTTCTAATGAGTTGACTCTTCACATCATGGGGCCAAAGTATTGGAGCTTCAGCTTCAGCACCAGTCCTGCCAAGGACCCCCCTTTTAATTAACTTGTTAGGAAAGTGTGTTGTCCCACTACATTTTTACAAAGAAATCAGTGTATAAATTCATATTATCACCCTGTGGCAAACGCATTCCAAGTTGAGAAGATGTGATAGTGGATTTTCCTGTGACCGTGGACATAAATTGCAATACTGAAAATAAGACAACCAGACAAGAAGGGAGTTTGGTTGCTTTGTCAGATTTTCAGTCTAAGTTGCACTGGGTACATTTAGTCAGATTCATCCTTTTTAGCAGGTGAAGGGAGTCCCTTGAGGTTGAGCATGACACGGGGGCGAGCTGTGCTGGACGTGGGCTTTGTCGCGTGGCGGGCATCAGCCTGGCTTCCTGCGAAGGTGTCTCGCTGTGTTTGTCGGTCCTCGCGCGCATGTCCTCACTCCTGGGAGGTGAGCACGGCCAGAAAGCCCACCGTCTGCTACTCTGTGCTCACCTCCACACTGTGAACATAAACACACCTGCGAGAGCGAGGCGTCGCTCTGTGACCTGTGCCCCTGGCTTCCTCGGTTGCCTGCATTGTCACCACCAGGAGCCGGGAGGCAGGTGCCGCTCTTCAGAATCAGTATTTCTGCTTAAGAGAAGCAACTAGGACCACCCCCGCCCCCCGCTGTAGGATGAGGTCCGGGTCGCTCAGCCACAGCCACGGCACAGAGGCGGGGGCAGGGCACCGCCTGCTCTCGGCAGGGTCTGCAGACACGGTGGCAAAGGATAAAGACCCTCCTTCCTAAATGAGCTATGCTCCCTGCGTTCCCACGAAGATGCCACCAGCTCTCAGTGTTTGACGTGAAAAGCTGCCAGTAACCTCTCTTCCCATCAATTCACATGTAGATACTGTGCTTGATTCCCTTGTCATAGCGATGTTATGAGCGGTGGAGAAAAGCTCACTGAGAAACAAAACGTGATGTGGGAGAGGTGTGGGAGAGAGGTGAATGCACTTTGCACAGCCAGCTGTGTCCCGGGTCAGGAAGGCGGACCTCAGCCTGACTCCATGCAGGGAAAGACGGGCCGTTACAGAAAGACCCGGCCACCCACGTCCCTTCACGTCACAGGGGAGCGGGTGGGCCCCGCCTGAGACACGAGGTGGTGGCCTCACTTGGGTTTATTTCTGAGCTGGTCATCTGTGAGGTGGGGCCTTCCTGAGCCTGGACAACGTCCAGTAGCACCCCGGCTCTGCCCTTCCCCGTCGTAACCACCAGTAGTGTCCCCAGATGTCGCCAAGGTCCCCTGGGAGAGAGGGGTGCAGGTTCTCCGGGCTGAGCAATGCTGGCTGACACTGGAGGGTCTGAGATTCCCCAGACAGGGAAGAAGGGCAGGGACCTGTCTGGGGCCCCTACGGTCCCCAAGAGGGTACAGCCAGCGAGCCTTCCCCAGGCAAGCAGCCATCTGGGGGCAGAACAGGGCAAGGCCCTACCCCCTGCCCGCTGTCCCCTGCACCTGCTCTCCTCAGCTGGTCCATGAGACACGGGAGGCCCCTGGTTCCTGAAACCCCAGCCCCCTTCCTGCTGCTGAGTCAGCGAGCCAGGACCCGGCTGAAGGGAGGTGGCACTCCTGCCCCCAGGGCCAGCAGAGCATTCGCAACCCCTCCTGCGTCTCAGGGCCTAACTCTCCCCAAAGGGTCCTGACGATGTCCAGCCTCAGCTGGCGGTACCCAGACCCTTGATCACTCCAGATCCCAGGGTGTCTTCTCCACCCGCCAGCAATCACAGTGAAGCCTGAGCTGCTCTCTTATCTTACTGAGAAGCCCAGATACATTCATAGTTTTTTTTCTCTGTGGCCAGAAACAACTTTCTTGAAGAAGGTGGGTTTGCTGTGCTTTTTGCATTTTCCTTCTTCTGGAACAGTCCTTCTGTTCTGCAGTCACTAGCCCCCGGAGGGGCTTCCCAGATGGGTCAGTGGTAAAGAACCCGCCTGCCAAGCAGGAGACGCGGTTCAGTCCCTGGGTCGGGAAGAGCCCCTGGAGGAGGGCACGGCAGCCCACTCCAGCATTCCTGCCTGGAGAACCCCGTGGAGGAGGGGCCCAGCCTGACTCCCGGGACCTGGTGTCCTCAGTGACTGTGCCCCCATGGCGATGATGCTGGGGTTTCAGCAAGCTCACTAAGTGCTGGGTTTGCTCCAAGGGGGCTTGCAGGGCACGACTGTAGGTATGTGCGGGGGGTTGAGGGGCTGTGGTGAACCGTCCAGGGGTCCCTGAAGCTTTGTGAGCTCCAGGAACAGGACTGACCTCGGGGCCTGGGCAAGAGTTACCACAGGGCTGGAGGGGACGCATCACAGTTGACTCTGACCAGATGGACAGAGGTCTTCTTAAACCGAAGGATTTTAGCCACTTGAACACCACGGGTGGACAGGCCTGGTGAGGAGAGTGAATGAGCCTTTAAGAAGCAGCTTCAGGCAGCAGGGCCCTGCCACTCGAGGGGAGGAGCCGCCCGCCCTCGGTGGGGAGGGCCCCTCCTGCAAGCACTTCGCACTTACTTCAACGTCAGTCCTCAGTGCTGGAGGTCGGAGCTTGGGAACACTTTCTCAAACATCAGAATCTCCCAGAATAAAAACCTGGAATAAAGTCAGTGTTCAACAATTTTCCTTTTGGGGCTGATGAGCATTAAGGGGGAAAGTCTTTAAAAAGACTTGTTTTAGAGGTTTCTCTGTTGTAGACAATGTTCAGAGTCCATTTTTCTAACAGCCTTCTTCCTACCTCTGTTTTCTACCCACACATGCCTCTTTCCCATTCACCCTTTTGAAAATGTGTGCATTTTATTAATTTTCATGTGCAGTTTTTATGCCTTTAAACTCAGATCCTCCTGACGTGATAAACTCACTCTGTTTTATTTGTTGATGTCCATCTGGGTGACACTTGATGCTTTACTTCTTGGGAGAATCCACTCACACAGATTTAAAAGTCACTGGCAGGGCACCTGCAGCCTGGGAGTACTGGTTGGAGTCCCTGCAGGTGGGAAAGGAGTTGACGCATCTCCTCAGCATGCAGCCGACTCCTGGCTCAGCTCTGCAGGCCCTTAAAGCAGAGCGGCTCCATCTGCCCCCAGGGAGGGGGCCGCCCCCCGGGTCACCCACCACCCTGCCTGGTCCCCAAGCCAACTGCCCTCGCTCACCTGCCGCCGGCGTGGCTGCCAAGTTTGCTGATGATGAGGGCCCCCGGGGGGTTCCAGCCAGTTCTTCCTTCCAGGGAAAGCAGCACAGCCGACCTCAGGGGGAAGTCCACTCCCATCAGAGCAGCTGTGAGGTTTTCCTGCCGTGAGAATCGGGACCACCTGGGGCCCAGCACATACGGCTGCTGAGTTTGGATGCCTTCTAAGGGGCGTTCAGTACCGTTTCAGTTCCAGCTGCGCTAATTCCCTTCAGTGGATTTCCACCCCATGGCCTTTGTGGAGCTGTGATATGGGCACAGGGCGCAGAGGTGAACTGGGTGGACGTGGAGACCCAGCTCCCTTCTCAGCCAGCCCCACGGTTTATACCCAGCGAGCCTGTGCTCACAGGGAGCAGACAGCTGCTGTCCCTGTGTGTCTTCTCCGTGATGAAAATAATACCTGTTCACCAGAAGCATTTGTGGAGCACACAGAGAGCCTTCCGCCACACCGTCGCTGATGAGTGTGCTGCTAACCTCTCTTTGTTCCCAGGCTGTCTGTGCAAACACAGTCTGTCTTAGTCTGGAGAGAACCGCGCAGGCCCTGCAGTTCTAGCTCTGCGTATAGGATGAGCCCCTCTTCCAGTGCCTGACCTGCATGAGGACGGGGGCTGCCCTCTGTCCTGCTGAGTCAGAAGTCACCTATTCTGCCTGATTTGGGGGTGTTTTCATAATTTTTCACTATTAAACACACGTCCGCGTAGACTGTCTCTAAGCATAAGGCTTCCCCCACACTCTGCGTCCTCTCTTAGGCTGAACGCTGGGGGAGCTGTGCCTGATGGCTGGCGGGTACTGGGCGGGAGAGCAGGCTCGGCGGGCGGGCACCCCGCTGACCTGCTGTGTCCCCCTTGCAGGCGTCACCTATGCCAGCTACAAGAAGACGCCGCCCCCCGTGCCCCCCCGCACCACCTCCAAGCCCCTGATCTCGGTGACGGCGCAGAGCAGCACCGAGTCCACGCAGGACGCCTACCAGGACAGCCGCGCCCAGAGAATGGCCGCCTGGCCCCCGGACGGCCGCGGCCTCTACAATTCCACGGACAGTCTGGACAGCAACAAGGCCATGAGCTTGGCTCTGGAGACGGCCGCAGCACAGCGCCACGCCTCTGAGGGCCAGGGAGGCGCCACGCGGACGGGCGACAAGGCCATCCTGGCGTCCAAGGCCGAGGAATTCCTCAAGAGCCAGCGCTCCTCCATTGGGGTCCAGGTACCTGCCCGCGTGCACGCCCCCCCGCCAGTGACATGGACCCGGTCCTCGTGGGGACCCTGCAGGCAGCCAGAGTCTCTGAGCCCCAGCTTTCGGGAGAAGCCAGTGGCAGTGCAGTGGGCAGAGGACCCCCAGGCATTTCCAGGGGCAGCCAGCAGCATGGAGAGTGTGGAGATAGGTTACTCTGATGCATGAGAAGGAGGGTTTGGGGTTGAAACCCAATCTTTCTAAAGCTCTTTAGTCTTTTGGGCTTTGGGACCGAAGGGGAAGGACTAGGAGGCTCTTTGCAGGAAACAGGGGCACATCTGCTCAGGGGCCCCAGAAGTCCCCACGCCAACCCCTGGGTGCCCGCGGGTTATTCTCCTCATTGTGTTCTGATCACCAAGAGCCAAAACAGCTGCCCCTGCACCGACACCCACCACCGAGTCCACTCGAGTTCCAGGAGGGGAGGGACACAGCACCACCCAGCTCCCGCTCAGGAGTGGGGCCCGGGACTGGCCTCTCGGGGATCGCGTGTCTGGTGACCCCCAGCCCAGGCAGGATCAGCAGCCAGGCAGATTCTCGGCAAGCCTGGACACCTCCGTCAGCCCAAGTCCTGTGGGGCGCTTTAAAAACCCTAAGCCTCCATTGCTCCAGAGAGAAGGGCCCACGCAGGCGTGAGGGGGAGCCACGTCTCAGGCGTGGGGCCAGGGGCGACAGGCTGGCGAGCTGCCCGCTTGTCGGGTCCCCTGAACCTGGTCTCCACACTGTGGCTTCGTTGTTTTGTTTAGGATTCTGAATTCCCAGAGCATCAGCCATACCCAAGGTCAGATGTAAGTACCAAAATACGCCCCGGAGCCAAGTACGCATGAATTTTACTTCCGCCCTTTCCGGGTTATTCATCCTCCGCTCTCGTCGCCTCTCTGTCCTCATCTATATGCCAGGCTCTATGCTAGGTGCTCCCATTGTCGCGAGGACCCTTGCATCCCCGGAGACGCAGTCAACCCCCTCCTGAGGACACAGCTGGGGCTCTGAGCACCAGTGACCCCCACAGCCACAGCCGGCTGGGCCGAGGTGCTGGCCCGGGTGCCTGCTGCTCTCAGGGTCTCAGCCTTTACAGTCACATCTGCTGAGGAGACCTGTGAGGCCCCCAGGCTAAGAAGGTCACCTCCCTGGGTGCCTGTGACCCAGGTTTCCCACCTGCCACCTTCCATAGGCTTCCTGCGGGCTGCCCGTTGAGCCGCAAACAGGGCTGGAGGGTCAGGTTCCCACTTCTCTGAAAACAGTGGGAACATTCCAGACAATCAGGTGCTTTCAGATTGTCCCAGAAGCCCACAGACCTGCCTTATCCCCCTCCCACCTCCACGTCACCCCCAGGAGCCACAGACACCCCATTCTGCCTCCAGCTGCCGAGCTTCGCCCCAGAGGGCCCCCACGTGGTCCCATGGCCCCCCTCCCACAAACCCCTGCAGACCCCCAGCTGCATGTCGCGGGCGGCCGGGCGCACCTGCCCCTCTTGGTACCCAGAACCTAGCACAGCGCCTGGCACATAGCAAGCTCTCAGTCAGTGTCGGTGGGCGAGCGTGGGTGAGTGTGGGTGAGCATGTGAGTGCAGGGGCTCGCTGTCCTCCCGGCAGCCAAATAGTCACAGGACGGTTGAGTGTGTCAGCTCGGTTGGCCCAGCGGGGTGAGCTGGAAGCCAAAGAAAACGTTACCCAAGGAACTCGAGCGACAGAGTAGGGGTGGGGGCACCAGCCAGGAGCAGGGGGAGGTTGAGCTGATGGAAGGACCACTGCACACGCCTGGAGAGCTCCTGGGAAGTGCTGGAGGGCATCGAGGGCTCAGGGCCCAGAGCAGAGCAGTGCGGAGAGCGCGGCCCGGGGCCAGCTTGGGGAGCCACGTGGATGCACCGAGTCTGCGCCCAGACCCCCGGGCTACCCCCGTCGTCCTCACGGGAGCCCCACCTGCCCATGGGGGCCACATCCAGTCCGGAATGGGGAACCCGAGGCTGCGGGCCAGTGACGGGAGGGGGGACCCCAGCGCACAGAGAAGGATGACTTGAGGGGCATGCCTTGCCCCCCACAAGCCTGCTCTGGTTCACCCACAACCCCATGTGGAGGACAGCTGACCCCACCCGTCACCCTGTCCTCAGCTTACAGGGAGGGCGGTGGGCATCCCTGTGTCCATCTGGCACTGCAGGGACAGTTCCCGCTGGGCCGCCGCCCAACGTCCCAGGACACAGCGTCCGGGACTCCTTTCATTTTACAAACACTGTTCTTCCCGCCGAGCAGGGGCCCCTCCTGCCTGCACCTTCCCTGGAGCCCAGGCCCGGGACAGGGGCTGATGTGCGGGGTCCTCAGCTGAGCCCATGACGTCCTGCACCAGGCCCTGTGGGTTGGGCTGCACCCGGGCCTCCTGGTGACCTGCCCCTCACCTGGACGCCACATCTGGCCCTACCTCATTTCCTCACAGTGACGGTGACATGAACGATCTTCTTTGCGTTCATTTTGTTTTTATCTGTGATTTGTCTGTTGTTGCAGGGTTTCTACCTTTGTTTTGTGTGTGTGTGGTCTGATGTCCAGGGATCCTTCCATCCTGTCTGCCTCAGTCATCCCATCTCTAAAATGGGAGTGATGCCCACCGTGTGATGTCATAGGTGGTCACTAGATTTAAACATCCTCCCCAAGGCTACACCCAAGAGTCCCGGGCAGGTTACATTCCCCCGAGCCCCCCACCTTCCTGCCTGCTTCTGCTGGGGCTTCCAGCATCTCACAGAGCAGGGGAGGCAGTTCACCTCTTAACTATTGGACTCATAGTAGGTCACCAAGAAAAATGTGGGGACTCCATGTGGGAGCAACTCACCCACTTTGCTGTGTGGGCTTTGAAGGCAGAGTCTAAGATGAGCTTCTTTAGAGCAAAAACCCGAGATCAAAGCTCAGCCAACATTCTACTAACAGCCTCCTGCTTTCTGGTCCCTCCAGCTGTGGGTGATCAGCCATGAATTTCTGAAAATCTGGGCCATACACACATGCACTCACATGTCACACATGTGCTGCACACATGCACACTCTCATGTGCATCCTCATGCATACACACAAGCATGCACACACATGTACATCCACAGGTATTGCTCACGTGTACACGTGTGTGTTCACACATGTACACGCTCATGTGCACACATGAGCATGCACACAGAGGTGTGTACTTACATGTACACACATGCACTCACACATGTGTGCTCTCGTGTACACACGTGCATGCACACATGCATGCCCACAGAAGTGAGCTCATGTGTATACATATGCACACTCTGTGCACTCTCATATACATATATGTGCATGCACACACAGGCATGCCCACAGATGTGCACTCAAGTATACCCATGTGCACACTTTCATGTTTGCACTCTCATGTACACACATATGCATGCACACAAATGCACGACCACAGGTGTGCACTCACATGTACACACTCACACACGTGCACTCTCTTGTGCACCCTTCCCCTGCTCTTCATGGCCCGTGGCTCAGTGTCAACCCCTCTGTCACGGCCCAGGGACAAGAGGCGGGTGCTCCAGGAGCCCAGCGCCCACCACTCACATGGCAACAGGGAGGCTCCATCCCCGTCCACCAGCAGGCACCTCCAATCAGCACTGCCTCAGAGAGGTCACTCACATACACAGGTTCTGCCGACTCCATCTTTCTTCTCCATGTCTAGTTCACCCTGGCTGTTATTGTTGTTTAGTTGCTCAGTCGTGTCTGACTCTTTGGGACTCCATGGACTGTAACCCACCAGGCTTCTCTGTCCATGGGATTCTCCAGACAAGAATACTGGAGTAGGTTGCCATTTCCTTCTTCAGGGGGATCTTCCCAACCCAGGGATCGAACCCAGGTCTCCTACTTGGCAGGAAGATTCTTTACCACTGAGCCAGGGAAGCCCCTAGAACATTGTAGCTCTTGTAAAAATGAATATGTACATATATTTCTCAAAACTTTTATAATCCTTTTACACTTCTCATCAAAATTTTCTCTTCGGAAAAAATTCCTTTGATTTCCTTACCACTGTGCAAAATAATAATTCCTTTCCTTTGTCCTAAATTTGATTTTCCCCATCTTCATAAAGCCCTCCCAAGATTTCTGAAATTGATAAATATTTAGCTTGTCCTGGCTTTATGCAACTTGACCACATCCTCCTCCACCTTTACCTTCTGAAAAACGGAGACCTTTTTTTGTTAGAATGGTTTCATAGGACAACCACGGTAGTATCTATAAAATGTATTATATATTCCTTGAACTTAATGTATCGTTACTATATCTGTGGATCTTAAAAGTGGAGGTGAGGGAGGGAGCGTTAGATTTGCTTTGGAGAACCTACCTGAATCTGGCTTCCCACACAGTTTCACACCCATTAACCCCGTGTTTGCTGATCCCTCACTTTTGAAATTAAGAAGAAAATAGCCATAGAATCTGAGACGTACCTAAGTGTCACATGGCCAGCAAGTGGCAGAATTTGACTCCAAAAGCTGTATTTTTCTCATTCACTGTAAAAAGAAGAGAATCGTAAGAGAGAAGCTGTACACACTAGAGAAAAGCAGACACATTATTTTGTGATACTTTGGTTGTTCTGGTCACCTTGTGGTCACTTTCTCTGTCTGTGCAGATGTGTGTGTTCTGTGTGTGCACACGCGTCTTGATTGGATCGTTCACGCCACCTGCTGATGTCCGCTCCGGAGCCTGTGTTGCGTCGGCAGCATCCCTCGTAGCTGCACGGGTGTCTGTGTTGTGAGCAGTCTGTACTTACTCGGTGTGGCCAGTATCCTGTCCTCCTGTTTCCCCTACTTTCTCCTTTTAATATGTTAGAATTCAAGGAAACGTCTTTAGACTAGAATCCTAGAATTAGACTAGAATAATTTAGACAAATATTCTGAACATTTTTATGATAAAAATTAGTGCTCTTTCCATACAAATGTCTCCCTGACACTATATGAATGAAGTAATTTCATCCATATTGTGTATCTCTCAAATTCACGAATATCTATCAGAATGGCAAAATGGAATACCTTTGCCCCTGCCACCACAGAGATTGTGAATATAGTCACAAAATTATATACATGCACAGACATAGATCTACAACAGCGTTATTTATAGTGGCAGAAAACTGCTGCTGCTGCTAAGTCGCTTCAGTCATGTCCGACTCTGTGCGACCCCATAGACGGCAGCCCACCAGGCTCCCCCGTCCCTGGGATTCTCCAGGCAAGAACACTGGAGTGGGTTGCCATTTCCTTTTCCAATGCATGAAAGAGAAAAGTGAAACTGAAGTCGCTCAGTCGTGTCTGACTCTTAGCGACCCCATGGACTGCAGCCTACCAGGCTCCTCCATCCATGGATTTTCCAGGCAAGAGTACTGGAGTGGGGTGCCATTGCCTTCTATCTAATTAAATAAATCAGGTTATATTCATAGAATGGAACAGCAGCTAGAACACAGACAGCTCATATTGCACTGACATGGGCAACGTTTTTAACATATTAACTTATTGCAATCTTTTTGTGTAAAACAATAGTAACAACAGTGTCCACATCCAGCAAGGTAACATTTATGTCAGCCATAACCCACTTGAAACTAGAAAGACGTGCTGATTACCAGCAGGTTAGGAATTTTACTCAAGCACATTTCCTCCTGTGCGTGTGTGCTAAGTCGCTTCAGTCATGCCCGCCTCTTTGCGACCCCGTGGACTGTAGTCCGCCTGGCTCCTCTGTCCATGGGATTCTCCAGGCAAGAATACTGGAGTGGCTTGCCATGCCATCCTCCAGAGGATTTTCCTCGCCTAGAGATTGAACCCGCGTCTCCTGAGGCTCCTGCCTTGCAGGTGGCTTCTTGACTGCTGAGCCACCACTGCCCCAGGCTCCACAGAGCCGCCCCCCACCCGGCCCCATCCCAGGAGCTGCAGGGTCTCCACATGGCTGTGTTGATTCTGGCCACAGCGGATACTGAGCATGCCTCTGCCCGCTACGAGCTGTGCACCCCTGGGCAAGTTACTCACCTTCTCTGATTCCTCAAGTGTTGCTGGACCCAGGGTATCATGTGCACCAGCTGTGGTGACACTTGTCCGCTCCTAGCTCAGTGCCTGGCGCGGGATCAGCAGAAAACAAACACCAGCTCTTAAAGCACAACTGCTCTTCATCACAAACTGCGTCAGCCCCCAGCAGCAACGACTTAGCCAGCCACGACTGCCCGGTGCACCTCTTCTCTCATCACTAGGAGAGGGTGTCACAGGTATTCGTCTAATGGTTTGTGTGTTACTCTTACAACGATCACTAATATTTTTAAGATAAGATGTGTTTGTTTGACAGGTTAGTTTTGACATTTGTGGACTGGAGTCAAAACACCTTTTGAGACAGTAGGTACTGTTTCTTGCAAAAAAAAGAAAAGGGACAGTATAGAAGCTGGGATAACATTTGACTAAACTGACCTTTGGTTGTTTAGTCATATATTTACTCAAGGTCATATATTTACTCTTCTGGGGCAGACTTTTCATACTGCAAGTTTGGGAGCGGGAAGATTGTTTTCTTTTGGAGTTTTGGTTATTTTTTAGAAACTGTGCACTACTAGAGTTCTCTCGTGAGTTAACGTTGCACCACAAATGCTTCCTTGGGCTCGGGGAGACTTCTCGGCAGACGCAGCCACCGTAAGGACTGTGTGTGGAGTGCACGCTTTCTGTTCTGTTGTGGCATTGCCCTGCCCTGGGCACAACCCGTGAGCAGATGGTGCTGTGTCGAGGCGGGCGGAGGGGTTGCCCGGGGCTGGTAAAGCTTCAGTTCTTCCGTATGTCACGTATGTGGAGGCCGTCATCACCACCGTCCTATTCAACAGCCCGTGTGTTGTGTTAGCTCTCTCTGGTTCATGCCGTACCTGCAGGATGTGACAAGAGCTTTTAAGTCCTCTCATAATGCAATCCCCAACACAGCTTGTTTTTCACCCAAGCTAAGAAAAGCAACTTTATTTGCATACATTTAGAAGATGGAGGCTCAGCGTTGAGTTAGGGGGTCATGCACAATTTGATGAAACACTGTAGCAACATAATTACACCAGCACGAGTGTATTTCCCTCCCGTTGTCGTTTTCCTGGGTCAAGTGCATCTCTGCATTAATTACACAAATGCATAATTAATTATGGCAGATGAACACACACACACAAATAGTCCCTGGTCCAGGTCCCCATCTTGGTTCTAAAATAAGATGTTCTCTGTTGCGCTAGGTGGAGACAGCTACAGACTCCGACACGGAGAGCCGGGGGCTGCGGGAGTACCACTCGGTGGGCGTCCAGGTGGAAGATGAGAAACGGTAACCGTCCCCGACTCCTGGGGCCTCTGAGCGGGGCTGTGGGTTAGAAACATGATGGCAAGTGTCTGGACAGTACTGGCCATCAACGGTTCATGCCGTTCGTGGAGACAGGGTCATATATCCCCAACCCTAACTCAGTGGATATCATTCGGGTATGAATTAGCATCCTTCTGAGCCTTGTTTCTGCTAGCAGCCGGACACTCATCTTTTTCTAAAGTAACTTACCACCTGTGAAAGCAGAGGGGCTGGCAGCTCTGAACACCAGAGTCCTTCACCCCAAGGGGAAAAAGGATGAGCGTAAAGCCAGCGCAGGTTTTCCCACCTTAGGATGTTAACAGTACAACCACAGAGGGAGAGTGAAAGAAGACTGAAGAATCCTTAAGATGGTGACGCTTCAAAAGAAGCCCTCACACTGCCCAACACAGAGAAGTCCACGACAAGAGTGTTGTTTTTGTAACGAGGATGGGGTGATTATTCTATTTTATATTTAAAATAGCATATCTTGTAAATTTCATAAACACAGAATTCTATGGGCATATCATATTTTGAGCACCAGGCACCATCTGGTTGTTGAAACCCTGGTGAGTCACTCACAGTGAGGGTTTTAGACCAACCTGCAAAGATGTGGACTGCCAGGGAACTGATGGCTTCCCCAGGACAGGGGCCTCTCAGAAACTGCATCTTCTGCCCCAGGACCTGGGCTTGCGGCACCCCCTCCATCCCCGCTGGTGGCTCTTTCTCAGCACCTTTGCCTCCAGCGAAGGCAGATCCATTAGCCAGCTGCACACACAGCTGCCTGCCATCTGCGCATCCAGTTGGTGAGGAGCCAACTTGTGTAGCTTGGCAGAGTTTAGGTATGCAGACATACATGCACGACACACACACAGAGACACACACGTACACATACATGCACACATAGACACACACTCACACAGGCAAACCCAAGCATGCACACGCAGAGACACGCATGCATACAGACACACACACACACACGGTTCTCACCAGCAAAATCTGGGCTCCAGCTATAAGTTCATTCTTGCCAGTCCTTTCAGTAACTGGCTATGAGGAATAAGTTACGTTTAAATGCATACAATGAAAATGTTTTTTAAACACCTGCTGAAGTCAGAATTTGGATTCATTATTTTACATAAAAGACATAACTGGATGATGCTGCAGCATTCAGAGAGAGGAAGCTTATGTCCTGAAATATGATATGAATAGCCACCAGAACTCAACAAGACACAGATGTTATTACTTAAAAGAATTATGTACTTGGAAGAAGCAGTGGGGCTTCATTTTACATCCATACACACAGAAATGTGTAAGCCTGTCACGTGTTTCTGAAAGTCAGGTAACCACCGCAAGACAGTGGTTTCAGGGATAGATTAAGCCACCTTGTGGTAAACTTAAGTCTTCAGTGGGCATCACTTAGCCATTGAAGCTTTAAAGCTAAAGTTAGAGTTTCATTCTTTACAAAGTCAAATAAGGCTCTCACACAGATGAAACACCAGTGTGCTGATAACAAAGATGAAAATGCTCGTCTCTGCCACGAGGCTGGGGTGCGGCCTAGCATGCTCTGGATGTGTAAGCTGGGCTCTGCGGCTCAGGGTCATCTCCAGCAAGCTCCTATCTGTCTCCCCTGCCCCCGCCCCCCGCAGACACGGACGCTTCAAGCGCTCCAACAGCGTGACGGCCGGGGTGCAGGCGGACCTGGAGCTGGAGGGCTTCCCAGGACACGTCACCACGGAGGACAAGGGCCTGCAGTTCGGGTCCTCCTTCCAGAGGCACTCGGAGCCCAGCACCCCCACGCAGTACGGGGCGGTGCGCACCGTCCGGACCCAGGGGCTCTTCAGTTACCGGGAGGACTATCGGACCCCCGTGGACACTGCCAACCTGCCCCCTCCCGACCCCTGGCTGGAGCCGTCCCTGGACGCAGTGGACGGCGGGCGCGTGTCTCCGTGCCACAGGGACGGCGCGTGGTTCCTGAAGCTGCTGCACACAGAGACGAAGCGGATGGAAGGCTGGTGCAAGGAGATGGAGAGGGAAGCCGAGGAGAACGACCTCGTGGAGGAAGGTAAGAGGCAGGTGTCTGCTGAGGCCTGAACACACTCGCCAGGTTTCCATAAATGAAATGAGCACGTGGCGAATGAAATCCATGAGGACAATCCCTTTGATCCCTGAGTAAATTAAAGTGCATGGGCTCCCAGCATACCCCACCCAAGCTAAGATGCTAGCGAACAAACAGAAAAGCAGTGGCTGAAATATTGACGGGCATCCTTCTGTTCCGTGCTGTGTGCTGGATAGCAGGATGGCTCCGGCCTGCAGGGGTCTTGGGACTGCAGGTTATCTCAGGCTCCACGTGCTGGATTTTGGCAATGACGATGGGCAACAGTTCAACCATTTTCTAGACTCGTGACCATCCTGTGTTAAAAGAAATTGCTTTGGCTTTGTATCAGAGAAAAGCTGGAGATGGTAAGTGACTAACCCCCTAGCTAGTGATGGAGTGTCTTCTGCTGTTCAGAAAACGCCGTGCCCCATCCCTGGCCATTTACTTCACTGTGATTCTCTGCAACCGTCACCCTCATTTGTGGTCCAGAGAGGATCCCTGAGCAATAAAATACACACTTGGTTTGTGCCTTAGACCCTGGAAATTAAGAGGTGACATTAAAAGTCCCCAGCGCTGAAGCCTTCTCATGATAAGTTATGATTTTCTTGTCACTGGGGGTGGTCAGGAAAATCCTGGAAGTAATGCCGTGAACATCCCGTGTATGATTGATTTGGTGATCTACAGTGACCCAGATCAACAGTAAGATCCTGTCACCTAGGTTGTCGTTGTCTTATTATCAGCATCTGGAGAACATGTTTCTCCGTCAGCCGGGCAGAGGAAAGGGGGTTTCTGCTGTCCGTCAGCTGCATTTCTCTACACAAGTTTTTTTCACCTTTTTTGCACTTTGGGATCTTCTCCTGGACTCTGTGTCCTGTAAAGCCCCAGCAGGCATTTGCTGAGTACATGCTAGGAGCCGTCCCAGAAACTGCAGGTGGAGACACCGATGAGCGTGCAGCACAGACACTGCAGGGACCTCAGAGTGGGTAAGACCAGGACAGAGGCGTTTATAGTGGGTGAGGAATGTGCCTGTGGTAAGAGCAATGCAGACCCAGTGCTATAGACACCCCGAAGTCCGGCAAATGCTGCCAGCAGTCTGAGAAGTCTTCCTGGTGGCGGCGGCATCTGGGCGGACCTTGAGGGCAGGTAGACCAGTCAGGCAGGCGGGCCAATATGAGGGCACGAGCAGGGGCAGAGAGCCAGGCTGGAGACCCTCCAGGAAGGCCCTCCCTCAGACATGGACTCTGCCCCTGCCGTGGGGAGCTTGGTCCCGACCTCCCGGAGCCCCTGGCTCTGTCGTCCCTGGGGACATGCATGTGGGCACACGCCCTTCTCAAGGGTGGGGGTTGCTTTGCATTTTCCTGGGGCTCTGCCCCGTCTTAGGCTCCTGGGCGATCACACTTGATACACTGACTGTCTGCCGGCAGTGCCCAGCCGTGCTGACTATCCACCGCCGGTGCCCGGATGCGCTGACCATCCTCCAGCGGTGCCCGGATGCACTGAGCGTCTGCTGGCAGTGCCCAGCAGAAGCCTCGGCGGTGGGAGTCTGAAGGGGGGCAGTCTTCACACACAGGGTGCTTCCACCCCTACTCACCCCTCTGCACAGCACAGCGTGTAAAACCCCGTGTGCCCTCAGGCGGGGGGCCCCTCCCACAGACACCAGCTCAGTCACCAGAACTCTGCAGGGTTTTCCCACCACTGTTTCATAACTATGTGAAATCACATCTCTAGGAGCCTCAGATGCAAAGAGCAGCGAACAGGTCTACCCGAGCCTTTCTGTGATTTTTCTCAATTTCTTAATTACCGAGCTCTATTTTTTGTGGCAAAGGTGAGAGAACACTTAATTTGAATCTCAACTGCATGCTCCACACATTAACCAAGCACCATATTGGTCACGTTTAAGTGATTCCCTAGTAATGTTTAAAGGTACGGTAACTTTCCATTCCACTCCTCACTTTAAGCACAGGTACACGTTTCTTGGTTACCGTCCTTTTAAAGAGTGAAGATTAAATTAAATGGCTGTTGAACCAAAACCCTGAGCTCCGAATTTTGAAATTTCCATTATGTGAGATAACTTTTCTCCCAAGCTATTATTTTATAACCACAGCTCACTGAATTGATCGAACAAATCAGATTCACTCAGCTCTCTACGGTTAATAAAAATATCATGCTGCTGCTGCTGCTGCTAAGTCACTTCAGTCGTGTCCGACTCTGTGCGACCCCATAGACAGCAGCCCACCAGGCTCCCCCGTCCCTGGGATTCTCCAGGCAAGAATACTGGAGTGGGTTGCCATTTCCTTTTCCAATGCAGGAAAGTGAAAAGTGAAAGTGAAGACACTCAGTCGTATCCAACTCTTAGCGACCCCATGGACTGCAGCCTACCAGGCTCCTCCGTCCATGGGATTTTCCAGGCAAGAGTACTGGAGTGGGGTGCCATTGCCTTCTCCAAAAACATCATGAGAACCATTAAATACTGGTATAAGTTAAGTCATGTTAAAGCAGCTTAATACATAAACAGATACTCTGCAGGGATTGTAAACCACCACTACACGAGTGGTTTGCGGTTTTATGCCACTTAACCAAATGGGTAAGTGGCATAAAGTAAAAGCAAAAAAAATAAAAATAAAAAAGGTATGTTTTCTGAAATGGAAGTTTCCAGAGCCACAAAGATCTTACTCAGCAGGTTTGTAAAAAGATGGATGGCCTGGGGAACTGAGCGGTGGGTCTTTGGAGAGGTGCTGGGCTGCTCTGTTGCCCCCAAACAACTCTGCCCCAGAGCTGCTGATCTGAAGACCCCCCGGCCAGACACACAGCACCAGGAGACATCATTATCTGGGGGTCCCCCATCCTCAGTCGAACACGTCATTGCCAGAGCTGGGGTTCGATGCTCGCGGCGGGTCTCCCAGACCTCCTTCCCTGGAGGTGCCACGCTCTCTGGGTGTGGAGGTGTCCGGCTCAGGCAGAGTGCCGTTGGCAGTAATCACAGTGACCCGGGGGACTCGGGGACCAAGGCGGATGAGGAGGACGGGCCACAGGGAGACTGCCCTGAGCCTGCAGTTTGCCCGGAAGTCCACACACTGAAGGCCAGAATCGGGGACGGCTCTGAGCACCGCCGCTTCCGCCGGGGACCCCGCCCAGTCACCCTGCAAGCCCAAGGCTGCCACCTCTGACAGCTGAGGGTGTGGTCAGCGCATGGGCCACCCCAGCCACCAGCGCCACGGCAAACCGAGCCTGAGAGGAAGCGTGTGCTCGAGAAACAGGAAGGTGACAAAGCCTGAGGCTTCACCGGGGGTTTGTGAACGCACGCATCCCCACGCCTGGGTCAGGAGGGAATCCAAAATCCGCCTGGTCATGGATCTCCAAGTGACCACCTCAAACTGTGTGCAAATTCTAGAAAACCCCACCTTGAATTTCAAAAGAATAGTGTCAGTGTTGCCCTGGCACTTCATAGTAAATTTAGGTGGAGTTGGAAATTGTAGAACAGGAGTGAAAAATAAATTAAAGGAGCAAGTCAGTTAATCAAATTTCTCTGTACATCAAAGGCCTGGGTTGTCTCAGGTTCTTTGTAAATTTCCATTCTGATGAGCATGAGCCCTTATCTGTAGCTCTTGAAAGAAAGTGGCTAAACTATGACAGAATTAGAGAAGGATAGTAGAAAAGAATAAATTGAATTTTCGCCTCAAATTCTTTGCAATTATGGGAAGCTATTATTTACATTATAGGTATCAGATAGAGCCATCCACATTGATGAGCACAAATCGCCTGCCATTAGTCATCAGGCCATTAGCTACACTCTGACATTCCTTACCTCTCTCAAGCAATAATCAGTGTATACCCTTTATAATAAGTCTCCACCCAGACATCACCCCCATCCACATTGTGCTGAAGTTTATTAACTGAAGTATTGTATATTAATACTTCCATTGAGGTGCATTTTAAGAAGGATGTGAAAAATGGGGACTTAAAGTCCAGCGTCACAGACGCTGAGGACGTCACACCTCACAGACGACCCCACTGTTGAGTTCCTCGTGCTGTTCATCTTTCCTATGAACCTGTGGAGTAAGATGTGTGTGACTCTGGAAACTTTTATTTCAGAAAGCACACTGTTTTGGGGAGTTTCTTTTTGTTTGTTTTACTTTGTGCCACTTACAGTGCCATTTGGTTTAACTGATTGACTTTTTAATTACCACTTCAGGAAGCATAGCGTCAGTGAAAAAAAAAATGCATTTATATGTGAGTCACTTCTATATATTCCTACAGTGACCATTTGGTTAAAACAAGTCTCTTTAAAGGTTTTCGTCAGTCCTGCAAGTTACAAGGGTTTACAAGTGGAAATCAAACATGTTCAGTTTGGGGACCGAAGTGTGAACCAGGTGGGAAGTATTTTCAGCCCTTCCAGGCTGTGCTCCAGCCCCTCTGCCTTCCTGCCCTGTGTCCCCTCCACTGCCCAGAGATGGGGGAGGTGAGCAGGCCAGGGGGTCAGGGGCCAAGGCCCCCTGCAGCCGGCGTCAGGACGCTGACAAGACCGCTTTCTGTTTTGTTTAAGTCTGAAAGGATGTCGCGGTATTATCTAGTGAACTCACTGGTATTAAAAGTTACAGTTTTAACTCTTCACATTTTAGAAGCAACTGAGAATTGGGTGATATTAGACTCTGGTACTCTTGCCTGGAAAATCCCATGGATGGAGGAGTCTGGAAGGCTGCAATCCATGGGGTCGCTGAGGGTCGGACACGACTTTGCGACTTCACTTTCACTTTTCACTTTAATGCAGGAAATGGCAACCCACTCCAGTGTTCTCGCCTGGAGAATCCCAGGGACGGGGGAGCCGGGTGGGCTGCCGTCTATGGGGTCGCACAGAGTCGGACATGACTGAAGTGACTTAGCAGCAGCAGCAGCAGGGAAGTATTGGTTTCTTAGGAAGGGCTGTGGCTCTGTGGTTGTGCAGGGTGCTTGGTGAGCGAGGTGCTGACTACAGCTCATCTCCAAGAGGGTCAGAAAGACACACACACATAGATGGTGATTCCAAGTGATGGAGCAGAGGTGCTGGTGGTACTTTGTTTCAAGTTCTCTGTGTGTGCAAGTCGTCACAATCAAGCTTTGGGGAACAGCAATCCGGACAAGTCAGAAAATGCAGGCAAACTCAGGAGCGTTTCAGGCCGTTAACCCGCTCCCCGACCCCAGGAGAACACCACGCGATGAACACGCTGTCCGGGGCCAGGTGCTCACCCTGTAAGCACTGTGGTGCCCTGGGCCTTCTGTTCCATGGCTGCTTTCTGTCCCAGTAGGACGCATCCTCGGCACCCCTCACAGACACGTTTGATTTCGAGGACTCCGGTTGCAGTTCATGGCGCTTGGCCGCCTGTGCACCGAGGCCCCCGCTGTGTCCGTGAGCCCCACCCCCTGGGGGAGGCCAGGAACTGGGGTCTCAGTGGCTTGTGGCCCAGGAGTCAGAGTCCTTGTGGCCGGTTTCTAGCTTGCCCTGAATGAGTCTCAACTCATTATTTTGGAGGCTGCCTATCAAAATTAGCAGTGTTTGGGGAAACTGGGGAGAAAGCTAGAGAAACTGAGTTTACCTCTCTGGACGTGGGCTACACCCCTGTGGAAATGCCAGGTCTCGGGCCCCACGCCTCACCCCCTGAATCTGCCCATAGCCAGACCCCTGCCAAGGGACCCACGTGCTGAAGAGCCCTCTGGGCTCTTCTCCAGACTGAGCCACAAGTCAACAGTCCACAAGTACTGAAACACCCTGTTGGAGGTGACAGTTCAGTGTCCGCTTCATGCCAGACGAGCTCCAGGCTAAGACCTTTGCCTCAGAAGGCTCCCCTCTTCCCCGGGCTGGAGACAAGCTGGACCCACGTGTGACGTCAGGGGCTCTGTGTAGCTGGTTGTTATCTGTGCTGTGCAGGTCTTGAAGGGGACTCAAGAGAGGACACATTTGCCCTCAGAGGGGAGTAGCTGGGGGTGGGCGCTTAGACCGAACCCCAGAGACAAGGGCCCAGACACAGAGGCCAGAAGCGTTGGCCTCCAGATTCCTAAGTGCCTCTGAGAATCATGGGAGTTCAGGTCTCCCAAAGCTGTTATTTCTGAAATGATGATGTTCACACAGGCCAGGATTGGGACAGAATGATGGGATGTGAGGAGGCACTTGCAGGAAGTGGGCGGGGGGTTTCCCAAAATTTTCATGCCGGAAATCTTTCTTTTGCCCAGTTCGAATCCCTAAGTCATCACAACTATCCAGTAAGTGGTTAAATCCTTTCCACTGACAAAGCTGTATTACTTACTTTTTTAAAGCACCCTTTGATTAATTACTTTTAAAAAGTAAGTAATACAGCTTTGTCAGTGGAAAGGATTTAACCACTTACTGGATAGTTGTGATGACTTAGGGATTCGAACTGGGCAAAAGAAAGATTTCCAGCATATTAATAATGGACTTCCCTGGTGGCTCAGACAGTAAAGCGTCTGTGTACAATGCGGGAGACCTGGGTTCAATCCCTGGGTCGGAAGATTCCCTGGAGAAGGAAATGGCAACCGACTACAGTACTCTTGCCTGGAAAATCCCATGGACAGAGGAGCTTGGTGCAGGCTACTGTCCACGGGGTAGCAAAGAGTCGGGCAGGACTGAGCGACTTCACTTTCACTTTCACTTTGATTAATTAAGATCTTACAACTTGAGATCGTTCGTAGATTAAACTGACCCTCGCTGCTCCTGACGGCCCTGATGAGCTGGCCCCCAGGTGCCTGAGGCAGGATGTCCTCACGCACCCTTCCTGATGTGAGGGGCCAGGGTCCCTGCCACCCAACTGACCCCCGGAGGGCTGGGTGGGCTAGAGGACCTTTCAAAGGTAAATTTGCCCCCACACTGAGGTGTCCCAATAGTCGGTATTTGGTCATCTTTGAATTTCTTTCATGGATCAGGATGGACCAGATGGAAAGAGGGCTCAATGGTGGCCATTCCACACAGTAAGCTCAAAAATTTCACCTCTGGTGACCGAGGATAACGGCGTCCCAGGTGACTCAGTGGTAAAGAACCCACCTGCCAATGCAGGAGACAAGGGTTTGATCCCTGAGTAGGGAAGATAGATCCCCTGGAGGACAGCATGGCGACCCCCTCCAGTGTTCTTGCCTGGAGAATCCCAC
Source organism: Bos mutus (assembly GCF_027580195.1). NCBI lineage: Eukaryota > Metazoa > Chordata > Mammalia > Artiodactyla > Bovidae > Bos > Bos mutus. The sequence goes on along the minus strand of NC_091643.1, from coordinate 43,118,323 downwards.
AGACAGAGGCACCTGGGGGGCACAGTCCGTGGGGCCGCAGTCGGACACGACCACACACATTCGAGGACATGGAGCCACAGCGGGAAGCCCGCCTAGCGTGGCACCCCTCTCCTGGTCCCCGCCAACCCACCCACAACCCTGTGTGTGTCCACAGTCCTTGGCAAGATCCGGAGCGCCGTGGGGAGCGCCCAGCTGCTGATGTCCCAGAAGTTCCAGCAGTTTTACTGGCTCTGCCAGCAGAACATGGTGAGTGCCCCCTCAAGACCCTTGGGCACAGGTCAGCAGGCCAGGCGACCGCTCTCTCTGCCCTCACCTCTGCCCTGTCTGCTGTGAAGGACCACTCTGGGAGCGTGGCCTGGTGAAACATGGGGACGGGCACAGCTCCAGGGGCCAAAGCAGAGAGGCCTCGGCTGTGGGCAAGGGAGGAGCGTGGTGGGCAGAGGGCGGCGGGCACCCAGCCGCGAGAGTGTTCTTGGCCACTGGCCTGCCCCTGGGGACCCTGGGCAGGGGGACAGGTGTGCATCGTGTCATGGGGATGTCACAGTGAAGGCAGCACCAGGAGGTGGCTCCAGTAGAAACACGTGAGCAACCACAATGAGAGAGACCGGCAGGGGGTTCCAGGAGCAGTCCCGGCTTTGTGTTACAGTCAGGAGTGAACACTAAACTTGGTTCTGATCTTCCTGAAAATCAAAGGGAATATATATATACATTATATAGGAGAAGGCAATGGCAACCCACTCCAGTACTCTTGCCTGGAAAATCCCGTGGACAGAGAAGCCTGGTAGGCTGCAGTCCACGGGGTCGCACAGAGTCAGACATGACTGAAGCGACTTAGCAGTAGCAGCAGCAGCATACACACATATATATTCTAACATGAATACTTACATATATAAATATTCAGTTCAGTTCAGTTCAGTCGCTCAGTCGTGTCGACTCTTTGTGACCCCATGAATCGCAGCATGCCAGGCCTCCCTGTCCATCACCAACTCCCAGAGTTCACTCAGGCTCATGTCCATCGAGTCAGTGATGCCATCCAGCCATCTCATCCTCTGTCGTCCCCTTCTCCTCCTGCCCCCAATCCCTCCCAGCATCAGGGTCTTTTCCAATGAGTCAGCTCTTCACATGAGGTGGCCAAAGTATCAGAGTTTCAGCCTCAGCATCATTCCTTCCAATGAACACCCAGGACTGATCTCCTTAGGATGGACTGGTTGGATCTCCTTGCAGTCCAAGGGACTCTCAAGAGTCTTCTCCAACACCACAGTTCAAAAACATCAATTCTTTGACGCTCAGCTTTCTTCACATTCCAACTTTCACATCCATACACGACCACTGGAAAAACCATAGCCTTAACTAGACAGACCTTTGTTGGCAAAGTAATGTCTCTGCTTTTGAATATGCTATCTAGGTTGGTCGTAACTTTCCTTCCAAGGAGTAAGCGTCTTTTAATTTCATGGCTGCAGTCACCATCTGCAGTGATTTTGGAGCCCAAAAAAATAAAGTCTGACTCTGTTTCCACTGTTTCCCATCTATTTCCCATGAAGTGATGAGACCAGCTGCCATGATCTTCGTTTTCTGAATGTTGAGCTTTAAGCCAACTTTTTCACTCTCCTCTTTCACTTTCATCAGAGGTTTTTTAGTTCCTCTTCACTTTCTACCATAAGGGTGGTGTCATCTGCATATCTGAGGTTATTGATATTTCTGCCGGCAATCTTGATTCCAGCTTGTGCTTCTTCTAGCCCAGCATTTCTCATGATGTACTCTGTGTATAAGTTAAATAAGCAGGGTGACAATATACAGCCTTGATGTACTCCTTTTCCTATTTGCAACCAGTCTGTTGTTCCATGTCCAGTTCTAACTGTGGCTTCCTGACCTGCATATAGGTTTCTTAAGAGGCAGGTCAGGTGGTCTGGTATTCCCATCTCTTGAAGAATTTTCCACAGTTTATTGTGATCCACACAGTCAAAGGCTTTGGCATAGTCAATAAAGCAGAGATAGATGTTTTTCTGAAACTCTCTTGCTTTTTCCATCATCCAGCAGATGTTGGCAATTTGATCTCTGGTTCCTCTGCCTTTTCTAAAACCAGCTTGAACATCTGGAAGTTCACATTTCACGTATTGCTAAAGCCTGGCTTGGAGAATTTTGAGCATGACTTTACTAGCGTGTGAGATGAGTGCAATTGTGCGGTAGTTTGAGCATTCTTTGGCATTGCCTTTCTTTGGGATTGGAATGAAAACTGACCTTTTCCAGTCCTATGGCCACTCCTGAGTTTTCCAAATTTGCTGGCATATTGAATGCAGCACTTTCACAGCATCATCTTTCAGGATTTGAAATAGCTCAACTGGAATTCCATCACCTCCACTAGCTTTGTTCATAGTGACGCTTTCTTAAGACCCACTTGACTTCACATTCCAGGATGTCTGGCTCTCGGTGAGTGATCACACCATCGTGGTTATCTGGGTCATGAAGATCTTTTTTGTACAGTTCTTCTGTGTATTCTTGCCACCTCTTCTTAATATCTTCTGCTTCTGTTAGGTCCATACCATTTCTGTCCTTTATTGAGCCCATCTTTGCATGAAATGTTCCCTTGGTATCTCTAATTTTCTTAAAGAGATCCCTAGCCTTTCCCATTCTGTTGTTTTCCTCTATTTCTTTGCATTGATTGCTGAGGAAGGCTTTCTTATCTCTCCTTGCTATTCTTTGGAACTCTGCATTCAGATGCTTATATCTTTCCTTTTCTCCTTTGCTTTTTGCTTCTCTTATTTTCACAGCTATTTGTAAGGCCTCCCCAGACAGCCATTTTGCTTTTTTGCATTTCTTTTCCATGGGGATGGTCTTGATCCCTGTCTCCTGTACAATGTCACGAACCTCCATCCATAGTTCATCAGGCACTCTGTCTATCAATAAATATAAATATGTATCATAACACACATACTTTTCCTTATCTGACCAAAGAAAGTACTCACCGATATTATTTTGGAGAAACAATAATTATTTGGAGAAAGTCATTGAAGAGTAACAGCTCAATGGTATTCACACTACTTTACAACCTCTTTTATGTATTTTTATTTATAATCCATACACTGACCTCTTTCAGACCAGACATTTTCATTAACACACAAGCAGCAGTTCACGGTGCCTCGGTCTTGTTTTGCTCGGTTCTTAAGTTCACAAGGAGGCCTGTGAGTTTGCAGCATGTTCTTCCACACGAAGGCAGCCTAGCACGTCAGAGTTGCCAATTCATCCCTTTTCATCAGGATCATTAAAAAGAATGTTTTCTCCAATATTTTCCATTAATCCCATTCAAGTGCATCATGAGATTTAAAGCGTTAGCACCTGGTCGCCTATGCCGTGAAGTTACAATCAACATTTAAGAGCGGGGAATAGGCAGGCTTCAGTTCAGTTCAGTCGCTCAGTCGTGTCCGACTCTTTGTGACCCCATGAATAGCAGCACGCCAGGCCTCCCTGTCCATCACCAACTCCCGGAGTTCACTCAGACTCACGTCCATCCAGTCAGTGATGCCATCCAGCCATCTCATCCCCCGTCGTCCCCTTCTCCTCCTGCCCCCAATCCCTCCCAGCATCAGAGTCTTTTCCAATGAGTCAACTCTTTGCATGAGGTGGCCAAAGTACTGGAGTTTCAGCTTTAGCATCATTCCTTCCAAAGAAATCCCAGGGCTGATCTCCTTCAGAATGGACTGGTTGGATCTCCTTGCAGTCCAAGGGACTCTCAAGAGTCTTCTCCAACACCACGGTTCAAAAGCATCGATAGGCAGGCTTAGGGTCCCTCAAATGAACATGCAGTTGTAGAAACACTCTGCTCTCCCATCCCCCAGGCGTGTCCTGCCCCCAGCCCCACCCGCACCCCATCGCTATCTCTGAGGACTGACTGAGGCCACCAGGGGGCGTGGTCCCTGTTCCGCTGAGCCGATGGGAGGGTTGTTCACGTCTTCAGGAACCTCCATGTAGCATAGTAACAGTCTTCCAGCTGTGAGCAATGCACGTCTTCTCTGCCAGATATAGCTGGTACTAGACCTGAGAATTATCCAGTGTCACATCCTTGACACCTCTTACACACGTCAGATTGCACTTTGTGTTGGCCACAGGAGGTCTGGCATGACCACTTCCTTTTCGTGTGCCCTCCATTGGACCAAAAGCCCCGGAGCACTTGGAGGAGGTTGCTGGGCTCTGGGCAGACCGTCAGCAGAGGGGCTGAAAGTGCCGGCAGGGCCCTGCTCGTCAAAACCACACTGTCCTCCTTGGCAGCTCTAGTTCTAAGTCAAAGAAATGGCCCCAGGGAGTGAGTCACACCCACTGGCTGTTGAGGATGGACTCTGGGAAGGGCCTGCCCTTGACACTAGCGGGTGGACCCCTGTGGCCCTAGGGCCAGCGGCTCAGCACCCTCAGAGCTGGGAGAGATGGAGTCACACACAGACCGCTGATCTAACGCTGCACTTGAATGAGACCATGGTTTCTCCTCAGCCCTTCTCAGGACACACAGCTCCAGGAGAATGTTCTAGAACACAAAGCATCTGAGCCCACATCCCAGGACCTCCCATGCTGGGGCCAGATAGCACCCTGGGGCCCTGCGTGCAGTCAACAGGGATGAACAGCTCTGTGCACTTGCTGGGGGAGGAGACTGGCCTGGCCCACCTTGATGTGACAGACGAGGCTTACAAACAGACCAGGGCGTGTGAGTGTCCAGGGACACAGACATAGCCACACCTCCCAGAAAGGAGTAGAGGACACAGAGCAAGGCCCTGACCGTGCTGGGGTCTACCATGACCATGGCCTCTGCCCCCCAGTGCCCAGAGCGGAGGCCCAGTGACCCCAGAGTTCACTCTTGGGCGACGTGATCCTCAGACACATGCAGGCCCTTCACACCTGCCCCTGTTGGGGGTGGGGAGGGGAGGAGGGGTCGCTGTGCCGGCTTCATCCTCCAGGAGGAGGACACGCGGCTCAGGACCCACTGTCGGGGAGGAGCACCCTGCCAGCCCCAGACGTCCAGGGAGCCCCTGTTGGTCCCCCCAAACCCCATCACCTGCAAGGCACAGCTCAGAGCAAGGCCTTCACTGTTTTCCTTCACAAGCAGCAGCTGAGCTCAAACTCAGGCAAGTGCATGACAACCCAGGTCTGGCGACCTGACGAACCCTCCCACACCTGACCCTGACATGACCCTGACCCGTCCCTGAGCTTGAGCCTGACCCTGTATCTGACCCTGACCCTGACCCTGCACCTCGCTCTGACCCTGTACATGACCTCATCCAACCCTGAACCTGTGTGTGACCCTGCACCTGCCCATCAGGCTCTTCGGTCTGCACATCAGGTCGCCCCCTGGTGGCTCAGTGGAGAATGGTCCTCACACAGTAAACAGCCGCAGGGGTTGCAATTCTCACTCAGAGTGGAAAATGAAGGCTTTGTGTGCAAGTGGCTCAGACGGCGATTCTGACCCCCTCCCAGCAGTTCAGCACAGCTGCCATCCGGTCACATCAGGCAGGATGGACAGGGCCCAGAGAGTGGCCTAGTGGGTGTGGGCACGGAACCGGGACTAGACATCTGTGTCCTCCAGCATTCACACGTCGAGTCCTGGCCCGGTGAGGGTGACAGGAGGGGACTGTGGGGGGAAAGCTCACGAGGGTGGGGCTCCGTGAATGGATCAGTGCCCTGATGAGCACCTGCAGGAGCAAACGCGTCTTGGGGCCACATCCACCCTTGGCTGCCCGTGCACCACTCGGTGGCGTCAGCTGTCCTCCCAGGGCAGGAACCTGACCTGCCAAGCCCTCCCTCCAAGCCAGGGCAACGGCATCCATGGTGCACACGTAGGGTGTCTCTGACCTTCAGAAGCAGGGCTGAGACCCCTCAGAGGACAGAAGGAAACGGGCCCCACCTCCCCAGTGCCCCCCACCACCAGCACCACCACAGACCCTGCCCAGGAACCCCACAGGCGCCCAGAACCAGAGGGCCTCAGCTGCCAGAACTGTCCAGGCATCAAAACCTTAACAGGCGCCATCGTCCCCAGGTTCCATTTTCTCCCAGTTGTGTTGAGATACAATGAACATGCAGCACTGGATAAGTGTAGGGGGTGCAGCACCGTGATCTGACTGGTATCATGAAATGATTGTCACCATAATCTTAGAGAACATCCATCACGTCTTGTGGGTACACAAAGAGGTAGAAAAATGTAACTTTCCTTGTGATGAGAGCCTTCAGGATTTATTGTCTTAACAGCTTTCATATTAGGAACAGCAGTGCAGACTGCATTTATCGTGCTGTACCTCACATTCTTAGTATTGGTGTATCCTGTTGTTGGAAGTTCGTACCTTTGGCCACCTTCATCGCGTTCCCCCTCCTCCCACCCCATGCCTCCCTCTAATTAACCACAAATCTGGTCCCTTTTTCTATGAGTTTGCTTCTTTATTTTTTGAAATGCAGCACCATGTTAGTTCCCGATGCACAGCATAGTGATTTGATGTTTCAAACTGATCAACACGATAAGTCTAGTTACAATATGTCACCATACAAAGAGGCTGCACAATTATTCCTGGATTCCCACACTGTAAGTTTCATTCCCATGACTCTCTTATTTTGCAGCTGGCAGTCCGTACCTCCTTATCTCCCGAACTTATTTCTTAGCCCCATCCCCAGTTCCCTCTGCAAACACGTTTGTTCTCTGTATCTATGACTCTGTTTCCATCTTGTTATGTTTGTTCATTTGTTTTGATTTTTATATTTCACAACATACAAGTGAAGTCATACAGCATTTTTCTTTTTCTGTTTGACTTACATGTTATCGCAGATTTCAAGATTTCATTCTTTGTTACACTGGAGTAGTATTTCAGTATATATATGCATGACATCCTCTCTGCTGAAGGACACTTCGGCTGCTTCCATGTCTCGGCTATTGTAAATACTTTTGCAGTGAATGTGGGGGTGCGTGTGTCTTTTTGAATTAGTGTTTCATTTCTTTGGATAATACCCAGCAGTGCACCGCTGGGTTGTGTGCTAGCTGCATGTTGAATTTGTGAGGATACTCCATACTGTTTTCCATAGTGGCTGCACCAGTCTGTGTTCCCACCAGCAGCACACAAGGGCTCCCTTCTCTCTGCATCCTCAAAAGCTTGTTACTTCCTGTCTGATGATGGCCACTGGGACAGGTGCAAGGTGATACTCCACTGTGGTTTTGCTGTGCATTTCTCTGATGATTAGTGATGCTGAGCATCTTTTCATGTGCCCGGTGGCCATCTGTATGTCTTCCTTGGAAGACAGATCCTCTGCCCATTTTTCAACCACGTTAATATACATTTTTTGAGCCATTGTAAATTCACAGCAAAACTGGGTGAAAAATACAGAGAAAATGCCACGTACTCCCAGTTGCCACACACCAGCCCCACCACTATCAGCATCCCCACCAGATGGTCCGTGTGTCACGACTGATGAACCCGCACAAACCATCACCATCACTACGAGTCCACGATTTCCATCAGGGCTCACTCTTGGTGTTGGACAGTCTGTGGATTTAGACAAATATATGACATGTGTCCACCAGGACAGTGACACGCAGAGCGGCCTCACGGTCCTGAGAATCCTCTGTGCTCCCCCTGGTCACTCCTTGTGTCCCCTCAGCCCCTAGCCGCCTCTCATCTTTTTCCTGTCTCCATAGTTGTGCCCTCTCCAGCATGTCCTACAACTGGAATCACACACAATGCGGACTTTTCAGGTCTGTTGGTGTTCAATTGCTCAGTCATGTCCAACTCTTAGAGACCCCACGGACTGCAGCACGCCAGGCCTCCCTGTCCTTCAGCATTTCCCAGAGCTTGCTCAAACTCCTGTCCACTGAGTCGGTGATGCCATCCAACCATCTCGTCCTCTGTCGGCCCCTTCTCCTTCCACCTTCAATCTTTCCCAGCATCAGGGTCTTTTCTAATGAGTTGGCTCTTCACATCAGGTGGCCAGAGTACTGGAGCTTCAGCTTCAGCATCAGTCCTTCCAATGAATATTCAGGACTGATTTCCTTTAGGATGGACTAGTTTGATCTCCTCACAGTCCAAGGGACTCTCTCAAGAGTCTTCTCCAACACCACAGTTCAAAATAATCAATTCTTCCGTGCTCAGCTTTCTTTATGGTCCAACTCTCACATCCATACATGACTACTGGAAAAATCATAACTTTCACTAGATGGACCTTTGTTGGCAAAGTAATCCCTCTGCTTTTTAATATGCTGTCTAGGTTAGTCATAGCTTTTCTTTCAAGGAACAAGGGTCTTTTAATTTCAAGGCTGTAGCCACCATCTGCAGTGATTTTGGAGCCCCCCAAAATAAAGTCTGTCACTGTTTCCCTTGTTTCCCCATCTATTTGCTATGAAGTGATGGGACCGGATGCCATGATCTTCGTTTTTTGAATGTTGAGTTTTAAACCAGCTTTTTCACTCTCGTCTTTCACTTTCATCAAGAGGCTCTTTAGTTCTTCTTCACTTTCTGCCATAAGGATGGTGTCATCTACACATCTGAGGTTATTGATATTTCCCCTGGCAATCTTGATTTCAGTTTGTACTTCATCCAGCCCGGCATTTCTCTTAATGTATTCTGCATTTAAGTTAAATAAGCAGGGTGACAATATACACCCTTGCTGTACTCCTTTCCTGACTTTTGAACCAGACTGTTATTCCATGCCCAGTTCTAACTGTTGCTTCTTAACCTGCATACAGGTTTCTCAGGAGGCAGGTCAGGTGTCGTGGTATTCCCATCTCTTGAAGAATTTTCCACTTTGTTGTGATCCACAGTCAAAGACTTTGGCGTAGTCAATGAACCAGATGTTCTGGAATTCTCTTGCTTTCTCTGTGATCCAACAGATGTTGTCAGTTTGATCTCTGGTTCCTCTTCCTTTTCTAAATCCACCTTGAACATATGGAAGTTCTCGGTTCACATACTGTTGAAACCTAGCTTGGAGAATTTTGAGCATTACTTTGCTAGCATGTGAAATAAGTGCAGTTGTGAGGTAGTATGAACATTCTTTGACATTGCCCTTTTTGGGGATTGGAATGAAAACACATTTTCCAGTACTGGAGTTTTCCAAATTTGCTGACATATTGAGTGCAGCACTTTAACAGCATCATCTTTTAGGATTTGAAATAGCTCAGGTGGAATTCCATCACAGATTTTTTTTAACTGTCAGCAAACACTCATGTAAACTGTCACTAGATCCTCATGGGCCCTCAGGAGCATGTGCACCCAATTCTAATTACGGAGGCTTCTCCCAGACCCCCTTCACTGGGAAAAGCAGCCCCTTCCCCCACCCTGCCCAGAAGTCTCCACAGCTCTAACTGTGCATGTGTCCCGCAGGACCCCAGCGCCATGCCCAGGCCCACCTCCCAGGATCTGGCCGGCTACTGGGACATGCTGCAGCTGTCCGTTCAGGATGTCAGCATGAAGTTCGATGAGTTGCACCAGCTGAAGCTCACCGACTGGAAAGTGGTCGAATCTCCGGAGAGGAAGGTAAGCCCCTGCTGCATCCCCACACTGAGCCCACCGCCCCCGTCCCTGCCCACAATCCCTGCACGTGCTCCAAGTACCACGTTACCATGCGTGTCTCAGTCTGCAGTTAACAGGACAGGATCTGATATCACACCTAAACCCATGTCTGCACAACCAGACTGGTGCTAGAGTCATCAGCACGTATAGTAAGTCCCTTTCTTGCTGACAATTCTGAGAAGACACCAATAGAACCCACATGTGAATTCGCAGTCACGTTTCCTGTCGGGCCCGTCCTCTGAATTATTACCATCGCCACCACCCTCTGTGTGGACTGCACTGTGGTGGTTCCCACAGGCTTCAGGTTGCTTACAGTGATGCTTGGGGAGATGAGAAACACTGTAAACTTCACTGAACACTTAAAGAATGTACACTTCCTATAGAGCTCGCCCTGAGATAGGCTGAAAATGCCCATTAAGTTTGACCTGTGATTTCAGCTCTTCCCTTTAGGTATCATGTTCTCTAGGGCTGAGAAATAAGTGTGAATTAGCTATAAAGACATTGACTTCCTGACGCACCTTAGAGAAGTTCTCCAGAATCATAATCTGATTTTCTTAGACAGACATTATCAATCAAAATAAAGACAATTGATCCGAGATACTTTGGGACAGGGGAGTAGCTGAGGGTTGTACATCTAGATAATTAGCACGCAGACCATCATCATCCTTTTTCCCTAAAACATGCCCCCCGTGGTCCAAGTTGGAGACCATCGCTTGATCGCAGGTGCTGACAAAGCCCTTGTCACCGCAGACAGGGGGGCGGAGGGGCGTGCAAACGACCAGGTTGTGTGTGAGCAAGTCCAAGAGGTCTGTGGTTTGGTCGTGAATGAAGGTGATCATAAGTAAGGATTCCCAGTGAAAAAGTTATTCTAGGAAACCACTAAAAATCCAACTTTTAAACTAGTCTGAAGATACGTAAAAGCCCTTCCCATTTTCCATTCTTCTGTACCTGACCACTAATATCACCCTCTACCCAGCTCTACATAGCGGGTAGTCCTCAGAGTGAACACGGGGTCCTGCTGAGGGCGCTGCACCCTGTCCGGGAGGCGAGCAGCCCTGGAACGCAGCCCCAGCTCCGCGTCGTGCCCCTGGGGCCAAGGTCCTCGCAGATCTGCGGGGCCATCACCCCCACCCCTCCCTACCCCAGGACGGCTGTGAGCCTGTGTGGGTGGAGATTCCCACAAGGGCTGGTTTCACTGCTGCGTGTTTCAGAGGCCCCACAGGCGTGCAAAGAGACAAGTACAGTCCCGCACTCAGGGCAAGAGTTACATTCTGAAATAGCTGGAAGTCTTGGCAAAGTAATTACCCCTACTGACCCCTGCCATCAAGTCAGGAAGGACATTGCTTCTGGCCCTAAGAACAAAGTTCCAAACACCGAAGTTTATCTTCCTGCCAAAAACAGTAGGACAGACTTTGAGTTCTGCCGTGTGTCCACTGAACCCGCCATGGTGGCCAGGCCTGGGCACCCTGGTGCCTTCGGGTCCTTTTGGAGGCTGAAAGGGAAAGGACAGATGAAGGTTTCCCCCAGCAGCTGGGCACGTGCTCAGAAAAGGCCACGCCCCTTTCCAGCAAGGACTCGGTGTGACCCTCCCTCCCGCCTGGGCAGGTCTGGTGTCTGATCCCGGCCCAGCAGACAGAGGGCACAAGGCGGGACGCAGGCCTCTTCCGTGCCCGGGGCACTTGCCAGCTCCCCATGTTCCTTTGCTGCGGAATCGGGCAGTCTCTCTCTTTCTGGAAAAGGCATGCTCGGATCTTGGGGTTGTGGTTGGAGAACACAAGCTGAGAGTCAGAGCCAGTTATTCACATCCGATTCCCATGCAAGTGAAAAGCCGTAGGTAGTTAATGTCGAGGGGTCTGAGGCCCATGGCAGAGGATTAGAGGTAGTTTCCATGTCCTCGGACCTTGCAGTCTGTTGAATAGATTAGCGTCTCAAGCTGTCAAGGGGGCGTCGTGCAGGCTCCCGTGAAGGTGAGCGGGTGTGGGTTTGTGAGGGAGCGTTTACCAAGCAGCAGGGGCAGAACGGTGCCACGACCAAGACCGAGGCCCAGGTTCACGTGCCCAGAGGCTTCCTGCCCGGAGAACCGGGCAGCACCGGGGGGTGGGCGGGGGCGGGCGGTGGGGAGGGCCAGGCTCTCTGACCCCAACTCTTGACTTGTGATGCTTTTCAGGAAGAAAGAAAGGTCCCCCCTCCAATACCAAAGAAGCCCCCCAGAGGGAAACTCCCCATCACCAGAGAGAAGTCTCTGGACCTGCCGGACAGACAGCGGCAGGAGGCGCGGAGGCGGCTGGCGGCGGCGAAGAGGGCGGCGTCCTTCCGCCAGAGCTCAGCCAGCGAGCGGGCCGACAGCATCGAGATCTACATCCCCGAGGCCCAGACGCGGCTCTAGGGCGGGGCCGAGCCCCGCCCCGCGGAGCCTTAGCCGCGCCGAGCGCCACCCCCTCGTCACTCCCGTCTCATTCCTCCAGCGAGTCCGCCCCGCCGTCATGTTTGTGCCATAAACACCCTGGAGCGCCCGGACGTCCGAGCTCACGGCCACAGCGACTTCTCCCAGACAGCCCGGATGCCCACCCCCGGGGCCGGAGCGGCGTGGGGACCCCTGACGCACCCCTCTGTTCCCAGAGGGGGTCGAGGAAACCGCTCGAGATGGAACCCAGTTCACACTTTGTTATTTATATTTTTATAAAATCGTGTGATATTAGAGGCGAGAATAACAACTGTGAAAGGGTGTGTCTCAGCACTCTCAAGGCATTAGATACCCCAAGAGAAGGTGCTACAGCTTGAGTGCAGGAAAGGAAGACCCCCACCCCGCGGCCTGGGGTCCCTGTGCCCTGAACCCGGCGACCCTTCACATGGTTCCTGTGCCAAGTCCATGGTGATGAGGAGTCGTCTCTGCAGCCACCAAGCTCCCCGCCTCGCGCTTCTCTGGAAACCTGGGGTGGAAGCCCACGTCTGCCCCCCCAAACTCAGCACAGCATCTCCACGGCCGGAAGTCAGCTGAATGTCCGTCCACACAGGGAGAGACAGACGGAAACAGAGAGTCTTAAGAGAGGTCGACTCTTCTGTAGCAGGGGTACAAAGAGAACACAGTTGTCCTTAATCAGATAAAAGAGTCGTTTATTTTTTATCCCTTTGTAACTTAAACTATCACCCACGGTTCTGTCTTTAAGTTTCACCCTTTATGCTCCATGTGATTTTTTTTATAGATGTATATATATTCTCAAATGCTCTATCAGTTGACTTTCCAGGGTATCCTTTAAAAAAACAAAACAAAACAAAAAAAGTTTGCTTGTTTAAAATGACAGTTGTGATGCTGTAAAAAGTTTAAGAAATATGAATGTGTGTGGTAAGTATATCTCAGTTTAAATGGTAAAGAAGAAATGTGGTTTACATTGTATTTTTCCAGAATTCTTTTGTTCTATGCAGTACAGCTGAAGTCCAGAATATATTTCTTGCCTGTTTTTGACATGACAAAAAAAAAAAAAAAGGTCACATTGTGCTTTCCAGCTGTGGACTTTCAGAAAAGTAGTTTATTTCCGTGAGTCTGATTGGCAAGGAGACAAATAGGAAGGTCTCTAATGGAAGGTTTTCCATTCATCTCGTTAAATTTAGATGCCGGGACCATTGTTCCACCTGGATGGTTGTGTGTCTGTTGAGACACCACCTCAGAGGAAGCGCCCATGGACTTACCCACTAGACCCCAGACTAGAGTCCTCGCTGTGACTCCAGGTAAAAGCAGGGGCCACAGCGTTTCCGCGGGACGCCGTGTGCCCCGCAGCCCTGGGAGTGTGGGCCCCCAGCCCAGCAGCACAGACCCCCCTCCATAGCACTTTGTTTTCCTGTTTGACTCGCACTTTAAGACGCACCGCCCTCCACGCCTCTGGCGTGAGAGCCCCGGTGACGTCCTTGCACAGGCAGGCGCCTGCCGCCCGCCGCGTTTCTTTTCCTCATAGTCCACATTCCACGAAGCGTGGGGTTCGAAGCGTGAGAGCCCCGGTGGCGTCCTTGCACAGGCAGGCGCCTGCCGCCCGCCGCGTTTCTTTTCCTCATAGTCCACATTCCACGAAGCGTGGGGTTCGTAGGAGCGCAGGTGATAGCAAAGCATGTTTAGCTTCACAGTTTTACTTTTTTAAAGCTGAGTAGTTAAGAAGTCCCTGTAAGAACAAAACCCTGTAAATGGAACCTCATATCTGGTATATATTTTACCAAACAGCCTTAAAATATATTTGGAAGCAAAAATCAGTACGAATGTATATCCTTGAAAAATGCAAAAAAAAAAAAAAAAATCCCTGAAATATTCTTCTATAAATGAGCCCTATTTCCCCAGAGTATTCTAAGCATTTTTTTCTACCTAAATAAATACCTAAATCCTGAGTAGTATACAATAAAGATGCTTCTTCCTATATTTAGTATACTCTGTTAAAGACAAATGTATTTGCAAGCATTGGCATTTTAGACTTTAAACATGATGTGTTATTAAGACGAACAGCTCTCTAGAAATAACCACAGAAATTGGGTGTGACTCCCGACGAGGGGAGATGTAAAATGCAAACGTGCTTGCAGCCTCCTCAGGTGTGCCGCACCTGGAAGCTGATGGGTTTTATCCCATTTCCTTGAACTTGTACAAAATGGCTATCAACCAACTATAAAATTAGACAACAATGATTCTAGATCCCAGATTCTCTGATCCCCACTTAAAAGTACTCACTGAATTTGGATTAATGTTTTTATGTTTTGTATACTCATTTTTTTATCTTAAACCCCCCCAAAATCTTGACCTGAACCATCCATAGGTGAGCAGATTCACCTAAACTAAATTTGACGTCGGTTGTTGGTTGGAGGTGGGGAGCGTGTACGAGCCCCTGTTTGATCCACGTTGTTCCAAAGAAGGTTGTGGGGGGTGGGGGCGGTGTGCGTGCAGCGGCATCGATGGAGTGTCACCGTGTGTGGGACACGACCAAGTGCAGTACAGCCCTTCTCGTGGTGACATCCCGTCGTGAAAGGCAGATGATAAGCCATGTTTACACGTTGTACATGTAAAGAGAAATAAAACTGTTTATACTACTTGTGTTCCTGCATCGCACGAGCTGTTACAGCCACGCCTGCGGGCACAGAGCACGCAGCTACCCGTGACCATTTCGTCCTGTCGTGGGTGCAGTTCCCCAAAAGACGATCTTCAGGCTTGAGAACATGGTTGAAAACGATAACACACCGCATTCTAGGAACATCTGCGATGGAAAGGAAGCGCCACGTTGTCTGTGATCATACACTTCCCTTCCCGGGAGATATGGCCCGTGCCCATCATAACCAGGTGGCCTGTAGAATCATGTTCCTCACGACCAACACACAGATGTTGCCATGCTGACGGCCCCACGTGACTTTCCAAATCAGAACACAAGTATGATAAACAGTGTCCTAGTGTCTAAGAAAACCCAGAAGAGGCACGTCTTACCTGTTCACAAGTGCGCTTTCAGTGTGATTCATCGCATACGTCCTCACTGGTTACAGTTGTCTTTAACATGAGAGAGTTGTTAGTGACAGCTGTTACCATTGTTTCTCAGCAAATTGATGGGACCATCCTAGAATGAGGGATGAAGAGTTGAACTGTGGTATGATACCAAAATATTACATTTTTGTTTAAAAGAAAGTATTGATGTTTTCACCTCAAGGTCGATACTAAAGACGTCCAGCATTAAATAGGAAAGTGTATGATTGGAAAAAAATATCAGGCTACATTGACGATTCCCTCTTTAAAGAAAAATAACCACCAAGTCAGTGACCTTGCAAGTAGAGACTGTCCCTGCTGATGCCTACACATAGAAGTGGCCAAATTTATGGCCAGAAGATAGCACGATCCAGGGCCCACAGATGTGGGGCTGGTACGTTTCTTTGGGGGTCTGTGTTCTGTTCACCTTTCCCAAGTCTGTGTGGGGCAGCCACCTCTCCATCACCTTCACTGGAAGATCCCACATTGCACTTTCATGCAGGTCTTCAGCCAGGTCCAGGATGGACTTTGCTGGGAAAGAAAAGCATGGCGCAGACGTCCAGTCCACGTGCCTGCAGGGGCACCGAGGATGGCTGTTCGGAGCAGCTGCCTGGTTTGGGCCGAAGCATCTGGTGGCACAGAGGAAGCGGGAGAAAGGGGAATGAGAGAAACCCTCTGCCATCCGCAGTACCTGGGTCCAGTCACGGGGACCGCGAGTGCCCTGAGGAGCGACACGGGAGACCCAGCCGAGGCTTGAGCTGCTTTGGCTGGAGAGCCTCAGCTCCCCCAGAGTCCTGTCCGCTCCCGAAGGCCCGAGTGCATGTCTGGAATCAGTCGCCAGCTCCCAGTCCAGGGGAATGGAGGTCCTGCAAACCTTGGCCATGGGGCAGGGACGTGTCCCACCGAGGGTGCGGAAAGACAGCCCTGATGGGTCAGCCTGCGGAGGGTATGGGACGTGGGCCTCCTGCCCTTCTGAGAAGTGGCACCTTCCTGCCACGCCCCCCAATGTCAACCAGACGGCTCCACACACAAGTTTAACCCCACGTGTTTCTCAGGCACCTCCTTTCTTCTCAAAGCTGGAACTGCTGGATTTTTTTTTTTTTAATTGCATATTTAACATACGAATCAGGTAGTTGGAGACACTGGTTTTCAAACACCAGCCACTTGGGACACCTTGAGATTCTCCTTTGTTTTTATCTGCATATTTGTTTACACTTGTTTTAAAGTTTTGGTAGAAGACACTGTTCCAAAATTTGAAAATAAAATAGAAAACCTCAAGTATAAGTGACCGAGACTATAGCTGCTGCTGGTTAGCAGGAACATTTTCACCACCAAGGCTAGAGCAATGGGCACAGCCCTGTCAGCCTCCCCGGCACTGCTTGTCATCCGCCCGTGGCACCAGGTCACATCAGAGCCCTGTGCCTTCACAGCAAGAGCTCCGCCTTGTCACTTTACTGCGTTGAGAGTTGCAATAAATGTGGGCAGTGGACATGATGCTGGGGAAGGTGCGCTTTCACACCTGAGGAAGTGCCCTTTAGCACAGAGTGGCTGCAGAGGGCCCTGCAGTTGAGAGAGAAACCCAGCAATCTCCAGTCGGCTGGCCGAGCAGCCTGGCTTCTGTTCCTACATCATCCACAGCTTGTCTTGACTCCGTGTTCCCGTCTCTCCTGTTCCTGTCACCCTCACTGACATTCTGTGAAAGACTGATGGCCCTGACGTCTTCTGAGCTCCCTGGAGTCAGGTTGTGAAAGTGTCCTCATTCTTGATAAAGCGGGTCCCACCTGCTCTGTGTGGGGTACTTGTGGAGTCCAGTCAGATCCTGAGTACCAGCCTCGGCGGTCCCCTCCTGGGAAGGCCATCTGGGCCCAGCACAAGGCTATCACGAGCTTCTTGAGGGCCTGGAAGTGGAGCGAGCACTGAGGGGACCTTTCTCTGTTTTCTCGGGCTTTGACAGCAAGTGTTTCTGAATGTTTCCCTGAACAAGGACCAGGTACCCCCCAGAATGAGACCGTGTTGTTACCATTGCTTGGGCACACCTGCATCTTAGGGGAAATGACAAGATCTTAAATGAAACAGGAAAGTGACAAAGAAAAAATAATTTGGAAGCAGAAAACAGCATGTGGGACGGTGCCAGGGACAGAATCAGACGTCCCGACCGGAATCGCTGGAGGCTGGTGAGGGCGCCACCCCCTCTCCCAGCCTAGGCTGTGCGTCCTGACCCCTCTGTACCTCAGAGAAGGCCCGGTGGTCCAGGAGAACGCTCCGAGCAGCTGCCATCTTTTCATCCTTTCAGCATCAAGAAATCCCCGTGATTTTCCCGGTTGCTGTCCTAACCCTGGCAATCTGATCCAGTGTTAAAAAGAATTATTTCAAGGTTCAATCTAAACTCTTGAAGCTGACTTCCTTGCAGAGGAAATGTTAGTTACCTACCACAACACTACTTTTTAAAAGATTTTGTATACACACACACACACACACACACACACAGAAATAACAGGGGTTTACCTCCCTACTTTCTTAGATTTTATGTGACTCTTCATTATGGGTGCTTATTCCGAACCTGAAAGCCTTGGAAACGCGAGCTTTCACGTCCTCAGTGATGAAGGACCGGTCTCTGCAGTGTGTGTACACGGCTCCGTCTCCAGCAGACGAGACGAGAGGTCCGTCTGTGCTGGCAACAGGGAAGCAGGGACCCCCAAGGCTGTTTGTGGTGCAGCCTCCTGGAGTCCACGCACCTGCCCTTCGGTTACCCCCCTCCCCGCCCCCCACGGCCCAGCCCATCGCTTTGCCATGATCACATCACTTTAAAGGGCTCAGCACGTCCGTCTCTCTCCCTTCACTTCACACCTGGTTTACCAAATTTCGAAAAGTTTCCCCTCGCCAGTAGTGAACCCCAGGCTACTTTCGAACCCTGATTTCCAAATGCTGTCCCCTCCATACGGGTCCTCCCTGCCTGGAGAGCAGTCCACACGCCCACCCCCCACGTCACAAGCCAAAACACCCAGCTGTGGCCTAAGGACTAGAGGAAATGCCTCCTACAGAAATTCAAGGGATGTTAGAACCAGGAAACTAGCTGTTTTAGTTAACGTTTAAAAAAAAAAGTATATAAATATATATATATAGATATATATACATATGGAATCATATCAACCACAGAGCGCCAAATATTCTACATCTGTACAGAATCACTCTTCCCTGGAATTAAACTATTTTAGGAATTCTCTTTCTCATGCTTTTCTGGTTCTTTTGATAAGTTCTCTTCAGTAGCATGCAGGACGCCTGCTCTGAATGGACAGGGCCCAGTCCACACCACGCTGTCTTCCTTCTTGTGGATAAGTTCTGAACAGATGTTGGTCATCACTTCAGGGCATTGAAGGATGGTGTTCCTTGGGTTCTTTTCTCTCCTGACTCTTTTTTCACTCTTTACTGACTTCTTCCAGGATAATGCCTCTCTCATCTGATTTCTGTACTGCTGATGTTCACCTCCTGTAAATAGTTCTGCAATTAAATTTTTCGAGAAAAGGAATGTTTACTTTTCATTGGAGTGAATCCTCGTGTGATTTTTAAACTCAGAATCTTTATATAGACCAAAGAGTTTTATCCAGAAACTGCACCCTTCCCCTCAGGATATATATTTCCTTGTTGGAACAGCGTCTACTCCTCTATCTGCTAAAAGGAATCGGACGTTTTATTAAGGCGACAGGTTTCAAATGTACGCGAAAATGGCACAGATTAAAACGAGTTTCAAACGAATCAATCTCGCGGTACTTGGTGCTCGTTTTAGGTTCCCTGGAGGGGCAGGAGCAGCGGCGGCCAGGAGGGTCCGCGGCTCAGCGCAGGGGGCCGAGGCCTGGAGGGCGGCCCCTCGCCGTCAGCGCTGCGACCGGGACGTCCACCTGCCGGCCCCCCGAGCCCCCGTGGGGTCCCCCGTGGGCCCCCGGGACCGCGGACAGCGCTGCCCGAGCCTCCCTGGCCGCCCGCCGGCCTCCCCGCGTCCCCAGGTGAGTCCGCGCGGCGGGCGGAGCGCCTCCGGCCGGGTGCGCGGGTGGCGGGTTGTGCCGGGGGTGAGAACCCCTGCTGAGGTTCGGGGTTTCTGGGCGAGGGGCTGACAGAGAAGCTGACCCGGTGCGGATCCCTGCAGTCAGCTCACCTGAGAACGAGCAGGGCGCACACGTTGTGAGACGCTGTTTCTAAATGAGCACCCAGACCTGCTGCTTCAGCCTTCACTCACCCGACTGCTTTCTCTTCTTCCAAAATTAGTTTTTATGTGGAGTATAGTTGATTTGCAATGTTGTGTTAGTTTCTGCTGTACACCAAAGTGAACCCGTTATGCATATGCACGTATCTCCTCTTCTTTAGGTTCCATTCTGTTACAGGTCATTGCAGAGTACTGTGTAGAGTTCCCTGTGCCAGACGGTAGGTCCTTATTATCTACTTTTTTTTTTTTATAGTAGTGTGCATATATCAATTCCAGTCTCCCAGTTTGCCCTTCCCCCCTTATGTCCCTGGTAACCATAAGTTTGTTTTCTCCATCTGTGACTCTATTTCTGTTTTGTAAATAAGTTCATTTCTACCATTTTCTTAGATTCCACATATACGCAGTATCATAGGGCATTTGCCTTTGACTTCACTCAGTATGGCAGTCTCTAGGTGCATTCATGTTGCTGCGGATGGCATTACTTTGTTCTTTTAATGACTGAGCAATATTGCATTGTGTATATGTACCACATCTTACTTATCCATTTGTCTGTTGATAGACATTTAGACTGCTTCCATGTCTTGGCTATTTTAATAGTGCTGCAGTGAACATTGGGTTACATGTATATTTTCAAATTATGGTTTTCTCTGGATATATGTCCAAGAGTGGGATTGCTAGGTCATATGGTAGTTCAATTTTTAGTTTCTAAAGGTGCCTCCATACTGATCTCCATAGTAGCTGTGCCAATTTACATTCCTATCAACAGTGCAGGAGGGTTCCCTTTACTACACACCCTCTCCAACGCTGTTTATTGAATTTTTGATGATGGCTGTTCTGTTGGGTGAGGTTATACCTCATTGTGGTTTTGATTTGCATTTCTCTGATAAATTAGTGATGCTGAGCATCTTTTCATGTGCTGTTTAGTCCTCCTTATGTCTTCTTTGGAGAAATCTCTATTTCAATCTTCTGCCCATTTTTTTGATTGCTTTTTTTTTTTTGAGCTGCGTGAGTTGTCGGTATATTCTGGAGATTAATCTCTTGTCGGTCACTTTGTTTGCAAATGTTTTTTCCCAACCCCGTTCTGTGGGTTGTCTGTTTTGTGACTTCCTTGGCTGTTCAAAAGCTTTTAAGTTTAATTAGGTCCCATTTGTTTATTTTGTTTTTATTTTCATTACTGTGGGAAGTGGATCAAAAAAGATATTGCTTCTATTTATGTCACAGAGTGTTCTGCCTATATTTTCCTCTAAGAGATTTATAGTGTCTGGTCCTGCATTTAGGTGCTGAATGCATTTGAGTTCATTTCTGTGTGTGGCGTTAGGTACTGCTCTGTTAGTAATTCCATTCTTTTACATGTATCTGTGCAGTTTTCACCACACCACTTACTGAGGAGATCGTCTCTGCTCCCCTGTGTCTTTTCACCTCCTTTGTCACAGATTATATCATCACCCTTTCTTTCTAACACACCTAAACAAAAAGAAAGCTTTATACATTTTTCTTTTTTAATCCTATGATCCTTCCATGAAAGCTTTTATTCACTTGGCATTTCTTGAAAACTTTAGCCTTTAGCCACATATGGTTTAGCACTTTTCCCAGGGCTCAGTAAAAGTGTATGGAAAGTTGCATGGCCTTCATTTTCGACGTGTTGATTACTGGTTCATCAGTTGTGACAGATGTACCATGTCCATGAGGGTGTGAGCAGCTGGGGAGCTAGGAGAAGCAGCGAAAAGCTACGCGTGAGCTCCTTTCTTTAAACTCCACTCTGTTTTTCTGTAAACCAAAATGTTCCCCAAAATAGCCTATGAACTAACACATGAAAGTAGGAAGCAAAGACAGAAAGTCAGATGCTGCAGTTTGGATGTTTTCAGCTTGTTTTCTATTATTTGAAGTTTTAAATGAGTTGCCTTGTGAAAAGTAGGACGTTGGAAAGATTTCTGCACCCTTATTTTTGCTTCGTGAGCTCTTAAGTTATCATCCCTTAATATGTTCAGATAATTGTTACTTGCTTTGTAATTAAGGTGAAGGGCAGACAGATGCTGTGTCAGGAAAGAAGCAAAGGTTTTCGAAGCTTCAAGCTGTGGCCCCAGACAAGTAACACCCCTCGAGTTCCTAGGAGTGCTCTCTAGACTTTTGTGGCACTTTAGAATCCATTGATGGATTTCCCCCGAACAATTAGAGTCCAGGGCCCATGAACATCCATTTCCAAACCATCTCATTACACTGCTATGGTCTTCTACGGTTGAGTGTGAAAAATTCAATTTTATACCCACAGCAAGCTGTGCAAAGCCATGATTCAGTGACAATGCAGAGCACATTCAAAACACAGGAACTTGGTCCCCAGGGTCCGGCCTGGCGACAGACACCCCTGTGCTGAGAGACCCCCCAGGGGCCTCCCTCTCCAGCCCAGGTCCTCCAGCCCCTTCCCCCTCCACCCCCAGGCAGCCCCCGCGGGAAGCCCCCACCTGCTCAGGAGCTGGAGTCCTTCCCGCCCGTGTCAGCACCACATTTCCGCCCTGGGCTGGAGCTGGAGATCCGATTTAAAAAAGAAAGTCATGGACCTGGCCCTTGTGCTCAACTGCAGGCCACATATTTTCCTTTACTTTGCCTACAGGCTGGCAGCTAGCCTGTTGCTGGTTCGGTGGTGCTGGTCAAATGCAAGGCTTCTGGGTTAGAAAACCCCGTTACTCCCACACAGGAGATGCGTGGGCACTGGGGTACGGCCCCGTCACCACCTTCCACGGGGCCGTGCAGGGCTGCAGGTGGGGGCTGTGTGTGCTGCGCTGGCTGCACAGCTGGGGACAGTGGATGAGGGGCCTGGGCTCATCAACAGCTCAGGAGGGAAGCCCTGGGCCCATAGGAGACCCTGCCTCACCCTGGAGACCGTGGACAGTGGGCCGGGCCCTGACTGATGGCCCCGGAAGCGGCAGCGGGCTTCGTTGTCTTGGCACACCCGACACGGGGAGGGCAGGGGCATGGCTGGTCCCCAGGGAGCCTTCACGGCTGTGAGTGTCGTTCTGAAACAAGACACTCAGGGTACATGCTGAGGTCATTTGGCAACGAGGTTGTTTTTTTTGCTCTCCATTTCCTTTTTTCTGTGTCAAACCACACTTTGCCCCGTGAGTTCCTTCCTATGGTCACGAACAAGGTCAAGTCTGCTGGGCCACGAGATCTGTGCCACAGGGGAGTCTGGACCCCGCCTGGTCCGCTGGCCGAGCCGGCAAGGCCCGCCCCCCCGCACCACGCTGAGAGAGCGCTCGGGCGGAGCCCCTGTGCTCACAGGTGACTTTCCTTCACCAGCATTAGAATCTTATTGTCAGGGATCTCTGACCTTCTGTGGTCCCCTTCCCCAAATTCTCTACCTCCAGCCTTTCTAGATGATCCTTCGCTCACTAAGAATATTGGATATTGTAATTCTGTAAAATCTTAGGGGAAAATTCAAATATTTAGCTCTAGTAAGAGCTTCCCTGATAGTTGGTAAGGGATAGCTCAGTTGGTAAGGAATCTGCCTGCAACGCAGGAGACCCCAGCTCGATTCCTGGGTCAGGAACATCCACTGGAGAAGGTTGACTACCCACTCCAGTATTCTTGGGCTTCCCTGG
The DNA here is from genome assembly GCF_027580195.1 of Bos mutus. Taxonomy (NCBI): domain Eukaryota; kingdom Metazoa; phylum Chordata; class Mammalia; order Artiodactyla; family Bovidae; genus Bos; species Bos mutus. Next base: position 43,095,523 of record NC_091643.1, on the reverse strand, counting down.
TGGCTCAGCTGGTTAAGAATCTGCCTGCAATGCGGGAGACCTGGGTTCAATCCCTGGGTTGGGAAGATCCCCTGGAGAAGGGAAAGGCTACCCACTCCAGTATTCTGGCCTGGAGAATTCCATGGACTATATAGTCCATGGGTCGCAAAGAGTTGGATATGACTTGAGCAACTTTCACTTCACTTCAGTAAGAGCTTGTTTTAACTGCACTCAAAGAAGAAAGCAGTTTTGTAAGATATTAAACCACAGAAAGTTGTAGAACCTCCCGCAGCCCTCACCCCACAGCATTTTCCCCAGGAAAATAGTGTCAGGTCGTCTTCACTTGAAACGGGACAATGAGGCATCCAGCGCTGAGACAGGGGCCTGGTGTTGGAGCTTAGCCGTTGCCTGCACACACCAAGACTGCACCCTCCGTGATAACCACGAAGAAACAGGACAGGCGCCTTCATCTGAATTAAGTAGCCAAGGCCCAGCAAATCTGCTTTGCATATTTATGCATAATAAGGAGCTGCCCAGGGCCAACAACTTGAGTAACAAATCGTCACAGTAGAGAGGGCTACAGGGGTATTTTTGGCTGCAGGCAGATGGAACTGGATTCACCAGATCATAATGATGCAAAGAACTGACTCATTAGAAAAGACCCTGATGCTGGGAAAGATTGAAGGCAGGAGAGGATGAGATGGTTGGATGGCATCACTGACTCAATAAACATGAGTTTGAGCAGACTCTGGGAGTTGGTGAAGGACAGGGAGGCCTGGCATGCTGCAGTCCTTGGGGTGGCCAAGAGTCGGACTCAACTGAGCAATGAACGACTGAACAAAAGAGGTGAAGAGCAGTGCAATGCGAGGGTAGTCCACCAGAGGGCAGTAGCCCCCACCCAGGGCTCAGCTGTAAACACTGAGGTTAAACCAATCTTTAAGTTAAACACGGAAAGCCAGGGTCATTTTTATATTGATCTTTGTTCAAGGATGTTGAATAAACAGGGATTGGTAAAACAGTGTTCTACTTCAACATGTAAACAGTCTGAGACAAGCTGTCACAAAGTTACCATCACCCTGGAAGCAGGAAATGAGATTTATATTCTGTAACCAGCAGTTGTCTGATCTAACAGGAGAAGCGAACCCCATGTTGGATTAGCAAGGACATCCGTAGCTTTGGGTTACATATTTAAGATTTAATTCTTGTTTTAACTCAAACTATTTTATTATTTCAAGTTCACATTTATGTTTCAAATGTCTTAGTCATTCTACACATCAGGGAAGAAAAGGAAATAGAGGAAGAGGGGGTGATTTAGGCACAAAACGGGAAAAGTGATGAGAACCCCAGTCCTGCTGCACCACAGCCCACGCTGGTCTCGGGGCAGGAGGTTAACAGGCACCTTTTCTCCTAATGCGGTTGCTTTGTTCCTGTAGAAGCGGAAAAATCAAAACTCGTGAGGGATTGTGCTGGGCCTTCAAGTAAGGAGGTGACAGAGCTGAGTGAGGCCCCCGCAGGTGCTCAGCACACCCCCACAGCTGGTCCTGAAGCCTTGCCCCCCAAAACCACCTCCTCCACCATCTGAGAGCCTGCACACGCGTGTGTACACACACACACACACACACACCCCACACCCCACACCCCCTCCCCCAGGGCTCTGACAGTGCAACCAAGACTGAATTGTTACCGACGACTGACTGGCTACCACAGTTTAAGAATGTTCGTCTCCAAACATTCATCTCACATTTCTCTAGTCAGTTTGAAGCAAGTGTACAAAGTAATGTCCAATTCACCATTCTAAACACAAAACATATGCACTATTCACTGCCTGATTTAGAGGCAGCTTACCAAAATAAAAAACCCCGGAAACCCAGCCCGACTGGATTCAAAGGATTTGCCCAACCCACACGCTGGCCAAGACTTAAAGAAAATACACCCAGATCCTCAAATCGTCTCTGCAGTATCTTTAGGTGCAATAATCAGCATCCGGTTAAAAACTTGTTGGCAGAGATAATAACAGGGAAAAGTACCAAAACCCAGGAGATAAGAACAGACACTAGAAACAGTTCCATGGGAATTCCAGAAGTCAGAGTTAGGAGATACGTTCCCTAAAAGTACACATGATTCTGTGTTGAGAGCAGATGGAATCTCACTAGAGAAGTGAAAATCATATATATGGAACTAGAAATTCTAGAAAGAAAACATGTAATGACCCAAACTGAGAATTCTAAGCAGATCATATATCACAGAGGAGAGGAATTTATAGAAAGGAAACACGCGAGAAAAGAGGATGTGGGGCAGAGGAGAGTAGATTGAACACTCCCAGAACTGGGGTCCCTCGAGGAGAGGCAAAAACGACTCCGCAGAACCCAATCGAAGATGTGAAGCCTCAGGAAGCGCCTGGGCCGCTGAGCCGGTGAATGGGGAGAAGCCGCGGGCACCGTGCAGGACGCCGGGCTCAGAGCTGCTGCTGCTGGGGTCGGTGCAAATAGAGAAGGCGGGAGCAGAAGGTACTGGGGGGCGCAGGAGGGGCCCGCTAACGTGCTTCCTGTCCCCCCCACCCCAGGGCCGGCTCTTCAGGGGGAGCTGGGGGTGTCCCCTGCTGGGGGTGAGCCCACCGGCCCTCAGCAGGCCTGCACGCCCCTGGGCGGGGGCAGTGCGGGGGCGCTTTCCAAACACTGGCCTTTCCTTGCTACCCTCCCTCCTCTTGCTTCTCTTGCTCCCGGTCCGCACCCCGCCCCGCCCCGCCCCGCCCCGCCCCGAGGTCTTGCTGGCGCTTCCCTCAGGGGTGCGGAGCTGGTGCACCCAGCATTTTGATCACAAAGCAAAACTACTTTAAGGTTCCGTGTTTGCCAGGGGCTGGGGTTGGGGGAAGTGAGTGTTTCAACGGGGGAGAGGGTCCATTTGGGAAGATGGAAAGTTCTGGGGATGAGGCTGGTGATGGATGGCACGTGGGAGGGGCGCGCCATGGGAGAAGGTGCAGGGATGGGATGGGGTGTGCGGGGCTTTGTGAGGAGCCCAGGCCGCAGGGAGGCGGGACGGTGAGCAATCAGATGCCCGTTCTGACAGCCCGCCCAGGGAGAAAAGAGCAGGGTGACCTGTGAGTGCAAAGGCTCTCTCTAAAGCCTCAGGAGGAAACATCTCAGGGAAAACCAAACATCTTCACGGCCCCCAGCCTGGCACAGGAGGTGCCCAGTATCCTGGATGAAGCGCTGGTTCTCGAGGTGGTCCAAGGGCGGGTGGGAACGGATGTCCAGACGCAGCGCCCTGCAACTGGGAGTAAGTTGACTCTGAACAGAGCGCAGAGACAGTGTGGGCGCTGCAAGCACAGTGAGCTGACCCCTGAAGGGCCAGGGGGAGGCCACGGGTTCCTGGATCCGTAGCCTATTTCTGTAGCCTCAAGACAAAATTCCTGCTTAAGGGTGGCGTTCCTTTCATATGTATGGAGCTATCTGGGGCTGCTCCTGCTTGTTTTATTGTTCACATGCTAATCCCCTGCTTACCCTAATAGAAGGCGGATGAGGGAATGGCTGTCTCTCACTTCCCCCCAGCTCCTCGGTGCTTACTGGGCAGAAAGTAGCTGATGGCTTCCAAGGAGCTGGCTTTCTTTCATCTGGGCTCAGAAATTTGCATTTTGAAGAGGCATGTTTCCTGCTAGAGCACAGAGCAGAAAATATTTCATTTCACATTCCCTCCCCACGGTCGGAAATTCAAGCACATTGGGAGACATTGCATGACCACTGTTTGTTTTTATCCCGGGACGCTGGGAGGCTCCTCCCAGATCAGGTGAAAGTTCTGCACTGATACGTCACTCTAGGTGTTAATTTCCAGATTAGGCCCATTGGTAGAGAATACAAGATTCTCTGGATCCTCTTTCTTCTAACCTAATAGGATCCAAGAGATATTTCCCTTGTTGCCTCTTCTCATACCTTGAATCACACTATTGCAATTATTCCACATTATAAATACGATCTGGTTTTTCAAGATGTTTAGCCATATAAAATAAACAGATTACAACAGCTAATAATGTTGTTAAAATTACAAGTAGGATTTTAAGCCATGAGCTTCCATAACCAAACCATCTTCCTAAAAGATCACCAAGGCTAGGAAGTGAATCATCAGGCAGCAATCTGATTTTTCATGTGAGTCATTAAATGTGTTACCTCAGAGGATTCTTCTGGTATGTAAACACAACATTCAGTTTGAATTACAGCACAGTTGCCTCCCTGAGATGCTGTAAGAATATCAAGGGCCATACGATTTTGTAATACAGCTTTTCTCATCATAAAGACCTCAGAATTTAGTAGGCTAGTAGCCTAGTTGCTATCATTTAATGTCTTTTGAGTGAATTTTGTTAAGTCTTCAATGTAAGAAATAACATTTTCCAATCCTACTGAAGGCACAAAAATAGCTGCTAAGTGATCATACCGGTGAAATACAGATCTCTTGGTCAATCGGGCTCATATTGATGGTAAATATACTAGAGTCACATCTGAGTTTGTACATAAGTAGCCTTGAGCCCAAGGGAATCCTAAAGGACACCTTCCTAGCCAGCCTGGTTGGTGGAAGCCAGGGTCATAGATTGGACCCACAAAGCCATTGAGTCCCGTTAGGTGCCAGCCAGTATATTTCTGGACATCTGACCAAATCTGTTCCATACCAGTCACCGTCTTTAAGAGAAATGCTAAATTGGTTGTTGTCGTAAGGCACTTAGCCTAATTTTCTAGTGTTATTAGGTTGATTATCTTTGGTATGGTTTAATTGTTCCCAGCATGGGGGGCCTTTAGGCTTAGACAACCATAGCCTGGTGTTAGCCAGATAAATACATTCCCAAACTGAGGAAGTGTCCCTCCTAATAGTCTAGAGTTTACTTTTTTTGACTGGAATTTAGCCTTTGTTCTGACTGAGAGTAACCTTAAGGGAAAATTCATATTTATGGCCAGGGTTAGAATAAGTATGTTTGATTGGCCAAGTGAGTGGGTCCCATCTAGTGATGTCAGTACCAGCCCAGACAGAACTATAATTTCTTTCTTCCAAAATAAACTTTATAAGAGCCATCCAATCAGAGCCTTGGAGGAGAGAAACCCATCAAGGTAAACCAGAAGTACTGGATGCAGGTAATTGACCCAATAATTTTATTAATTTCTAAAATTTGCATAAGATCATGCCCATGATAGAAAAACATTTGATTCATGTGCAAGAGTCCAAAAAACTAAGGAGAAAACTTGTGAACAATCATGCGGATCAGGTGCAGGGTCACTTGGGTCAGCTATCTACTTCTGATGTCATCTTCCTCTCATCCTGGTGATGGCGTGTCCTTATTATCAGAGTGTTATTTTAAGGTGGGTTTGAGGTTAGCAGTTCTCTCTGTAGACCAGTCTGGTGCAGGAGCCCTTTTTAGGTGGGAGATATCAATCCAAGAGTCAATTCCCTTTAGTTTTGCTGCACATGAGATAGTTAAAATAACCTGATAAGGGCCCTTCAATGTAGGCTGGAGGGAGTCCTTTGAATGATATCTCTTTTAGTATACATAATCTCCTAGTTGTAGGTCATGGGACATCTGATCTTCATTTGAGGACAGATTACTACAGTAAGTTTCAGAAACAAATTTAAAATGATTTGTCAATACTTTGGCTAAGTCCTTTCAATAATGTATCTCCCTTAAGTAATATAGGATCATGTTCATCCAGTCGCATTGGTCTCCCTGTAATAATCTCAAGGGAAACAAATGATGTTTGCCAAAAGGAATGGCTCTGAGGTTGAAGAGAACCAACGAAATAGCCTTAGGCCAAGGGAAGGAATAAGCATCCATCATTTTAGCCAACTGAGTTTTCATTGTTCCATTTGCCCTTTCCACTAACCCAGAAGACTAGGGGTGATGGAATGGAATGGAACAATGGAAATGTTGCATAATTGACCAAATTTTACACATTTCCTTAAGTTTGTCCAGAAAAACAGGTCCCTCTGTCACTGTGTAGTTCAGAGAGAATTCCCCAGATGGGAATCACTCTAAAAGCAGCTTCCCTACTGATTGTGCCTTGGCCCTTCTGCATGGTTGAAGATTTGAGTACAATGTAGCTAAGAAACTTGGAATATATAACATTTTAGTATAATCTCTAGAATTATGCCTGATAACCTTCTATCGGGACTTGTCAGATGTTAGGGATTCCATATAAGTTATGAAATATCTGTACTAATGGTATTTATCTATCACAACCTAAAGTTTACTTTCAATCACTTGACAATGTTTTTGAATTAAAAATATCAAATAAACTTAGCTTAACATTAATCTCTGAGTTTCCTCAGAGGTACTTCCTTGAAGCATCCATCGCAGTCAGCTGGAGCCTGAAAAGCCTAGTTCTATTTTGATATTTGGGAATTTTGTTAGAAATATCAAAAGGATTTTAAAACACAGGATCAGAGGTCACTGAAACAATACCTCTCCATTTAACCAAGGTTACAGAGAAAATAAATACGCATCATTTAAGGGCACAGAAACTCAGTTCATTCAGTCCTTTTGTTAACCTTTGTGAAGTCAGGTTTTCCATTAGAGTCCTTTAATTTCTTACCCAGTTCAGAAATTTTTATTTATCCAAAAGTCCTTTCTATAAATTTTCTTGAAGAGGAAGCATTTTTGCAAAAAACTTGATTAGTGCTGTGACAAGTCTTTAAGATAGTAACTTGAATTATGACTGATAACATCTTACCCAGACATACCAGAATTGTAGGAATTCCATATAGTTTCTAGGATATCTATATTAGAAACATTTACCATACAGTGTAACCCATGATTTATTACTTCCCATGTATTATTACACTTCCCATGTATTCTGCATACAAAATGAACCGAATTAGTGTTATATCTCTCTTTGGGATGTTTCAGGAACCCTCTGAAGCTTCCCAAAGTTAGCTGGAAGTCAAAAGGGCTTCATTAGAATGATTTAGGAAGTTTTGTCAACAAATACCAAAGAGCTTTAGAACACTCAGGCTAGGTCATTGTGAAACAGTAGCCGTTCACTTAGCCAAAGTAACAATAAAGAATTTTAGAGGCAAATGCATAATGCATCATTTAAGAGGTAAATAAACTTAAATCTATTATCAAAGGCAGTTCAACACCTGAGAATCTGTGTCCCTTAACAGAGAAAAGTCAAATTCTCTCTGAAAAGTTTTGGCACCAGCTTACTTTTAAATTCATTTAAAGGTAAACCTAATTAAATTTATTTTAAACTTCGTCCTAACCATGCACAAAACTCTTTTCTCAGGGTCCACTTTCCACACACCTTCTTATCACTTTTTTACCCATTACTTTGTTCTCCATCCTGAAATAGCCACCTGTCAGTCAGACCTACTTCCTTTTCCCTTCATAAAATGCAGTTCCATTCTTCATACCTTCTTTACTGAAAACACACATCTTATTTTCCTTAATCAACCAACAACTGACCTTTATATTAGCATTCTATAGATTGGTGAGCATAAATACCAGTGATAATTTCTAAAAACATTTGCTTTCTTATAGAGAACATCTCAAGTGATACCAAACATTTTCATTAATATTCTCACTTTTAATTTTTTATATTTTTTAGTAACTGATACATCTTTTAAATAAATAAACTTTCATCACTTAGCTGAAATTGGCACAGCTTTAGAATCTTAGGTTACCGAACATCTGGAAAGATCATTTTACTTAGACATTTCTAAAATATGCTTACTTTAAAGTTTTTATCCCAGTTTTTATTTTATTTACATTTACCTGGAAGTTTCTTCATGTCCAGTTATTTTCTTGCAAGAGATTAGTAAAGTCTTATTTATTAAACCTAGGAACAATAAAGTATTATACTTACATTTGATGACTCTTAATAACATCTATATTAATTTAGATCCACAAACATAAAAATTAATATCAGGTTTCAACTTAATATTGAATATTTCCCAGTCCACGTGAACCTGAAAGTCATCTTGGCCAGTTTTCTTCAAATGTAAGCATTTTTTATTAAAATTAAATAGAGCTCCTTATAAATCCAATTCTAATAATATCTTTTAGAAGTAGAGATATCATATATGTATAATGTGTACACGACAAAAGCAATGAGATCTCATGGCTTTAGCTATGAACCGGGTATTACAATATTAATATAAACTTACTAGTTAACAGTTGGAAGACCTTAAAGTTGCTTGTTCAGATGATCAAGGCTTACTATCTATAAGGTTTGGCTGAGGGAACATTCTCAGCAGTTTTGATTTAAAACTGCCATTTTTTTTCTTGGTTTCCCAGGACTTGTCTGCTTAACTGGGCTTAGTCTCAGCTCCTGGAGGCCTGTATTCATATTCTGGTTTACCTACTTGCAAGACAAAGACAGTTATTTAGTTTTACAAAGAACAGTTCTGTCACCTGAAGTTACTAAAATCAGTGGCAAGATTTTTAATAAAACTGAAATTTAATTTACAAAGTTCTGTTTTATAACTTTCGAGTTTTAATTTATCATATCTTCAAAGGTTTGGATAAGGCATTTAGCAAAGACTTTTCTGAGTTTATAAATTAAACCAAAGCAAAAAAACTTTTTTTTATTAACCCTTGCCTGTTAATTCCCAGTTTACTTATTTTATGACTCAAGTAACTACTGGTATCCTCAGCACATTTAGTTAATATTTCCTTAGTGGCAAACTATATGCCTTGTCTTTCCCACTATATAATTAAACAAGAGCTGTAACCACCTTATATAAAGCCCATTTAAATATACCAATTTATATACATTTATCTAAATTCCGCCAACTTCTATGCCTTTGACTTTAGTTTTCATAAGGATCCAGTCAACAAACGTTGATCTTCGGAGAGAGTTTAGAAGCTTTTGTTGTTGTTGCTTGTCTGTTTTACCCACTTCTGTGTATAAGGCTCTTCTTAAATGAAGAAAGTAGGGAAAACCACTAGACCATTCAGGTATGACCTAAATCGAACCCCTTATGATTATACAGTGGAAGTGAGAAATAGATTTAAGGCCCTAGATCTGATAGATAGAGTGCCTGATGAACTATGGAATGAGGTTCGTGACATTGTACAGGAGACAGGGATCAAGACCATCCCCATGGAAAAGAAATGCAAAGAAGCAAAATGGCTGTCTGGGGAGGCCTTACAAATAGCTGTGAAAAGAAGAGAAGCAAAAAGCAAAGGAGAAAAGGAGAGATATAAGCATCTGAATGCAGAGTTCCAAAGAATAGCAAGAAGAGATAAGAAAGCCTTCTTCAGCGATCAATGCAAAGAAATAGAGGAAAACAACAGAATGGGAAAGACTAGAGATCTCTTCAAGAAAATCAGAGATACCAAGGGAACATTTCATGCAAAGTTGGGCTCGATAAAGGACAGAAATGGTATGGACCTAACAGAAGCAGAAGATATTAAGAAGAGGTGGCAAGAATACACAGAAGAACTGTACAAAAAAGATCTTCACGACCCAGATAATCATGACAGTGTGATCACTCATCTAGAGCCAGACATCCTGGAATGTGAAGTCAAGTGGGCCTTAGAAAGCATCACTACACACAAAGCTAGTGGAGGTGATGGAATTCCAGTTGAGCTATTCCAAATCCTGAAAGATGATGCTGTGAAAGTGCTGCACTCAATATGCCAGCAAATTTGGAAAACTCAGCAGTGGCCACAGGACTGGAAAAGGTCAGTTTTCATTCCAATCCCAAAGAAAGGCAATGCCAAAAAGTGCTCAGACTACCACACAATTGCACTCATCTCACATACTAGTAAAGTCATGCTCAAAATTCTCCAAGCCAGGCTTCAGCAATATGTGAACCGTGAACTTCCTGATGTTCAAGCTGGTTTTAGAAAAGGCAGAGGCACCAGAGATCAAATTGCCAACATCTGCTGGATCATGGAAAAAGCAAGAGAGTTCCAGAAAAACATCTATCTCTGCTTTATTGACTATGCCAAAGCCTTTGACTGTGTGGATCACAATAAACTGTGGAAAATTCTGAAAGAGATGGGAATACCAGACCACCTGACCTGCCTCTTGAGAAATCTGTATGCAGGTCAGGAAGCAACATTTAGAACTGGACATGGAACAACAGACTGGTTCCAAATAGGAAAAGGAGTACGTCAAGGCAGTATATTGTCACCCTGTTTATTTAACTTATGTGCAGAGTACATCATGAGAAACGCTGGGCTGGAAGAAACACAAGCTGGAATCAAGATTGCCGGGAGAAATATCAATACCTCAGATATGCAGATGACACCACCCTTATGGCAGAAAGTGAAGAGGAACTCAAAAGTCTCTTGATGAAAGTGAAGGAGGAGAGTGAAAAAGTTGGCTTAAAGCTCAACATTCAGAAAACAAAGATCATGGCAGCTGGTCCCATCACTTCATGGGAAATAGATGGGGAAACAGTGGAAACAGTGTCAGACTTTATTTTTGGGGGCTCCAAAATCACTGCAGATGGTGACTATAGCCATGAAATTAAAAGACACTTAATCCTTCGAAGGAAAGTTAAGACCAACCTAGATAGCATATTCAAAAGCAGAGACATTACTTTGCCAACAAAGGTCCGTCTAGTCAAGGCTGTGGTTTTTCCTGTGGTCATGTATGGATGTGAGAGTTGGACTGTGAAGAAGGCTGAGCGCCAAAGAATTGATGCTTTTGAACTGTGGTGTTGGAGAAGACTCTTGAGAGTCCCTTGGACTGCAAGGAGATCCAGCCAGTCCATTCTGAAGGAGATCAGCCCTGGGATTTCTTTGGAAGGAATGATGCTAAAGCTGAAACTCCAGTACTTTGGCCACCTCATGCAAAGAGTTGACTCATTGGAAAAGACTCTGATGCTGGGAGGGATTGGGGACAAGAGGAGAAGGGGACGACAGAGGATGAGACGGCTGGATGACATCACTGACTCGATGGACATGAGTCTGATTGAACTCCGGGAGTTGGTGATGGACAGGGAGGCCTGGCGTGCTTCGATTCGTGGGGTCGCAAAGAGTCAGACACAACTGAGCGACTGATCTGATCTGATCCCCAGTCAGGTAAAGCCCAGGAAGTCAGGCCCTTTGGCCTAACTGTCCCAAAATAATTGGTCAGATAGCTCAATGTAAATTTTTCTGGCCCCTTAAACAGATAACTTAAAACTGGGGTAAATAGAACAGGCTTGTTTAGCTTTTAATGTCAGAGACCAGTAGGGGTTCCTCAGGCTCATTAGCTTTGTTGCTGTTCAATCAAAGGGACTCTGCTACCTCAGGGACGGCAGCGCATCAGGCCGCCCTGTCCTTCACCATCTCCAGAGTTTGCTCAAACTCGTGTCCATTGAGTGGATGATGCCATCCCACCCTCTCATCCTCTGCCACTCACCCCCTTCTCCTCCTGCCCTCAGTCTTTCCCAGCATCAGGGTCTTTTCCAGAGAGTCTGATTTGGGATGCAGTAAGCAGCAGGGAGCAGAAGCTGGAAGCAAGGCCTTAGTTTCCCAGACCCGGAGTCCTAACCGCTGGACCCTGGAGCCAGCAGTTAGGGTTAAGGTCCCTAGTCTTGCCTGCCTAGTCGAGAGGCAGAAGGTAAAGAGTAAAGTAAAAAGTTTATTGAAAACAAAACTACATTCAGAAATGAACACTGGTGAGCTCAGAGTCTCACCTTTGGGAAGTTTAAATCCTTTATCAGGGGCCAGTTTCCAGGTCTTTGTCTTCCCTCAGGCCAGTACTCTTGCTTTGTCTCCGCCTCTCCGCCCCGCCCCCTGTGCTCCCCCACCACACCCCCCCCCCCCGCCCCCGCTGTAAGTTTGTGTCAGGACCTTCCCCAGGGTGGATCTCTAAGCAAGGCTTCTGGAAGGAGCAAGACTCACTGTGGCCTGGCATTATCCTCTGATTTTTGACTCCAGCAAACCTTTTTGTGCTTGTATAGTGTCTCCCTTATCCTAAAAAGGGGGAACCGGTATTATTCCCTTAATCTTTTACTCAGACAGGGTTTTGCCTCTCTTTGTCCTTGCCATAATTATTTCCTTGAGATGTTTGCAAGACTGGCTATTTACCCTGATTCTACTGTTTCTTCCTTTTTGGAGAACAAACAGGAAGCTGTAAATTCCTCAACTGGACCCCACCTATCTCTTGCCTCAGGAAGTGCAAAAAGGAGGTTGGCTGATTGCAAATGTCCAACCTAGAGCCACTATCTACCAAGTCAGCTTCTGGGACCAGGTGGCCAAAGTACTGGAGCATCAGCTTCTGCATCAGTCCTTCCAATGAGTATTTAGGGTTGATTTCCTTAGGATTGACTGGTTTGATCTCCTTGCAGTCCAGGGGACTCTTGAGAGGCTTCTCCAACAACGAGGTTCAAAAGCATCAATTCTTCGGTGCTCAGCTTTCTTTATGGGCCAACTCTCACATCCGTACATGACTAGTGGAAAAACCATAGCTTTGACAAGACAGACCTTTGTTGGCAGTGATGTCTCTGCTTTCTAATGTCATAGCTTTTTTCCAAGGAGCAAGTGTCTTTTAATTTCGTGACTGCAATCGCTATCTGCAGTGATTTTGGAGCCCAAGAAAATAAACTGACCCTGTTTCCAATGTTTCCCCATCTATTTGCCATGAAGTGATGGGACCAGATGCCATGATTTAGTTTTCTGAATTTTGAGATTTAAGCCAGCTTTTTCACTCTCCTCTTTCACCTTCTTCAAGAGGCTCTTTAATTTCTCTTCGATTACTGCCATTAGGGTGGTATCGTCTGCATATCTGAGGTTATTGATATTTTTCCTGGCAATCCTGATTCCAGCTTGAGCTTCATCTAGCCTGGCATTTTGCATGATGTACTCTGCATATAAGTTGAATACGCAGGGTGACAATATAGAGCCTTGACGTACCCCTTTTCCTATTTGGAACCAGTCTGTTGTTCCATGCCCAATTCTAACTGTGGCTTCTTGACCTGCATACAGGTTTCTCAGGAGGCAGATCAGGTGGTCTGGTATTCCCATCTCTTTAAGAATTTTCCACACTTTGTTGTGATCCATACAGTCAAAGGCTTTAGTGTAGTCAATGAAGCAGAAGTAGATGTCTTTCTGGACTTCCCTTGGTTTATCTAAGATCCAGCGGATGTTGGCAGTTTGATCCCTGGTTCCTCTGCCTGTTGTAGATCCAGCTGAACATCTGGAAGTTCTCAGTTCATGTACTGTTAAAGCCTAGCTCCCAGGATTTTGAGCATTACCTTTCTATTGTATGTGAAATGAGTGCAATTGTGCAGTAGTTTGAACTTTCTTTGGCATTGCTTTTCTTTGAGATTGGGCTTCCCTGGTGGCTCAAATGGTAGAGAATCTGCCTGCAATACAGGAGACCTGGGTTCATTCCGGGGGTCTCGAAGATCCCCTAGAGAAGGAAATGGCAACTCACTCCAGTATTCTTGCCTGGAGAATTCCATAGACAGAGGAGCCTGGCTGGCTACAGTCCATTGGGTTGCAAAGAGCTGGGCCTAACTGAGTGACTAACACTTTCTTTGGGATTGGAATGAAAGCTGATCTCTTCCAATAGTGTACAAGTGTCATGTCTTATCTATTTCCCCGTTCTAAATAGCCACACAAAGAATTATTTATTCATTTTAGGTAACTCCTTAAAAATTTGTTTTTGTTTTACCTCATTGGTATAATGGCTAGACTTTTTTCCCCCAAGTTTTTTCTTGATATTCCTAATTGCTCTTATTAGCATCCATAAGGAGAAGGCAATGGCACTCCACTCCAGTGCTCTTGCCTGGAAAATCTCATCGACAGAGGAGCCTGGTAGGCCGCAATCCATGGGGTCACTAAGAGTCCGACGCGACTGAGCGACTTCCCTTTCACTTTTCACTTGCATGCGTTGGAGAAGGAAATGGCAACCCACTCCAGTGTTCTTGCCTGGAGAATCCCAAGGAAGGGGGAGCCTGGTGGGCTGCCGTCTATGGGGTCTCACAGAGTCGGACACGACTGAAGTGACTTAGCAGCAGCAGCAGCATCTGTAAGGCCCATTGAGGGGAAGGCCACAATGAAGCTTCCTCAACTGATTTTTCTCATTCAAGAAAAAGTTCTTAGGTTAATTTGACTTTTGTTTTAACTATAACTATATCATACTTTTGCTTTAGCATCAAAACAGTTGTTTACAATGACAATGCTCTAAATTTAATAATTTATTAGTTTCTCTAATTTTCAAAGAATCCATCATTTGGCCACCAATAAATTATAGCTCCTCAGAGATGCAAATGATTGAGAAGGCAAAAAGATCTTTTATAGGCCTTACACACACACACACACACAAGAACAAACTAGGAAGGTCAGACACAACATTTACAACTCAAAGACACAGAGCATCCCCAACTTCCCCCTAGAAGCCCTAGTTTAAGGTTTTACCAAGCTGGCTTTTTAATTTTGAACATTTAAAGAGCCCCTCAATAGTTAAGGTAAGATTTAATTTCTCCAGTTAACTATGTACTTGCAAGATTGAGTTCCGTTCCTTAACCCATTTCAGTTCAGTTCAGTTCAGTTCAGTCGCTAACTAGTTGGAGTCACAAAGCTCCCATTCTGTTTTAAGTGGCCCCAGGGTGACTTTTGTGGTTATTCCTGTAAGATTTGTTGGGAAGAGTGGTTTTTCTCTCTGCATCATCATTCAGTTCAGTTCAGTCGCTCAGTCATGTCCGACTTGAGACTTCGAGACCCCATGAATCGCAGCACGCCAGGCCTCCCTGTCCATCACCAACTCCCGGAGTTCAATCAGACTCACGTCCATCCAGTCAGTGATGCCATCCAGCCATCTCATCCTCTGTCATCCCCTTCTCCTCCTGCCCCCAATCCCTCCCAGCATCAGAGTCTTTTCCAATGAGTCAACTCTTCACATGAGGTGGCCAAAGTATTGGAGTTACAGCTTTAGCATCAGTCCTTCCAAAGAAATCCCAGGGCTGATCTCCTTCAGAATGGACTGGCTGGATCTCCTTGAGTCCAAGGGACTCTTAAGAGTCTTCTCCAACACCACAGTTCAAAAGCATCAATTCTTTGGCGCTCAGCCTTCTTCACAGTCCAACTCTCACATCCATACATGACCACAGGAAAAACCATAGCCTTGACTAGACGGACCTTTGTTGGCAAAGTAATGTCTCTGCTTTTGAATATGCTATCTAGGTTGGTCATAACTTTCCTTCCAAGGAGTAAGCGTCTTTTAATTTCATGGCTACAGTCACCATCTGCAGTGATTTTGGAGCCCCAAAAATAAAGTCTGACACTGTTTCCACTGTTTCCTCATCTATTTCCCATGAAGTAATGGGACAGGATGCCATGATCTTCATTTTCTGAATATTGAGCTTTAAGCCAACATTTTCACTCTCCACTTTCACTTTCATCAAGAGGCTTTTGAGTTCCTCTTCACTTTCTGCCATAAGGGTGGTGTCATCTGCATATCTGAGGTTATTGATATTTCTCCCGGCAATCTTGATTCCAGCTTGTGTTTCTTCCAGCCCAGCGTTTCTCATGATGTACTCTGTTAAGTTAAATAAGCAGGGTGACGATATACAGCCTTGATGTACTCCTTTTCCTATTTGGAACCAGTCTGTTGTTCCATGTCCAATTCTAACTGTTGCTTCCTGACCTGCATACAGATTTCTCAAGAGGCAGATCAGGTGGTCTGGTATTCCCATCTCTTTCAGAATTTTCCATAGTTTATTGTGATCCACACAGTCAAAGGCTTTGGCATAGTCAATAAAGCAGAAATAGATGTTTTTCTGGAACTCTCTTGCTTTTTCCATGTTCCAGTGGATGTTGGCAATTTGATCTCTGGTTCCTCTGCCTTTTTAAAACCAGCTTGAACATCAGGAAGTTCATGGTTCACATATTGCTAAAGCCTGGCTTGGAGAATTTTGAGCATTACTTTACTAGTATGTGAGATGAGTGCAATTGTGCAGTAGTTTGAGCATTCTTTGGCATTTGGGATTTGGGATTGGAATAAAAACTGACCTTTTCCAGTCCTGTGGCCACTGCTGAGTTTTCCAAATTTGCTGGCATATTGAGTGCAGCACTTTCACAGCATCATCTTTCAGGATTTGGAATAGCTCAACTGGAATTCCATCACCTCCACTAGCTTTGTGTATAGTGATGCTTTCTAAGGCCCACTTGACTTCACATTCTAGGATGTCTGGCTCTAGATGAGTGATCACACTGTCATGATTATCTGGGTCGTGAAGATCTTTTTTATACAGTTCTTCTGTGTATTCTTGCCACCTCTTAATATCTTCTGCTTCTGTTAGGTCCATACCATTTCTGTCCTTTATCGAGCCCAACTTTGCATGAAATGTTCCCTTGGTATCTCTGATTTTCTTGAAGAGATCTCTAGTCTTTCCCATTCTGTTGTTTTCCTCTATTTCTTTGCATTGATCGCTGAAGAAGGCTTTCTTATCTCTTCTTGCTATTCTTTGGAACTCTGCATTCAGATGCTTATATCTCTCCTTTTCTCCTTTGCTTTTTGCTTCTCTTCTTTTCACAGCTATCTGTAAGGCCTCCCCAGACAGCCATTTTGCTTTTTTGCATTTCTTTTCCATGGGGATGGTCTTGATCCCTGTCTCCTGTACAATGTCACCGACCTCATTCCATAGTTCATCAGGCACTCTGTCTATCAGATCTAGGCCCTTAAATCTATTTCTCACTTCCACTGTATAATCATAAGGGGTTTGATTTAGGCCATACCTGAATGGTCTAGTGGTGTTCCCTACTTTCTTCAATTTAAGTCTGAATTTTGCAATAAGAAGTTCATGGTCTGAGCCTCAGTCAGCTCCCGGTCTTGTTTTGGTTGACTGTATAGAGCTTCTCCATCTTTGGCTGCAAAGAATATAATCAGTCTGATTTCGGTGTTGACCATCTGGTGATGTCCATTTGTAGCTTGATGTAAATCTGTTGTAATCTGGAGAAGACAAAACCTAACAGGTATTTAAAAAAAAAAACAGAGGCCATGGGTCAGTGAAAGAGTTGTTGCAACTAAGGATCAAGGAAGGCGTAAGAACCAAGCTACATTTGATGATAGTTTTGATTGTGGTCCCGATAGGGTCAGCGCTTGGGTCATCCTGTCCAAAGGAATGGAACCATTTGGACTCAGAAGTAGTTGGAGGAAAGACAACCAGAACATTAATAGGCAAAATAGAAAAACATGAAGCCTGAATCCTTAGATTTAACACTTCAAAGAGACTTATAGCCAGGTAGTCAGTTGTCTAGGTTTATCTAAGTAGGTCTTAACTTTTAATGTGGCTATTGATCATTACACATGTGGTTTTTTTCCTTGTCAGTATATGATCCAGAGCAATTTCATTGTCTAAACATATAACTCTGGAGAAGGAAATGGCAACCCACTCCAGTTTTCTTGCCTGGAGAATCCCCATGGACAGGGAAGATGACAGGCCACAGTCCATGGGGTCACAAAGAGTCAGACACGCCTGAGTGACTAAGCAGAAACATACAGCAATTATAAGAAGAGGCCTTTAAAAAGTAAGGTTTAATCACCTGCTCCTAGCAGACTTTGTTTTTAGAATGGCTGATGGCATCCTAAGTCTGACACAGCTCAGAAAACTCAAGTTCTTAACAGTACAAGGACTTGTCTGCAATCACACCATGGTACCGAAATGTGAAAACCGATTCTACTCACAGAGCCAAAGAAAGAATTCTGCAAACTTGCAAACTCTCACAGAGCCAAAGAATGAATTCTGCAAACTCGCAAACTCTCACACAGGTAAAGTTTATTTTTAAAGGCTAGAGATACAAAGCTCTCAACATATACTCTGAGAGGGGGTGAAGAGCCCCAGAAGGCGGGCATTGCAGCAGTTTTATATCTCTACTAGAATTGATCTGCATAATTTTGATCGGCTTGCGACTTTAATGTGTGTCATTTTTGACCAGTTTGAATGTCGCAAGGTCCGGTTTGTCATTTTTTGGCTTTTTTGGCCCCTCAGTTTCTCAGTCTCTGCAGACATTGCAGCACCATCACTTGACCCCAAGACCCCAGACCATTATTTAGGGACCAAATATGTTTAAGAGTTAATGGTCTTCTTGGAGTTTTTCCCCTTGAGAAACTGGACAGCAGTTTATGATTGTCTTGTCCTGGTAATATGGGGTGGGGGTGCCCTCCAGGGCCCCAAGAGAGTGGGCTCCTATCTAACACACGGAAAAGAATTGTCCGAGGAGACACGTGTTGACAAAGCAAGAGACTTTATTGGAAGAGGGCACCCAGGCGGAGAGCAGCAGGGAGAGGGAACCCAGGAGACCCGCTCTGCTGCATGGCTCACAGTCTCGGGTTTTATGGTGATGGATTAGTTTCCGGGTTGTCTTTGGCCAATCATTCTGACTCAGAGTCCTTCCTGGTGGCGCACACATCACTCAACCAAGATGGATGTCAGAGAGAAGGATTCTGGGAGGTGGTCGGACATGTGGTATCTCCTTTTGACCTTTCCCAAACTCTTCCAGTTGGTGGTGGCTTATTAGTTCCATGTTCCTTACCAGGACCTCCTGTCGTAAAACAACTCATGCAAATTGTTACTAGAGAGCCTGGCCAGGGTGGGCAGTTTCAATCAGTGTGCTTCCCCTAACACTGAGTCTGAATGTTTTATGACGCTCCAGACCAGGGAGGCAGTTCTCTGAATGCCTAGAAATTAGAACAATGAGTGAGATGCTTAAGAAGAGAAAAAATATTGAAATTAAAAAGGAACTGAGGTCTCATAGCCTTATACTGTCTAGCAATTTCTGCCTCACTGTCACCTAATTATTTCCATATCTATTCTATTTTTACTTTAACTGTAAATTTTTTAACAGTCAAAGTAGCTGTCACCCGTCAATGATGTTAGTGTTTCTCTAGGTATGAGAAGATATAAGAATCAGGGCTCATAAAAATTTCCTCCCAAAACTGCCCACTTGATTTCGCATTTCAGGATGTCTGGCTCTAGGTGAGTGATCACACCATCGTGGTTATCTGGGTCATGAAGATCTTTTTAGTATAGTTCTTCTGTGTATTCTTGCCACCTCTTTCTAAGGTCATAAAGTTATAAATCATGTTTTATCAGTAAATTCAGTCCCATGTAATTTAACTTTGACTCTTAATGGCATGCCTATATTAATTAGACCAGCAAGCTTAAACAATACTAGTATCAACTTAATGTTGAGTATTTCCCAGTCCACATGAACCTGACAGTCATTTGGTCAGTTTCTTTAACTTATGAGCTTTGGTCTTTAGGGGGCAGTTTAGAAGGATTTTTCTTTTTGTTCCCTGTCTGTTTTACGTACTTTTATATGAAAGGCTCTGTGATCCCCAGAGTTGGGTAAAGAAAGGGAAGTCAGGCCCTTTTTCCTTCTGGGAAGATTAGAGCTGGTATTATAGCAATGAGCTCAGCTTTCTGTGCAGAGGGGAATGGGGAGGGGGCTTTGGCCACAGTCACCGTTGCTCCATAGCTACTGCCCACGGCTAACCCTCCCTCCCAGAATCACGGCCGTCAGAAAAAGGTCCCAGCCAGCCTTGCTCAGGGGCTTATCTGACAGACCCAGTCAATCAAGGTGGACAGTCTCCAAACCTCCAGGTGTCTTGGAGGGTCTCCTGCTCAGGGAGTTAGGAAGCAGGGAGAAGGAAGTAAGAACTGCTCACTCTGTGGTGACATTGAGGGTTGTCCCGGCCCGTGCACAGGTGGGTCATTTCCGGACATGAGGCCAAATGAGAAGAGAATGAAGTTTATTAGAGTGGGAGACGCTGTTAGAACAGCGGGCCAGCTCGAGGGAGAGCAGATCTCTTTCACAGACAGTAGCCAAGTTTTACAGCCTCGAGACAGAGAAAATTCCTACTGGAAGGGTGGCAGTAGGTGATTGGCTGGGATATTATAGGGTGGGCTTCCCCGGTGGCTCAGACGGTAAAGAATCCACCTTCAATGTGGGACACCTGTGTTCGATCCCTGGACTGGGAAGATCCCCGGGAGAAGGGTATGGCAACCCACTCCAGTTTTCTTGCTTGGTGAATCCCCATGGATAGAAGTCTGGTGGGCTACAGCCCATAGGGTCACAAAGAGTCAGATACGACTGAGCAGCTAAGCGCAGCACCGCACAGGGTGGATAGGAGGGTGGGTATTTTACCTAATGTGGGATCAGGGAGCTGGCCAGTTTAGATATGGAGGCTCATGGCCACAGTTGCTATGGGGCTTGGTCGGTTGCAGAGATTTTACCCTGTGACCTTGGTACGGGGCTCCACAGGGGTCATCGAGGAGGATTACCTAATATTTCCCCATCCTCCCTGAGGTCATCCAGCATCCACCCCGTTGTTCCAGAAGGACTAGGCCTTTCTGTGGGATGGACACTGTGGCTGGCTTGCCCAAAGTGAACTTCACTGCCTCCTTTAGCCGTTCACAGGTGGCGGCTACTGCTCGTAAGCAGCGGGGCCGGCTGGCAGCCCTGGTGTCCAGCTGCTTTGAAAGATAAGCTACTGGTCAGGGATTCTCTCCCACCACGCCCTGGTCCAGCCCCTGCTTCTCCTGCACATACAATTTGAATTCTTTCTGGACCTCAGGCAGGCCTAGGGCCGTTTCAATCATGAGCTTCAGCTTCAGAGTCTCATAAGCCTTTTGGCAATCTCCCATTCAAACCAAAGTTTCAGAATCTGTACCTTTCAAAGTATGATGTAATGGCTTTGCAATTATCCCAAAGTTGGGGTATCCATATGGGACAAAATCCTGCAATTCCTAGGAAACCCTGGTTTTGGCAGCTTTTTGGTCTGTGCTCTAGATTTAATGATTAGTTAGTTTCTCTAATTTTGAATCAGTCATTTGGCCACCACTAAATTATAAAAAGACCTCTTATAAGCCTGACACAAACACACACACAATAGAACTACTTAGGAAGATCAGATAGAACATTTACATCTCAAAGACACCTAGAAATGTAACTTTAAAAAGATAAAAAGTAATTTTCACCCTAAGAGGTCTTAAAAGAGTTTCCTCAAAAAAAAAAAAATTTTTTTTTTTTAATGTTTGTGATCATCTTTGTTGTTGTTCAGTCACTAGACCATGTATGACTCTGCAACCCCATGGGCTTCCCTGTCCATCACCAGCTCCCGGAGCTTGCTCAAACTCATGTCCATTGAGTCAGTGATGCTATTCAACCAGCTTATCCTCTATTGCCCCCTTCTCCTTCCGCCTTCAATCTTTCCCAGCATCAGGGTCTTTTCTAATGAGTCAGTTCTTTGCATTGGGTGGCCAAAGTATTGGAGCTTCAGCTTCAGCTTCAGCATCAGTCCTTCCAATGAATATTCAGGGTTGATTTCCTTCAGGATTTATTAGTTTGATGTCCTTGCTGTCCAAGGGACTCTAAAGAGTCTTCTCCAACACCTCAGTTCCAAAGCATCAATTCTTTGGCACTCAGTCTTCTTTATGGTCCAACTCTCACATGCATACATGACACTGGTAAAACCATAGCTTTGCCTAGACTGACCTTTGTTGGCAAAGTGATGTCTCTGCTTTTTAATATGCTGTCTAAGTTTGTCATGTAGGCTTCCCTCATAGCTCAGTTGGTAAAGAATCTGCCTGCAATGCAGGAGACTCTGGTTCAATTCCTGGGTTGGGAAGATCCCTGGAGAAGAAAATGGCAACCCACTCCAGTATTCTTGCCTGGAGAATCCCATGAACAGAGGAGCCTGGTGGGCTACGGTCCATGGAGTTGCAAGAGTCGAACACGACTTAACGACTAAAGAGAGAGAGAGAGGTTTGTCATAGCTTTTCTTCCAAGGAGCAAGCGTCTTTTAATTTTGTAGCTTCAACCACTGTCTGCAGTGACTTTGGAGCCCAAGAAAATAAAATCAGCCATTGTTTCTACTTTTCCCCCAGTTGCTTGCCATGATGTGATGGCACAGTATTCCATGATCTTCGTTTTTTTTAATGTTGAGATTTAAGCCAGCTTTTCACTCTCCTCTTTCACCTTCATCAAGAGGATCTTTAGTTTCTCTTCACTTTCTACCATTAAAGTGGCATCATCTTCAATTTCCTATTAAGTCACTACTCATCATAACTGATTTGGGATGCGTGATGCAGTCAGCAGCAGTGAGCAGTAGCTGGAAGCAAGGTCTGAGTTTCCCAGACCGGGAGTCCTAACTGTAAGGCGAGTGCACAGAAAAAGAGACTGAGCCAGGCAGTCAGGCAAGAAAAGGAAATTTACTAGAGGGAAAAGAGAGGGTGACCGTCTCTTAAGGAGAACCAGCGTTCTCCCTTTCTGACTGAATCCTTCAGTTCACTTCAGTCGCTCAATTGTGTCTGACTCTTTGCGACCCCATGGACTGCAGCACGCCAGGCCTCCCTGTCCATCACCAACTCCAGGAGTTTTTCAGACTCCTGTGCATTGAGTCAGTGATGCCATCCAACCATCTCATCCTCTGTCATCCCCTTCTCTTCCCACCTTCAATCTTTCCCAACATCAGGGTCTTTTGCAAGGAGTCAGTTCTTTGAATCAGGTGGCCAAAGTATTGGGAGTTTCAGCTTCAACATCGGTCCTTCCAATTAACACCCAGGACTGATCTCCTTTAGGATGGACTGGTTGGATCTCCTTGCAGTCCAAGGGACTCTCAAGAGTCTTCTCTAGCACTACAGTTCAAAAGTATCAATTCTTCAGTGCTCAGCTTTCTTTATAGTCCAATTCTCACATCCATACATGACTAATGGAAAAACCATAGCCTTGACTAGATGGACCTTGTTGGCAAAGTAATGCCTCTGCTTTTTAATATGCTGTCTAGGTTGGTCATAACTTTCCTTCCAAGGAGTAAGTGTCTTTTAATTTCATGGCTGCAATCACCATCTGCAGTGATTTTGGAGCACAAAAAAATAAAGTCAGCCACTGTTTCCACTCTTTCCCCATCTATTTGCCATGAAATGATGGGACTGGATGCCATAATCTTAGTTTTTGAATGTTGAGCTTTAAGCCAACCTTTTCACTCTCCCCCTTCACTTTCATCAAGAGGCTCTTTAGTTCTTCGCTTTCTGCCTTAAGGGTGGTGTCATCTGCATATCTGAGGTTATTGATATTTCTCCCGGCAATCTTGATTCCAGCTTGTGCTTCCTCCAGCCCATCATTTCTCATGATGTACTCTGCATATAAGTTAAATAAGCTGGGTGACAATATACAGCCTTGATGTACTCCTTTTCCTGTTTGGAACCAGTTTGTTGTTCCATGTCCAGTTCTAACTGTTGCTTCCTGACCTGAATATAGATATCTCAAGAGGCATATTAGGTGGTCTGGTATTCCCATCTCTTGAAGAATTTTCCACAGTTTATTGTGATCCACACAAAGGCTTTGCATGTCAATAAAGCAAAAATAGTTGTTTTTCTGGAGTTCTCTTGCTTTTTTGATAATCCAACGGATGTTGGTAATTTGACCTCTGGTTCCTCTGCCTTTTCTAAAACCAGCATGAAATGTTCACATTTCACGTATTGCTGAAGCCTGCCTTGGAGAATTTTAAGCATTACTTTACTAGCATGTGAGATGAGTACAATTGTGCGGTAGTTTGAGCACTCTTTGGCATTGCCTTTCTTTGGGATTGGAATGAAAACTGACCTTTTCCAGTCCTGTGGCCACTGCTGAGTTTTCCAAATTTGCTGGCATATTGAGTGCAGCACTTTGACAGCATCATCTTTTAGGATTTGAAATAGCTCAACTGGAATTCCATCATCTCCACTAGCTTTGTTCGTAGTGATGCTTTCTAAGGCCCACTTGACTTCACATTCCAGGATGTCTGGCTCTAGGTCAGTAATCACACCATCTTGATTATCTGGATCGTGAAGATCTTTTTTGTACAGTTCTTCGGTGTATTCTTGCCACCTCTTCTTAATATCTTCTGCTTCTGTTAGGTCCATACCATTTCTGTCCTTTATCGAGCCCAACTTTGCATGAAATGTTCCCTTGGTATCTCTAATTTTCTTGAAGAGATCTCTAGTCTTTCCCATTCTGTTGTTTTCCTCTATTTCTTTGCATTGATCGCTGAGGAAGGCTTTCTTATCTCTCCTTGCTATTCTTCAGAACTTTGCATTCAAATGGGTATATCTTTCCTTTTCTCTTTTGCTTTTCACTTCTCTTTTTTTCACAGCTATTTGTAAGGCCTCCTTAAACAGCCATTTTACTTTTTTGCATTTCTTTTTCTTGGGAATGGTCTTGATCCCTGTCTCCTGTACAATGTCATGAACCTCCGTCCATAATTTATCAGGCACTCTGTCTATCAGATCTAGGCCCTTAAATCTATTTCTCACTTCCACTGTATAATCATAAGGGATTTGATTTAGGTCATACCTGAATGGTCTAGTGGTTTTCCCTACTTTCTTCAATTTAAGTCTGAATTTTGCAATAAGGAGTTCATGATCTGAGCCTTAGTCAGCTCCCGGTCTTGTTTTTGCTGACTATAGAGCTTCTCCATCTTTGGCTGCAAAGAATATAATCAATCTGATTTCGGTATTGTCCATCTGGTGATGTCCATGTGTAGAGTCTTCTCTTGTGTCGTTGGAAGAGGGTGTTTGCTATGACCAGTGTGTTCTCTTGCCAAAACTCTATTAGCCTTTGCCCTGCTTCATTCTGTACTCCAAGACCAAATTTGCCTGTTACTCCATGTGTTTCTTGACTTCCTACTTTTGCATTCCAGTGCCCTATAAGGAGTCCTTCTTGTACCCCACCAATGAAAAATTCTTTTAAGGGATGGTCATGTGGCTAGAGGTCTGGAATCTGGTAGTCTCACAGCTTTGAGAAGTTAGGCACTAGTGAGATACCAGGATGCTGTTTGGGCAATTTGGTCAGCCTCACAGATCACCGTGATTTATTCTTTATTTGTGACCCCATGTGGGCCCTGTCACTAACCACTGGACCAAAGGAGCCAGCAGTTAGGGCTAATGTCCCTAGCCTTGCCTGTCCATTCAAGAGGCAGAAGGTAAAGAGTAAAATGGAAAGTTTATTGAGAAGAAAAGTACATGCAGAAAGGCACACTGGTGAGATCAGAGAGAGTCTTGCCTTTGGGAAGTTTAAATCCTTTATAAGGGGGCAGAGACATTACTTTGCCAACAAAGGGCTGTATAGTCAAACCTATGGTTTTTCCAGTAGTCATGTATGGATGTTAGAGTTGATCTATAAAGAAAGCTGAGCACTGAAGAATTGATGCTTTTGAACTGTGGTGTTGGAGAAGGCTCTTGAGAGTCCCTTGGACTGCAAGGAGATCCAACCAGTCCATCCTAAAGGAGATCAGTCCTGGGTGTTCATTGGAAGGACTGATGCTGAAGCTGAAGCTCCAATACTTTGGCCACCTGATTCGAAGAACTGACTCCTTGGAAAAGACCTTGATGTTGGGAAAGATTGAAGGTGGGAGGAGAAGGGGATGACAGAGGATGAGATGGTTGGATGACATCGCTGACTCAATGGACATGAGTTAGAGCAAGCTCCAGGAGTTGGTGATGGACAGGGAGGCCTGGATGCTACAGTCTATGGGGTCACAAAGAGTCAGATATGATTGAGTGATTGAACTGAACTGAAGGAGGCAGAAAAAATTCCTTTCTGGGTCTTTGTCTTCCCTCAGGTCAATCATCTTGCTTTTTTCCCCTTTCCCCCTCCCCCCTGCTGTTATTTGTCTCTGGACCTTCCTCTGGGGTGAGCACGCACATCTTAGCCAAGATGGATCTTGAAGTGAAGGCTTCTGGGAGGAGCAGGACTCATGAAAGTGAAGTGAAAGTGAAAGTCACTCAGTCGTGGTGGACTCTTTACAACCCCATGGAATTATCCTCTGACTTGGACTCCAAGGAGGCTTTCTGCACTGTGTAGGATCTGTGCTACTGCTGCTAAGTCACTTCAGTCGTGTCCGACTCTGTGCGACCCCATAGACGGCAGCCCACCAGGCTCCCCCATCCCTGGGATTCTCCAGGCAAGAACACTGGAGTGGGTTGTCATTTCCTTCTCCAATGCATGAAAGTGAAAAGTGAAAGTGAAGCCGCTCTGTCGTGTCTGACCCTCAGGGACCCCATGGACTGCAGCCTTCCAGGCTCCTCCATCCATGGGATTTTCCAGGCAAGAGTACTGGAGTGGGGTGCCATTGCCTTCTCCGGTAGGATCTGTAGTATCTCCCTTATCCTAAAAAGGAGTAAGGGGAGATCTTTTAATCCTTGGCTCACACAGGATTTTGCCTTCTCTTTGTCCTTTCCATGACTATTACAGTAAGGTGTTTACAAGAGAAAAAGACTGGCTATTTACCCTTATTCTGCTGTTACTTCCATTTTGGATGGCAAACAGGAGGCTGGTTGTAAATTCCTCAGCTGTAGCCCACCTATCTCTTGCCTCAAGAAATGCAAGGAGAAGGCTGCTGTTGCTGCTAAGTCACTTCAGTCGTGTCCGACTCTGTGCGACCCCATAGACGGCAGCCCACTAGGCTCCCTCATCCCTGGGATTCTCCAGGCAAGAACACTGGAGTGGGTTGCCATTTCCTTCTCCAAATGGAGGCTGGCTGATTGTAAATGTCCAAGCTGAGCCCATTTATCTCCAACCTCAGGTCAACCAGTCACTGAGGATTTTCCCTAGGGCACTCTGAGATGGAATCTCAGAAAAAGTGCCTCCCATTATAGTTCGAGCAGTTCGTGTCAGAAGTCTGCAGCACAGGCCAAAGAAAACAAAGCAAACCAAACCAAACCTCACAAGTGGAAAGTCACAGAAAACAAAGCGGATGAAGAAATGCCCAGAAATTCAAAAACAAATGGCAAGACTACCCCAGACAGGACTTCCAAGTCTCACTAAGCCTGTGACCCTTGTCCAAAGCAGCACCTTACAAACGGGCCCCCCACTTCCATAGGGAGAAAAAAAAAACACCCAAACAGAAACTGCATCCATTTCCTCCAAAGGAAAATGTCAAGAGGCCTTGAGGTGTACCTTGGGGGACTTAAGAAAATGCTAGCAGGTGTCACGATGACGTACAAGACGCCCTCTCTGATCCTCCAATATTTAGTGTTTCTCGGAGTGGAAGTTAAGGTGGAGTGGACAAGAGAAGAAAAAATGCTTTCAAGGCAAAGGAAGCCTTGGCAGCTGCAAAGAGCAGCTTCTGCCCTGTTCTCTGCCGCAGTCCTGAGTTCCCCAGTGAGTCACCAGGCGGGCCGGAGCCCCTGGCTGTCTGTTAGGGCCACCTGCCAGCGACCAGATCATGGACAGGACCCCAGAATGGTTGCCGGCCAAAATCTTGTCTTTCTCTGCCCACTGAAGCCAAGTGAAAAATACAGAGAGCGAGTCTGGAGGAAATAGAAAGCTGGCTTCAATTCTCAGCAGGTGGAGAGGAGCACACAGCAGGCTCCTGCTTCAGGAACTGCAATGAGGAGTCCAGGGCTTATGTAACATGGGGGCTCGCACAGGAGATGTGGGGAACAAAGGGGATGGGGTCCTGATGTCTTCCTCTTGCATTGTTTCAAAGACAGACAGAAACTGGCGTCAGTAACCCAATAACTGAGTCTGGCCATTAGGTGGTGGCTCTGAGACCTTCTTTCTGGTCTGTAACTGCAAGGGGAAGGGTGCTGTAAGTGTAAACACCGGATAGGGGATGTATTTAGCACAGAGTCAAAGAAAGATAGGTGTGAATTGTAGCTCCTGCTGAGCTAGGGGGCAGAAAAGCAAACTTAGTTTCAGACATTCAGAGTCAGGAGCAGTTAAAGGAAAAAAAAAAAAAAAAACTAGACATGTTCAGGCCTGTGCAGTGCTCTCTTTATCATCTTTGCTCTCAGGAAAGAGAAAAGCTCCTTCCTCTTTTTCTGCTTCTCACTGCAACCCTTTCTGCTCACAGCCACTTGACCTTTTCCTCTCCTTCTGCCTCGAACTCCAAACAAAGGGAGCTGTCTGCAAAGGAAGCCCACCAAGGCCAGAAAAGGGGAGAGGCCGGGCTCCCTGCCGTCCCCAGAGGAGGGGTGCAGGACGCCAAGCAGAATCGGGCCTCCCCTCCCGGGCAGACTGCAAAGGGCCCCACTTTCTGAAGCAGCAGCAATCACCGCCGCCCTCCCTGTCCGCAGCGGTGGACGCACAGGAGCCACCCCTTCCCAGACCTCAGGGCCGGCCCACAGCAGGCAGGACTTCCCGCCCGGGCATGTGAGCAGGAGTCACGTGTCTGCTGACAGCTCGGAATCAGCCGGAGGGGAACATGCCTTCCCTGCAGGCCTGCCTGGCAGCCCAGCTGGGTGCACCAGGCCCTGGTGCTCGCAGCAACCCACGGCAACATGCTCATTTTTCAATTATTTTCAGAGAAAACGTCAACTCCAAGGGTCCTGGGAGTCGACTTAAATGTGTATGAGCTCTGTACAGGCCAAGGGTGTGGTGCGGCAGTGAAATGACCCGAAGGCGCGGCCATGCAGCCGTGAGGCTTCTCAAGTTGGTCACACGTATGCAGTGTGAACACTCGGTGTGCAGCTGGTCTCCTGGCACCAAAGCTTTGCTCTCAGCATCATCTAGTGATGAGTGTGATGCCACCAACATCTTGGCCTTGTCTGTGGACCGAAGCCAAAAGAAAAATACAGAGACAGAGTTTGGAGGAGACGGAAAGGTGGCTTTAGTCCCCAGCCAGCAGAGGGGAGACTCAGCAGGCACGTGTCCTCAGGAGCTGGAGCCCCCTCCATGAGGAGTCTGGGGGATCATACAGATGAGGGCGCGTGGTCAGAGGGCAGTGATGAAAATCAGTGGCGTAAGGATCTTGTGTTCTTCCTCCTCTGGCGTTGTTTCTTGCAGGGTCACGGGCTGGTGTCAGGTAGCAGGGGATTGGGTCTGGCTGTCTGGCAACCCAGTAGCTGGATCCATTGGCTTTTGTGTATTGTACCATGGCTTTGGTTCTGTAATGCAAAAAGAGAAAAACTGGGCGGGGAGGGCTGAGACGAGTGTGCCCGATAAACGTAAAGGTAAAGTATCAGGTAAAGGTGAGGACCACGTGCAGGATGCAGTTAGCATGGAGTCAAGGATGATGGGTGTAAAGGTAGCTCAAGCAGAGTTACAGTCCACAGGCCAGGAACCTTTAATCCACCTGCAACGCGGGAGAGCTGGGTCGGGAGACTCCCAGGGACAGGGAAGCCTGGCGGGCTACAGTCCATAGGGCCGCAGAGTCAGACACGACGGAGCTACTAAGCACACACAACAAAGTAAAGACTAGGAGTGATCAGGCCTGCGGACTGTCTCTGTGTCTTCTTTGTTCTCAGGAAAAAAAGAAAGTCATTTCTCCCTTTTTTTTTCCTTTTCACTGCAACAAATTCCCGCCCTCCCCCCACCCCCGCCCCAGTCAGTTTATTCGCTCTGTATCAGTGGAGGAAGGGAAATAGGGGTGGTTCTTGTCCAGCTGAGGACAAAACCTTAGTTTTGTTCTGTTTGACAATCACCAGTTGTCCAGCTCAGAGGCCCTCATGGGTGTCCTGGAGCTTTATTAAGGGGCCCGAGGGTGACTTTTCTGATTATTCCTGCAGGATCTGTTCTGAGGAGGGCTGTAGTCTCTCTCACATGCTAGTAAAGTAATGCTCAAAATTCTCCAAGCCAGGCTTCAGCAATATGTGAACCGTGAACTTCCTGATGTTCAAGCTGGTTTTAGAAAAGGCAGAGGAACCAGAGATCAAATTGCCAACATCTGCTGGATCATGGAAAAAGCAAGAGAGTTCCAGAAAAACATCTATTTCTGCTTTATTGACTATGCCAAAGCCTTTGACTGTGTGGATCACAATAAACTGTGGAAAATTCTGAAAGAGATGGGAATACCAGACCACCTGATCTGCCTCTTGAGAAACTTGTATTCAGGTCAGGAAGCAACAATTAGAACTGGACATGGAACAACAGACTGGTTGCAAATAGGAAAAGGAGTACATCAAGGCTGTATATTGTCACCCTGTTTATTTAACTTAAACCTGTTGTCATCTGGAGGAGATAAAACTTAACAAGTAATTTATAAAACAGAGGCCAAATATCAGTAAAAGGATTATTTTAACTAGGGGTCAAAGAAGGAATAAGAATCAAGTTACATTTGATGACAGTTTTGATTGTGGTGTACTTGGTCAGTGCTTGGGTGTGGACATCAATGTGGCTATTGGACATTCAGTTCAGTTCAGTTCAGTTCAGTCACTCAGTCATGTCTGACTCTTTGTGACCCCATGGACTGCAGCACACCAGGCCTCCCTGTCCATCACCAACTCCCAGAGCTTACTCAAACTCATGTCCACTGAGTCGGTGATGCCATCCGACCATCTCATCCTCTGTCGTCCCCTTCTCCTCCCGCCTTCAATCTTTCCTAGCATCAGGGTCTTTTCAAATGAGTTAGGTCTTCGCATCACGTGGCCAAAATATTGGGAGTTTCAGCTTCAACATCAGTCCTTCCAATGAATATTCAGGACTGATTTCCTTTAGGATGGACTGGTTGGATGTCCTTGCAGTCCAAGGGACTCTCAAGAGTCTTCTCTAACACCACAGTTCAAAAGCATCAATTCTTTGGTGCTCAGCCTTCTTTATGGTCCAACTCTCACATCCATACATGACCACTGGAAAAACCATAACTTGGCTAGATGGACCTTTGTTGGCAAAGTAATGTCTCTGCTTTTTAATATGTTGTCTAGGTTGGTCATAACTTTTTTCCCAAAGAGCAAGCATCTTTTAATTTCATGGCTGCAGTCACCATCTGCAGTGATTTTGGAGCCCAAGAAAGTAAAGTCTCTCACTGTTTCCACTGTTTTCCCATTTGCCGTGAAGTGTGAATGGGGACTGGGTCCCATGGTCTTAGTTTTTCGAATGTTGAGCTTTAAGCCAGCTTTTTCACTCTCCTCTTTCTCTTTCATCAGAGGCTTTTTACTTCCTTTACGCATTCTGCCATAAGGGTGGTGTCATCTGCATATCTGAGGTTATTGGTATTTCTCACAGCAATCTTGATTCCAGCTTGTGCTTCATCCAGTCCAGTACACTTGTGTTTTTTTCTTCTTGTCAACATATGGTCTTAAGCAATTTCATTTTCTAAGCATATAATGATGACAAGAGGAGACTTTTTAAAAAGTAAGGTTTAATCACCTGCTGCTAGCTGACTTTGTTTTCGGAATGGCTGATGGTATCCTAAGTCTGACACAGCTCAGGAAACTCAAGTTCTTAAAATACAAGGACTTGTCTGCAGTCACACAATATTGTCTCCTAGACACCATTTCCCTGGGTGTCAGAGCCACAGCTACTCTATTTTTACTTCAGTTGAAATTTTCCTTAATAGCCAAAGCATCTGTCAGCGTCAGTGGTGTTAGTGTTTCTCTAGGTACGAGAAGATACGAGAATCAGGGCTCATAGAAATCTCCTCCCCAGAGTGTCTAACTATCTAAAGGCCTGTTTTGCCAGTTTTTTTCAGAGCAGAGAGTGCCTCATTCCCGATCTCCACCCTGAACTCTTTTCAGGGGGTGTTGAAGGTCAGCAGCTGCGATGGCCATGATTTCATCTTTGTAGAAGTAGATGGCAAGTGCCAATTTCCAGTTGGCAGAAACCCTTCAGGGTCACGAAGCTGGCTGTGGTTTGGGAGCAGTACGTGACTATTTTGTCCCACGGTCCTAGGAATGTTCATTCCCAGGTCTTGTGAAGGTTTCTTTAACAAGCCATTCAATATGCTGTTACTGGACTGGACCATAAAACAGTATTCAGAATTCTCTGGATTACTTGTACTTACTGGTCTCTTGTGGTCCAGGAAAATATTCCCTTCTGTTGCTTCTTCCCATATCCAGAGTTACACTGTTACAATCAAAGATCTTATACAGAAGTACGTATCTGATCAACTGCTTCAAGTCACCTGCTGCTGCTGCTGCTAAGTCGCTTCAGTCGTGTCCGACTCCATGCGACCCCATAGACGGCAGCCCACCAGGCCCTGCCGTCCCTGGGATTCTCCAGACAAGAACACTGGAGTGGATTGCCATTTCCTTCTCCAGTGCATGAAAGTGAAAAGTGAAAGTGAAGTCACTCAGTCATGCCGGACTCTTAGCGACCCCATGGACTGGAGACTACCAGGCTCCTCCATCCATGGGATTTTCCAGGCAAGAGTACTGGAGTAGGTTGCCATTGCCTTCTCCTCAAGTCACCTAGTCATCATCATTTTTGTTGGAGGCCTGTTTACACACTTGGAACTATAAAGACAACAGTTTTATAAAATAGGATATAAGTAATACAGCTAGTAACATTGACAAAGTCATAGTGTAGTGGGGAAACAAAAGCACAAACTTTGGAAACAGAACAAATTAAAACAGTGATTAGTGTATTCGTTGTAATCTGTTTGTAGTAAACCATCAAATCCAAAGGAGAGCCATCTAGAGAAGCTAAATTCTGGCAGGGTCAGATAGAAAAAGATAAATGTTTCATCTTTGTTTACAGAGGCATACTTTATTAACTTGTTGTAGGTCATAGCATAAGAGAAAAAGTTTTTTTGAGGAACAAAGATTTAAGTTAGGATATTTTCCAAAGTCATAAAGTTATAAAACGTATTCATCATATTCATATAAACCATATTCATTCTGTCCCATGTAACTGATTCCTATTGATCTGCGTGCAGTAATCAGGTTTTCCATCAGAGTGTTGTCATTTGTTACCCAGTTCAGTGGCATTGTCTAAAGGCCATCAGAAACTTACATTTGTTTAAACGATTCTTTTTATGAGTCTTCTTGAAAATCTTCATTTTGTAAAAACTATAAAATTATGACTGTCTATAAAGGACAAAACTTGAAAAAGAGTGATTAAAGATTTGAGTACAGTACAATTAGCAGAAAACTTGGATGTTTTTGCAACATAAAATATTTTAGGATAATCACTAGGATTATGACTGATAACATTTTATCAGGACGTATCAGATGTTAGAGACTACATATAAATTCTGAAATATCTATATTAATGAAATTTATCCATACACTATAGTTTATAGTTTACCTCAAGTTGTCTGACAGTTTCTGAATTAAAAATACCGAATGTACAGTTGGACATTCCTCTCTGAGATGTCTCAGAGAGGTTTTTTTTAATGCATCCATCCCAGAGTCAGGTGGAGGCTAAAAGAGCTTTAGTTAGATTTTGGTATTTGGGAAGTTTGTTAGAAACGTCAAAAAGGTTTTGGAACAATACAGGATCATAGGGCATTGAAACAACACTTATTTAACCAAAGTCACAAGACAAAGAAAACAAGCTCGGATCACTTAAGGGCACAGGAACTCACATGATCTGTTATCAAAAAGGAGCACTTCCAACACAGAAAGAAACTAATTCTAGTCTTGCAGGAGCTTACTGAACAAAATCTAAACTTAGTTAATCCTGATTATACATAAAGCTTTTTCTGCAGTCTCTCATCAGTTTCTGTATCCAGATCAGCCTCTCATTTCCCATCTAAATAAAACCAAGAAGCTCACAGTCTTATTTTTCCTCAATAAAATGTAATTCCATTCCTCATGTCATTTTTTACTAAAATCATATATTTTACTTTCTTACCGTATACTGAAATGTTTGTTATTTCATTTGCTTTAATTGCATGTTTAAATTAGGATCCTTAATTACTGAACACCTTAATTTTTAGTAAAAACTAAGAAATAAGCAATTATGAACTGTCTTTTATATTGGCATTTTATGGACAGGTGAGCATGAACACTAGTGATAATTTCCAAAAATATTTGGTTTTTTATAGAGAACGTCTCAGGGTGACAGCAAACATTTTTGTTAGTATTTTGAAATATGTTTATAGTTTTTATACTACCTTTAATATTTCTAAATACATTTTTGTTAATATTTTAACATACCTTTATAAAGCTATGACAAACCTAGCAGTAGTAGTTAAGTCGCTCAGTTGTGTCTGACTCCTGCGACCCCATGGACTGTAGCCCGCCAGACTCCTCTGTCCACGGGATTCTCCAGGCAAGAATACTGGAGTGGATTGCCATTTCCTACTCCAGGGGATCTTCCCAACCCAGGAATCGAACCCAGGTCTCCTGCATTTCAGGCAGATTCTTTACTGACTGAGCTATGAGGGAAGCCCTATGACAAACCTAGATAGCGTATTAAAAAGCAGAGACATCACTATGCTGAGAAAGGTCCGTATAGTCAAATCTATGGTTTTTCCAGTGGTCATGTATGGATGTGAGAGTTGAGCCATAAAGAACACTTGAGTGCTGAAGAATTGATGCTTTTGAACTGTGGTGTTGGAGAAGACTCTTGAGAGTCCCTTGGACTGCAAGGAGATCCAGCCAGTCCATCCTAAAGGAAATCAGTCCTGAATATACATTGGAAGGACTGATGCTGAAGCTGAAGCTCCAATACTCTGGCCATCTGATGTGAAGAGCCAACTCATTAGAAAAGACCCTGATGCTGGGAAAGATTGAAGGCAGGAGGAGAAGGGGATGACAGAGGATGAGATGGTTGGATGGCATCACCGACTCAATGGACATGAGTTTGAGCAAGCTCTGGGAGTTGTTGAAGGACAGGGAGGCCTGGGTGCTGCAGTCCACGGGGTTGCAAAGAGTCACACACGACTGAACAACAATGACAAATACCTTTAGTTTTTTTTAATTCAGTAATTGATGTCTCAGTGTTTTTTAGCTATTTAATAAACTTTTATCATTTAATTTAAATTAATACAACTTTATAACTTTAAGTTACCAAATACCTGGAAAGATTGTTACCGAGTCCAAACTCCTTCTGCTTGCTGCAGGTCAGGTCAATGAATCCGAGAGACGAGGTGTTGAGGCAAGGAAGAGACTCTAATTGGGGAGCTGGCCGACTGAGAAGATGGCAGGCTGGTGCCTCAAAATAACCTTCTTACTGTGGTCTGGATGCCAGTTTCTTTTATAGACCAGAGAGAAAGAAGCAATAAGGAACTAAAGTCAAAGGGCAAACTAGAGAGGGAGAGGCAGGGGAAAGTGAAAGGGTCTTCAGGCTTGTGAAACATCCCCAAAGGAATGGCCAGCCTTCAGAAGGGGGGTGTTAACCTCTTCTGTTCACAGGTGGGCAGGGACAAACTCTCTGAACAAAGGCGCTTTAGTTTACAGTCAAGCAGAGGGCAGGGTCCTCTGGGAAGCCATTGAGTATGATTATAGTAATAAAAGCAACAAAAAAGAAAGTCAATGAAACAGTTTCCAACATGGAGTCAGAATTGGCTTTCTCCCTGCAACCAGATCATTTTAAGTAGACATTTCAAAAATATTATTTTAAAGAGTTTATTCCAAAGCTCTTATCTCATTTACATTTAAAGTTTTATTATATGAAGTTATTTTCCTTATAACAAATAAAATATTTATTAAACCTAGGTACTATAAAATATTATACTTAATTTCGTGACTGTTAACCATATGTCAATTAGATCAGTAAACTTTAATACCAGGTATCAACTTTATATGGAATATTTTGTAGTTCCTGTGAATCTGGAATCAGCCATTTACGCCGGTTTATTTATATTTAATTTGTAAGCGATCACTTCTCAATTTAATAGAGTTTTTTATGCATTTAATTTTGATAATGCTTTCCAAAGGTAGAGATCTCTCATATGTATGATGTATCCACAAGCAGGCAAAACTAGAGATCTCAGGGCTTTTCTTTAAAAATAAAGACTTAGTTATGAACCAGATATTGCATTATAAGTTTACTAGTTTACAAAGAATGGTTGAAACACATTCATATTGCTTGTTCAGATGACTGAGGCTTATTATCTTTTTAAAGGTTTTGTGGTGACCCAAGGAGGAAAGAGCAGATGAAACCAAGGAGGGTCTTGGAAGCGGGAGTGGAAAGACCAGACCCTGTTTTCCCTCCCTCCCCCATGCTGTAACTGTTATTGGATCTCAGGGCCTCCTGACCGGCGGAACCTGTCTCCCCTCCTACCCCACAGGGAGAAGGCATTTGCCTTACTCTTCCCCACCCAGACTACGTGCCTCATCCAATCAGCAAACGACCTGCGAGGCCCCTGTCCCACTCCTTGTACCCTGGCTATAGAAGCGGACTAAGGACCCCGATCGACGTCGGTTCTCCCTTGAGCTGGCCCACTGTTCCAACAGGTTCTCCCACTCTAAAACTTGACTCCCTTCTTATTCTGTCTCATGTCTGGAAATTCTTTTCCAACCTGCGCCCAGACCACAACAGGTTTGGCTGAGGGAGCAATTCCAGCGGTTTGAATTTTATACTTGTCACTTTTTTTTCCCCTTGGTTTTAGGTCTTGTCTGATTGAGTTAATCAGGCTCAGTCTCAGATCCTTGTGGCCTGTATTTATATTTTGGTTTTAAGATTTCCAAGAGAAAGTTGTTTGTAGTTCCCCAAAGAACTGGTCTGTCACCTGAAAGATTTTATCAGTGACAAGATTTCTAATTAGACTGAAATTTATTTTATGAGTTTTATGTTTTATGATTTTACAGTTTATCATATCGTCAAAAGTTTGTATGAGGCATTTAGCAAAGACCTTTTCTCTGAGTTACAAATTAAGCCCAAAGCAATGTCATTATTTTTATGAGCCCTTGAATGTTAGTTTCCAGCTGCTTCCAGGTAGTTCCACCGTATGGTGGAGACTCGCCCAAACATGACTTCCAAGTCCCACCCGACCTGCCCCAAAGCAATACTTTCCATCAGGATCTCCTTTTTCAAGAAGACCCCTAAACTGAACCGTAGTCCCCTTAGGCGGGGGTCAGAGGTCAAGGCGCAGCTCCAGAACTCACCACAGGTGCTGGGGGTGTCTTGGCTTCCTTAGCCCAGTAATTGGCTCCACTGTCTTTTGTGTTACTGCCCTGAGGCCTGCTTTCTGTAATGCAAAAAGGACAAGCTACAAGGGGTGGTCTGTGCAGAGAGCCTGAAAGGTGAGCACCAGATATGGGATGTCATCAGCATAGAGGCGAAGCCTCATAGGTGCGTATGCAGAGTTAGGGGGCAAAAAAGCAAACTTAGTTACAGTCTACAGGTTAGGAACAAAGTGAAAGCTAGTGAAAGCTTTTCACTAGTGAAAGCTAGTGAAAGCAATCAGGCCTGCTCTCTTCTCTCCATCTGCTTTGTTCTCAAGAAAGAAAAGCAAAGCCCGTTCCTCTGTTGCCTTTTCTCTGAGACAGGTGAGTGGAACGAGGCCTTGAGAGATGAGACCTGGATGAGGTGGGATTCGTGTGTTTCGGAGAAGGGTCCCGTTTCAGGTTGGATTGCCCATCCCCAAACAGACACGGTGGGTCCTAACCCCAGCCCCTCAGAATGTGACCTGATTTCAAAACAGGGTCTTTATAGTGGTCATCAGGTTAAAATGAAGTCTGGGGAGGGGGGTCCTAATGGACTGTGATGGGCGCCCTTATGGAAAGGGGGGTCTGGGCCCAGTGCAGGGGGAGGGGGGACGCAGGGGACATGCTGGTGGGGACCAGGGGCCGCTGCCACCACCAGAGGGAAGCCGGGAGCAGACCCGCCCAAGCCTTCCCAGGGGGCTTCCCAGGGGGCTGGGTCTCCAGATCTGTGAGAAAACAAGCCCCTGTTGCTCTAGGCTGCCCGAGATGTTGTGCTGGGTTACAGAGGCCCCAGGACGCTGACGTGACCCCAAATCGAGAGGGACCAAGTCGTGAGTCAGGCAGGCGAGCGCATGCTGGTGTCCCAGCAGGCACCTGTCAGTGGAGCAGACACAGTTTCTCTGTGCTGCTTCCACATATACAACCATATGTACACATTCTGAGTAGAGTCACAGCTGCAGACAGAGGTGTAGTCATGGGCACACAG
Organism: Bos mutus; assembly: GCF_027580195.1. Lineage (NCBI taxonomy): Eukaryota > Metazoa > Chordata > Mammalia > Artiodactyla > Bovidae > Bos > Bos mutus. Next base: position 43,057,899 of record NC_091643.1, on the reverse strand, counting down.
TGGCTGCACCCTTGCCCCAGCTCCAGCGGTTGCAGCAGACTCCCAGGGGCTGGGGGCTTAATCCCCCGATGTTTATTTCTCACACTCTGCAGACTGGACGACCAGCTCCGTGTCTGCTGAGGACAGACGGATTCCCCCCAGCTCCATCGGTGGCATCTTTTCCCTGTGTCCTCACCTGGCATCACAGCCTGGATGCCATCCGGAAGTTCCACCCTTGTGACCTCCCCCCAAGGCCCTCCCAGCACCTACCCCCACCCAGGGTTAGGCTCCACGTGTGAGCTGGGCACGCACCCGCCCTCTGGAGCAGGTTGTTTACGGGATGAACCGGCTGAGGTGTGTCGTCTTCTCTGTTGAGACAGCCAGAGTGTGGGTTGGAAAAGAATTTCTAGACAGAGCATTTCAGAAGGGAGTGAGTTTAGTAAGAGCAAAGGGCAGATAAAGTGGACTCTGCGAGTGCAGTGGGCCAACCTCCTGACAGACCAGGCAGAGCTGACAGTTTTCTTAGCTTAATAGTTAGTTTTGTAGCCTTAAGACAAAACAAGGCTGGAAGGCTGGCCTTAGGTGATTGGCTGGGGCACTGTGGGATGTTTTCTAGAGTGGGCATCTTTGCGTAATTGGGAGTCAGGAAGTTTGTTAGCAATGATTAGGCGCTTTTTGACAACAATTACAAAGGGGCTTTGTCAGCTTGGGAGGTGACCTTGGCTCTGGGTTCTGTTTCTGTGGCTGGTGCCAGGCGCACCTGTGGCCTTGGGGCAGGACTCCACATCCTCCTGGACCAGGAGCTCCTGGGATGGAGCAGAGATGCCGCATCGTCACTGCTCGTCCCACCCGAGACGGCCTTGCTGAACACAGAGGACAGGGAGTGAGGCTCTGCGACGTGGGTTCCAAGGCCGCTGGGCTCACACGGAAACCCCCACAACGCACCCCTGTGCCCGGGGCCGGCCCTGCACCTGCCCTCACATCCCGCACAGCGGCCGTGGTCAGGCCCCGAGATGCTTCAGCCTCGTTTTTGACAAAATAACAGACAAGACTGTGCAAACTTCTGTACAGAGGTCACAGTTTAAACCGTGCCTCCCATGGCTGAGCTCAGGCTGGCCTAAACAGAAGTCTCTCTCTGGGATTCATCCAGGCAGCCCCTGCCCTCCCCGACCCGTCAGGTCCCCAGAGGCGCCCTGAGTCCTCATGTCGCCCCACTTTCCCAGCTGCACCCCAATTCCAGCCCAGCCTCGGGTGCCCCCGAGTCCACCCCTGCTTCCTGCTGGTTGCCTTTGGTAAGTTAGCATCTGTTGCCACAGTGGTCGTTCGGAAGCTAAGTGGAAGCCTGTGTTTGAGACAATGGTGTTGGTGTCCGAGCAGCGCCTGCTCAGCAATGACCCCTTGTCTCAGCGGCTCATGGGCTTTAATTCCCAGCAAGAATGTCGAGGTGGCTTGACTTGAATTTACAAGTCGTGTTTCAGCGGGAGACGTGAGGACAGAAGCTCCACAGACCTTATTTGTTCCTCTTTTCAATTAATTTTTAATTATGCACTTCACTTAAGAACTTAATTACTTCAACAGTAACCTTCAGCCTCGGCTCTTAGCATAGTACAAACAAGACTGGGTACCCAAGCATCCGCGAAGGAGAATAAGAGTAAGAATAGCCACACTTCCCAGCGCGGACTGGCCACTGCTGGTCTGAGGGCCTCGGTCACTGAGGAGATGACCTTGACCATCCCCCTGGGCCCTGTGACCATCCCCCCGGGCCCTGGACACCCAGGTGTCCAGCGAGCAGGTCAGCGCTTCAGGCCCTAGACACAGGACTGCTGGGGGCAGCTCAGGAGCCAGTTCTTTACCAACCGGCCAGGGGGGACTTAAATGACCCCGACCCAGGAGAGCCACGCTGGTGCAGCCGCCTGCAGGTCTGGGTGGCAGGGACAATTACTAGCTGCGTTTTATTTATTTATTTTTTTAATAAATCACTAGCTGCGTTTTAAAGAAGTAGAGACAGAGACTAAACCTCGCCCCATGCCTTAAATTCAGCAGAAAGCTCAAAGCGTTCTTGCTCTCGTTGGCTTTGTTTCGCTCTTGGGTCTTTTTGTTGTTAGTTTTTCACAGGGTTGAAAGAACTGAGCGTCCACCTGAAAATGTAGGTGTGAACTCTGGCAAACTGCCTCAAATGTGCCCTGGGATTGTTCTATGGAGGTCAGACAGGCAGCCCGGGAGGTGCTGTGGTGGCGGAGGAGAGCTGTGTTCGCACAGCCCACAGACAGGAGGTGGCCCCCCACGGGGTCACGCGGGGAGACAGAAGGAATGGGGACCTTTATGGTGGTCCTCCTGGGAAAGGCGGGGCGGGCAGGGGGCTGGCCCAGTTAGGGATTGCTGAGTCTGAACCACTTCAGCTGGATCTGGGCTCCGGGCAGGGGCCCCCGCCGTCTGACACGTCTGTCCTGGCTGATTAGGGCGCCTGTCTGGGAAGCTAGTGTCACGGGAGAGCCGGATGGAGCGGGTGGGGGTGCTGTGTAGTTTATATGTGGTCTCCTCAGTCTGGGAGGGGCGGTCCTTCCGGGTCAGACACGCCCCAAGGTATCAAAGCGTTATAAATACAGAAAATAAAAAACATCCTTAACACACAAACATAGCTTTAAACCAAGACTTACTTTCTCAACCGAGAATACATTGTTTTTTGTTTTTGTTTTTTAATTTTATTTATTTGGCCGTGTAGGGTCTTACTTGCAGCACATGGGCTCTTTTGTTGTTCCTTGTAGTACGTGGGCTTCCTTGCCCTGTGGCATGTAGGATCTTACTTCCCCAACCAGGGATTGAACTCACGTCCTCTGCATTGCAAGGCATATCTTAACCACTGGATCACAAGGGAAGTCCCGAATACATTCTGTTTTATCGCAATATCTCTTCTCCCTTCGGAATGGACCATGGTTAACTGAAACGGCCGTGGTTACTTGGAGCACATACTAAAAAAATGCTTGGACTTCCCTGGTGGTCCAGTGGTTCAGAATCCACCTGTTAATGCAGAGGACATGGCTTCGATCCCTGGCAAAGGAAGATTTCACATGCCACAGAGCAGCTAAGCCCACGCACCACCACTACTGAAGCCTGGGCGTCTAGAGCCCGCGCTCTGCAAAAGAGAAGCCACCGCGGTGAGCAGGCTGTACACTGCAGCTAGAAAAAGCCCACACGGCAATGAAGCCATAAAGAAATAAATAAGTTTAAAAATGCTTATGAAACAAACTTGATGAAAAGCATTCTCTGTATGGGTGTTCTTGCTTTGTATGATACAGTGACTGTCCTAAGCTTAGGCCCTATGTCTTCTCTTGATGCTTGTAAACACAAGTTCAGACGGTCCTGTTATTTTCTTAAGTGAAAGTGAAAATCACTCAGTCGTGTTCGACTCTTTGCCACCCCATGAACTATTCCTTGGAATCCTCCAGGCCAGAACACTGGAGTGAGTAGCCTTTCCCTTCCCCAGGGGATCTTCCCGACCCAGGAATCGAACTGGGGTCTCCTACACTGCAGGCGGATTCTTTACCAGCTGAGCTATCAGGAAAGCCCCTTTTTCTTAAGTGAATTGTGTACTAACAGGAAGGTTGCTCCCAGGTGCTTTGAGGTTGGGAGCTCATTGATTTTCATGGTTAATATTTATTGGTAGAAAAGAACAGAAGACCAGCGTCCAGACATAAAGCTACCCTGTCTGCAGATTTTAGAGTTTTTTTAGTTTATTTTATTCTTTTTAAAAATTTTTGTTTATTTTTGGCTGCCTCTTTTTCACTGTGTAGGCTTTTCTCTGGTTGTGGAGAGCGGGGGCTGCTCTCCAGTAGCACTGGGCGGGCTTCTTGTTGCCGTGGCTTCTCTGGTTGCTGGGCGCGGACCCAGGGCTTGGTGTGCGTGGGCTTTATTGCTCCGTGGCATCTGGGATCTTCCTGGATCAGGGATAGAACCCGTATCCCCGAGTTGGCAGGCGGATTCTCATCCACTGAGTCAAGAGGGAAGCCCTGTCTGCAGTCTTGTTTGGGAAACGTGACTCTGAGGTCAGCGTGTGTCATTTCACCCCAACCTGGTGAGTCTTCCCTAGTGAAGGCGGAAGCAGCCCATCTCGGACCCTCTGGAGGCTTCGTCCTCCATCCTGCTGCTTGTTTTTATCCTGGAACGACTCACACTAAACAGGTTTGGCCGCGGGGCCAGGCCACCCCACCCCCGCCGGGCATGACCATGGCCCCGAGTGGCGCATGGGCGTCCTGTGGCCCTCGCGCTGGGTGACTTTCGTCCAGAGTGACTCAGACCTTGCCTGTGACACTCCCCACGCCTACCAAGTAATTATGGAGAACCAGAGTCACTCTGCCCTGGTCTCACTGAGCAGAGGACTTTGTCAGAGGATAGTGGTGGTCGGGCCATCCGGGGCCCTCAGGCCCTGGTGAGCGGGACAGCTCGTTGATGGCTCCTCTGGCTCGGTGACTGTAAAAAGAGAAAGGCCTGCGAGTAGGGAGTCTGTCTGCTAATTGCGGCTGTGGTTTCTGCTCAGCTGACCCCAGTCTCACATCCTTGTCTCTGCGCCCAACGCTGCAGTTCCCAGGGGAAAAACTGAAAACTCTCGGGTAGGTTTTTGCTGTTTGGCGATTTTGCATGTCCTGTCTCGATGTGTTACTTTTGGGATTTGCCTGCTTACAGTATTCTACCTGATATTGGGAACACTCCATCCCGTTTTCTTTACGTGCCTGTGTATTTGATGTGTGTATCACCTTGTGCTCTGTTTGGCGGGGGATGGACGGCAAATTTTGAGTCTGTAAATTTGTCTGTAAAATAATAACCGAGGTGAGAGATCAAGGTCATTAGATCTCTCTGTGGTATGAATCGAGCATTTCTCACAGTTGCGCTTGACCCTCCAGGTCACCTGATTTCCATCTGGTACCAACCCGAGAGGTGGAACTGGACCGACTGGTTGGGGGGCGTCTCTCACAGGGTTTCTGTTTGTAATTAGGGCATCTCCACTCCCGGCCCCCGCAGGGCTGATGTTTCTTGTGCTTCATCTTCCGGGGAGTACAGCATCCAGGGCACCCTCCCCCACTCCGTGACAACCAAGACTGTCCAGACTTGGCCCTGAGGGGGGGTGTTCCAGCTGAGGGTGTACTTCAGTTGGCCCCGGAAGCAGCCTGACTCTGCAGCGCTAGAACCAGCAGTTTTCTCGAGGAGGTTTCGTCGTTACAGTGATGTGTTTGGCCAGGGGAGACTTAAGGATTCTTTGTAACCCACGATAATGACAGCCATTAGCTTCCAGCTCGTTATTTGCACCAGAGGCAAACCGGCTTAGCTGACACTCAAGGAGGAGAAGCCTGGATGCCCAGAGACTTTTCTTTTAATATTTATTTTTATTTTACTGATTTGGCTGTGTCGGGTTTTAGCTGCAGCACGCAGACTCGTAGTTGCAGCATGTGGGGTCTAGTTCCCGGACCAGGGATGGATGGAACCCGGGCCCCTGTGTTGGGGCACCGCGTCTTAGCCTCGGGACCATCAGGGAAGTCCCTGGAAGAGACTAGACCAATCTCATCTTCTCCTGTCTGTGGCTCAGAGGTTAATCAAGGCTTCCGAGGTCCCAGAGCAGTAGGAGTAAAACTGGCGAGAAAGAGTTGAGACCCCAGCCTGAGCCTTTAGCGTGTTTTCAGACTCTTGGATCCAAGCCATAGGCACCGTGGTTGGTGGTTCAAAACTATGCTTTGCAGAGAAAGAAATGGACATAATGAATACTCAATAGGAGCAGGAATGACTCTAGGAAGGTACATTTTTCTGTTATAAATGTCTTTTGTTTCCAGGAAGTGTTTGTTTTGCCACAGTTGTTAAGGAACTAGTAAATGGCAACCCACTCCAGTGTTCTTGCCTGGAGAATCCCAGGGAAGGGGGAGCCTGGTGGCTGCCGTCTGTGGGATGACACAGAGTCGGACATGACTGAAGTGACTTAGCAGCAGCAGCAGTATTCATGAGACTGAAACCAAGTGGGTGCTGTTTTGGGGGCTTCAAAGAGCTCCTGTACACAGTCCTTTATGTTTCGGAGCACAAAGAATGGGGTGAGAGGCAAGGTGGTAGATAAGAGGTGCTTTATTAGAATAGAAGATGCCCTGAGAACGCACTGGCTACAATTTTACAATCAGAGGAAAAGTGGGGAGGGGAGGAGAACTTCTTTGTCTTTCTTGAGTAGAGGTCATGCTTCCATCATCAGCTCCTCCTCCAGGCTGAGCAAGGGAGTCTTCTTGACTCTACCTGGTTAAGCAAGGTCCACAAATTACTGCTTTTTTGTGTGTGCAGAGAGCACGTTCTGGGGATCCCTAACTTACTGAGCTCACGGGCAGGATGTGGGTCTCACGTCACCGCTGTTTTGTCGTTGGGGGCATGTCTCGTGCAGTTCTGTTGCTCAGCAAGCCTGCTCTCTTGAGAGATCATGAGAGTCTCTCTCATGAGAGAGATCTACAGGGGTCTCCCGTATTGTTCTACTCACAGCCCCCGAGTGGGATGAATTATTTACTCGCCCACTTTGACCCTTCACTCTGACCCTGTCAAGACTAGTTGCTGAAACACAGTGAGCAGCTCCAGTTCAAGGCACCACGAGACCCGTGTGGGGACCTGCGTGGTGGGGGCAGTGGGGAGGAGACTGGGCTCACCTTCAAATACAACAGGGACAAGTAGGGTCACAGCCAAGGAGCAGGGTGTGTCTGGGGGGCTGGGGGACAGGATGTTCCCAGCAGGAAGCATCAAGGTCAGGGCATTCTCACTGGACACTTAACAGGGAGGCCCAGGTGATAACGGGGAGGTGGGGCTGAGGAATCTGATCAGATGTCCAGCGTGGGGGATTTGTGCTAAAGCTGAACCAAAGGTGCAAAGACAGACCCGAGGTCGGGCCTTGAGGATGGAGGGCAGCCTGGCTCGAGCTGGGGGGGACCCCGATTGCCAGCACAGCCAGAATCCAGAGTCTGTGCTTGTTTCTGACCTGTAATCCGCAGATGGCCAGCACAGGTCCAGTGCTTTCAACTGTTGACTGGCAGCAGGGTGTGGGGGTACCACTCTCCAGTGTAACGTTCCAGAGTTACTCCACTCCGGAGAGTGACTCCCGGGTTTAAAACTGGGGAGATCCCTCCCTCCCTCCCTCCCTTGGTTCTTAGGAAGAGAGGAGAAATCCCAACAGCCGCTCCCCCCCGCCCCGTCTGCTAATGTCTTCTAAAAACCTGTCTTTTTCTTGATGAAACAATGAGCATGTACTGCTTATATCAGAAAGAAAGATGCCACCCTGGCCACCTCCTCTACAAGTTGTGTTTTCCGTCCTCTTCTCTACACTCTCACAGCTTGGACCCCCAAACTCGGCCTCCCGGAGCCCTGTGGGAAATGGGACCAGTCAGTCAGTTACCCTCACCCCGGCTTGGCTTCCTCAATCGACCATTTACAGAAAGGGCTTAGCTTGGTCACACACTCACACCACACATCACACAGCAGGGAGAGGGATCCCTCACCCCGGCTTGGCTTCCTCAATTCCCCCGGTTATTTATCACTAGTTACACCTGTAATTTTCGGAAAACATGACTGGTTTTTTCAGGGTGCTTTAAAGATAGCAGAGCAGATGACAAGACCCTTGAAAGCACTGAGGAATTTACTGCCTGTGTGACTAGCAAGTCATCACCTGGCGCCGCCGACCCCAGCTCCTCCTCTGCAAGGCGGCCTGGTCACCGCCTCGCGCGGAACTAAGCGCGTGCTCCGGGGCCTCTCCAGGGCCGAGGTCGGGAGGCGGAGGCGGTGGCTCCCCCAGCGGTTCACATCTATTTCCACAGGACAGGTAGGACTCGGGGTTCAACCTAGACAATGAGGCATGCCCGAGTGTGAGCGGAAACCTCCAGTGTGCTGGAAGGACACAGTAATCGATACTTTCTTTTCAAGGGCGCTGATAATGTCCATGTCTTATTTCATCCTCAGAGAAGTCCTGAGAGGTGGCTGAGGCCGTGGTTCTCCTCACGGGTTACAGGGGCAAGAAAACTGCAGAGTCTGCGGGCTGGGCGGCATTGCTGCAGCTCAGTCAAGTGACTGCGGGCGCCTCAGGCAGCGGGTCAAGGTGGGGCTGGAGGGCAGAGGCCGCTTCCCATGGGACCCCACGGGCTCTTTCTGCCACACCCGCTCTGGTCACTGGTCGCCGCGGCGGTGCCGGGCACGGGCCCAGGGGCTACTTAACACCACAGTCAGAAAATCAACAGGGAACTAGGACAAACGCATGAGAGCACAGGATGCCCAGCGGTGACAAGTGCCCTGGAGGTAGCCTCGGGGATGAGACCGCGGGGAGGGCGCTGCTGGGGACACAGGAGCACGCGGGCGGCCGGGTGTGAGCAGGGCCGCGGGTCAGCGGGGTCTCACGGCCTCTCCCCGCTGCTCCATCCGGGGCGCAGGGCTGCCTGGCTCCAGGCCGGGAGGTGGTCCCGGAGCTCCAGAGCCCGGCCTCGTGCTCCCGGGGTGAGGCCCCCATGCTGGGCGGGGACCAGGCGGCGGAGAGGGGGGGTTCACCCGCCGACCTCACGGCCCCACGAGCCACCGGGCAGCAATGCGGTCCCTGCCCCGGGCACGTGCGCCCGGCCGGCGCCCGGAGCCGGCTGCCCCGGCGCGCGCGGGGCCAGCCTGTAGGGAGCTGGTTACCTGCCCGCCCGAGGGGAAGCGAAACTGCGCCCGCGGCCTCTGCCGGGGGATCACTGCGGGCCCGGGGCTCCGCCGGGTGTCTCCGCGGGGCGCGGCGGGGGAACCGAGGCGTGGTCGGGCCGCGTTCCCGGCGAGTGCGGGACCGGCGGCCCTTTCCTGGTCCATCTCGGTCGGAGGAACAGACCTGGGCCGTGAAGGGCGCGTCCCGGCCTGGTTCCCTAGAGGCCAGAGAGCTCCGCCCCACCCCACGCTCGTGGTACGGCCCGCGCCCCCTGCACGCGGTGGTATGGCCCGCACCCCTCCGTGCGGTGGTACGGCCCGCGCCCCCGCCCAGCGCGCACCCTTGGTATCGCCCATAGCCGGGAGGCCACGCCCCCTGGTGCGCATGCGCAGCGCCGGGCGCGAGGGTCTCAACACAACGGTGTTCGGGTGGGCGCTGGGCGGGGCCGGGTTCTCCTACTGGTCCGCGTCTCCTCGACGATCTGAGAGCCCCAGCCCCGCGCTGAGGATCCCCGCGCCCACCAGGTGCAGTCAGCGGTGGTGACGGCCAGGCCTGGACTGTGGGGGCGGGATCCGGCTCGCCCGTCCTCAGGTGAGCGCGCAGGGGGTCAGGTTGTCCTGTCCGCAGGTGGGCTGGGCAGTGACCAGGTCGCTCCGTCCTCGGGTGAGCCGCGCGGGGGTCTAATCGCCCCTTACGCAAATGGGCCGGCAAGGATCAGGTCGCTCTGTCCGCAGGTGAGCATGCAGAGGGGCAGTCGTCCTGTCCGCAGGTGGGCCGGGCAGTGGTCAGGTCGCTCCGGCAGCAGGTGAGCCGCGCGGGGCTCGGGCCGCGGTGGGAGGGGTGCAGTCCGCGGGCGGTCCGAGAGGACACTGGCAGGCCGGCCCAGACCAGGTCGTGCTGGCTGTAGGACTTGTTTATATTTTTTGAATTATGTTCATTGAGAGTGTTTTTTTACTTACTTTTTGAATGTCAAAAATTAAGTTTATTCTGCGTTAAATATTGACGTAAAATGGGTTGTACCACTTTAAAACTTGGAGAACACC